>NC_086350.1:27532256-27876169 GCF_036324505.1 Eleginops maclovinus
TGGGTTGGGGGGGGAATAGAACAAAGAGAATCAGAGGCGTCTTTGATGATGTGAAGAGAAAGAGAAACATAAAGCTTGAATACACACAGAGGGGAGAGAGGCACTCAGTTATTGTACTTATCTCTATCGGTCTGAGTGAAAGGAGCAATACTAATCTGTAAAATTATTCAGGTGTCAGTAAAAGTACTGCTATTATTATTTAATCGCATAATTGTGTGTAAAATATCGGTTATGGAATGGACTAGGTAGTTAATTAATTGTGATTCCACACATGCGGTTAACGAAACAGCTACTGTCACTGTGATTGCCTCAGCCAGTACAAAAGAGTCCTGCTAACGATACTCTGAGTTCACTCTGGTTGTGAAGCAATATGGTTTTTTGAATGCTGCGCTGTAGAGAAGGACTGAATTTAAGTTTGTATTTTATTTAACGTAACTGTCTTCATCCCCGTCTGCTAAGACACTTTCATTTATGTTTTGAGAAGAACAGTGAGGAAAAGAAATCCGATGGATAACCTGGAAATAAATGTACCTATAAAAACAAACAATGTCTCTCTGCCTGATGAGTGAGCGCGTTGGCCAGGCGCAAAACAAAGGGACCAAAAGGAGTAAAAACAGAGTGGGAAAGATTGCTCTTTCACCGTTTAATCAATGTAGTACAGGACAATTCCATTATATCCCTCTGAAATGTCGTGGACTGAAAGTCTAAAGTTACATTAAATGGAATACTCATGTAAAATATGTAAAGTACTTCAAAGTTTTACTTAAGTACCGTACTTGAGTAAATGTACTTAGTTACTTCCTCCACTGCATACAGCCACATACTGAAGCCACACATGTTGATGTATTGATACACAGAGGACACATGGAGGGAGGGACTGACCCGTCCGGTCGTAGATCCGGGATGGACCTGGTGAGGGAGATGCGGTCACTCAGGTAGCCGTTGTAGCCATAGTAACGAAACTTCCTGAGGGCAACCCTTCGACTCTCGGGGCCGAGGTCATGACCCCAGTGTCCGAACAGCGAGGAAGAGTCTCTGGAGGAGTCTGCTGAGGAGACAGCGTCTTCACCGTCCTTCTGAGGGGTCTCTGTGGACACACAGGCACAGGTGTTGTTGTTTTTTTAATGCTCACTCCAAAATCTTATTCACAGACACCCCTACTACTGCCGGATGATGAGATCAGATTCAGTTTCTGATTTAACTTTATTGTCATTGCACAGAGTACAACAACATGCAGTTTGCATCCAACCAGAAAGTGCAAAGAATAGTAAAGTGCTCGAGTGTCAAGGAATTCACAGAGCAGAAGAATGCCGTAGTAATGTACATAATGTATAAAAGAATACATACCTTAATAATAATAATAATTATATTTTCAAGGTTCAAGTGTTTTTTTATCAAATGCACAGTAGCTACATTGTAGTTATGGAAATGACTATCTTAAGTCCCAAGCTCCTCCAACGATGCAACATATTATAGATAGGTCATATCATTTAAGGTGCAGGGTTGAGGCAAATATTGTTAAATAAAGATGATATAAATAGTACAGACATCGTAAATAAGTCCTAAGTAGTGAAATGTCCCTGATAGATAGAATCGGAGGATGAAACCCTCTTTATTAGTCACGTACATGCACACAGCAGAGCACACACAGTGAAATTGGTCCTCTGCATTTAACCCATCCTAGTACTAGGAGCAGTGGGCAGCTATTGTGCAGCGCCCGGGGAGCAATGGGGAGGGGGGATTGGAGGTGTTGCTCAAGGGCACCACAGCAGGGCCTAGGAGGTGAACTGGGACCTCTCCAAGTAGCAGTCCACTTTCCATATTTCAAGTCTGTTCGGGGACTTGAACCGGCGACCCTACGATTCCCAGTCCAAGCCCCTACTGAGCCACTGCTGGACATTGATTGTGAGGGGCTGTGGGTTTGAGCCCCATGACATTCAAAGGGGAGTGTGGAATGTGGTGGTGGGCTGGTACTTATACTTAGGGGGGAGAGGGGTTATGGTGTTGTCGAAAAACCTGTTCCTGAGCCTACTGGTGCGGAATCGGAGGCTCCTCTACTGCCTCCCTGATGGGAGGAGGGTAAACAGTCCATATAGTTATACCTGATTTTAGACTGTAGAGAAACTTAATGACAGACCACCTTCCCTCAGCTGTGTTCACGGAGCAGAAACAAATACTGTGTCAGAGAGTTAAGTATGCTTTGTGGTTATCAAACAAAAGCTGTTTGCTGAGGTATAAAAAGATCATTTGAGCAGCACGGGGGAAATGGATGAACCACACGTACTACAAATACCACGTCCTGGCAGCCAGGCCTATTTATTTCTGGTGGACACAAATCCTCCAATATGCCCTGGGTATTATAGTTCATCAGTACGGCTCTGTGCAGCATGTTCAGCAGCGAGTCGCTTCCCGTGACTGCTGCAAAGCTATGAGAGGGGAAAACCTGCTCGAGGCCTGCATGAGGAAATAAAACAATAAAAACGTACTTCTTCATTTCAATTTTTAACATTTATGTAAATTACAGCATGGAAATAAACACAGATGAAGTACTCGTTCTAGCTCAGTATGATTTAAAATGATTATTACTTTTATGTGAAAGGAAATAAGATTATAACGTTGTTGCACTGCTATTTTGCATATTTTAAATTTAGCTTTAAAGAGTATCAAACTGCTTTCGGACTTTTTTGGGAAATGTGTGTGTGTGTGTGTGTGTGTGTGTGTGTGTGTGTGTGTGTGTGTGTGTGTGTGTGTGTGTGTGTGTGTGTGTGTGTGTGTAAAAACAGATTTCTTATATCTTCCAGCCTTTATTACGGCACCTGTCTGTCAATTCTCTGCCTCCCTCCAAACTTTGAAGTTCCTTCTGCCCTTCCTGAGATAAACAGCTTTTTCATCGGTTGGGGGATCAGTGCTTTTTTAGTACACACTTTTAGAATAAAACTCTTAATGCTCTCATGGGAAGAAAGCCCCTCCCAGAGAGCTGCACAGTAAACTCTGAAAGAGTCCTCACAAAGGCATTGTGACATACCTTTAGTTATGAAGCGCTTTCAGTCACTTCATTTGGGTACACTTTTTAAGTGGGTTTCTGACAGAAAGAGAAATGTTTGTAAAACAAAAGTATTTATTATCATGGTGCTTTTAGTTTATGTGTCGTGCTTTAAGCAGCAGGGAGGTTTAAAAGGGTTTCTCTTCAGTGTAACCGACATGTGGAGACAGAGAAGGACCAAAGAGACAAAGAGCTTCACCTGTGTGTGTTTCTCCATGTTCGAGTGGAGAGCAGACACACAGGGAGGGTGTTGTGTCCCGCCCTGAGGTGTGTCTGACAGGCTGAATTATTAATTTAGTGGAATCAAGCTTCTATTTACAGTGTGACCGGAGGACATAGTGAGGAGGGAATCAGCAGTGGAACAACGGTGTGTGTGTGTGTATGTGTGTGTGTGTGTGTGTGTGTGTGTGTGTGTGTGTGTGTGTGTGTGTGTGTGTGTGTGTGTGCGTGTGTGTGTGTGCGTGTGTGTGTGTGCGCATCAGGAACATGCCTAAAGTGTTTGCTGTAGTTTCGCTAGCTATTAGATCTAATGAGAACATATCTCCCATGCCATAACTTTAATATAGATTTTTTTCTGTGCAGCTACAGAACATGTGCACGGCTGCACAGATTACCACACACTGCTCTCTGCTAAGGACATCAGTACCCCACTATATCTTACAGAGCAAATAGCTGTTTGCTGTTTTTGTTAGACACAATAAACATTACATTTATATATCTTTAACGTCTTTATTCCATTGCTGTTCAGAACAACTCACATGCTCCCATCTCCATTACAACACACAGAGAGAGAGAGAGAGAGAGAGAGAGAGAGAGAGAGATGAAAAAACTGCGCATGCGTTCACATGTTCCCAGGGTCCAAGGGTAAACACAAGGAATGAAAATATAAGTGAACAATCTCCCTATCCTTTTTATGTCAAATAATAAAACAATGTAAAAGTAATAGCTGTCAAAAGATTTCAAATAAACATACAAAGTCTTCCAATGACTATACACAAAAGAATACCTCTTAAGTGACATCCTGATACATTCAGAGTGAGTTTGACAAACGAACATACAAACAATGCAAACAAAGTGCTTTGAATTGTCTGTGCTAATAAAGTTTTCACCACAGATCCCACAGTCCTTCACTTAGAGCTTCCAAAAGCACCAGAGCTGATGCTCCCTTTTTGGTGAGACAGTCAGTGGGGTGGCCTTTTGTGTCTGACCAGAGCATCTCCTCGATTTTCTTCCTTTGTATGAGCTCCTTAATGCTGCTTATTTCCAACCTGAGTCTCTTCTCTGTGACCTGTTTAGTTGACTTAAGGGCATCGAACAGAGATCGATTGTCAGTCACACAGACCAGTGAAGGAGAATTCAGTTCAACATTACCAGTGGTTAGCTCCGAAAAGAGGGTTGCAAGAAAAATAGCATTGTCTATACCATCTGACATAGCAAGTGTTTCTCCTGCAAGGGTGCTTCGTACAACACGTCTAATTCTCTTGGATTGCCAACAGAGAGGAGGAAACTTCCCTCTTCCTCCCATAAGAACAATCAATGTCCCCCCATGTGAACCCCCATCTGGGAGATAACCAAAAGAAGCATCACTGAAAACAACCAAGTTCAGAGCGTCATTGTTTCCCAAATGCTGAAACTTGAGGGTCACCTTTTCTGACCTAAGCTTACGGATGACCTTATTTATCTTGTGCATAGACTGCACTATAGCATTTTTGATATTAGATGCCAAACTACATGAGTAAAACATAACATCTGGTCTGGTCTGCTTGGCAACCCATAGGATCTGTCCTATGTTTGACCTCAGCTGCTCTTTTTCAGTGTCATTAAGGGCGGCATCCCTCTGTATAGCACGTGCTGGTTGCATGTGAAGAGGTTGTAGATTATCAATGTAACTATGCTAATGTACCTGAACTACACCATCAACAGTAGCAAAATCCATACCCACATAGCAGAAATGCTCATGCCCCTCCCGCCCTACATCGAACGCTGACTTTAGTAGGGGTATCACATTTGTTGAAAAGTCTTGCGAGCCTGCCCAAAGAAAATCATCTACATGGCATGCAAGTACTCCAGTGACCTTAAACTCCTTGTGTAACCAATAAAAGACTGCTGGATCCACCTGCGACATTCTACCACCTGTGCTAAGCATGATTGCTTTGACGTTGTTATACCAATATAGAGATGCATCAGCAAGACCATATACACATTTCTTTAGTTTCCAGAGAACATTTTCATCGCCTGCCTCAGGAGGGGGCCAGATATAAATATCCATGGACAGCTCCATGCCCTGCAAGAATGCAGATTTGATGTCCTTAGAATGGACTTGCCACTGATTTTGACAGATTACTGATAACAATAGAGATTCTGAGGCACAGGTTGGAGAATCTTTCTGACACATTTTTGGCATGCAGTTTCAACCTCCTCAAACACATCATTATTGTGCCAATTCCTTAACTCTTCTTGTTTTGCTGCAGCAAATGAAATGTCTTTTGTTATGAGTACATCAGCCTCCCTGTCGTCTGACTCAATGTTAAGACTAGGAACATGTGACACATCAACTGACTCCTTTGGTCCCTCACTGCCATCAGGTTCAATATGTTGTAGGTTATAACAGTTTTTGTACTTTCCTGTGGCTTTTCCTGCTCTGCCTAAAACTCTGGCTGTACATTGAATGCCATCATCTCTACCCAAATGTTACAGTCTGACCTTTTCTTAACTTTACATCTGCAAAAGGGCCGGCGTTACCACAGACCCTGTGTTCTGTGTCTGTTTGTGTCACATTAGTTTGTGTCAAGGGTGGGTGCAACACTTCTCCTGTATTCACCTCCATGTCACTGATATTCCTCTGTTCACCGTCAGTGTTCTGGTCACTATCTGAGCTGCAGTGTTTGTCATGCCTCCTTTACTTTCTGCTTTTCTGTTAGGATCTTCTTGTGCAGTCTGCTTGTCCTGCTCCTGTGTGTTTAACTTACAAATCCTAGAGTGATGCACCCCAATCAGAATACCACCATGCCTTACAAATACAACTACTGCATCCTGACCAATAACCACCCCTGGTCCCTTCCACTCAGTGCCGTTTGCTCGTTTGTAATATACTCTATCTCCTGTCACATATTTGTCATCTGTAGGTCTGAGCTGCTTGCAAAGTGCCCTCCTAATTCTCTATGAGCCACTTATCCATGTGTGAATGAAGGAGTTGACGATTTCAGAGGGTTTCTTTGTTTTCACAATGTTTCCAGTACTGAAACGCGTGAAATGGTCGATGATATGGAGGTACCATATGCCTGGTTCCAACTCGTGCAGGTCCACGGCTACCGTTTCATTATACTCTGAAGCCAAGGGCAAACCTGCAGCAGGCTTTGGCTTCGTCTTGCTGTACCTTTTGCATATGTCACAGTCATGTAGTATTTGTTGCAAAATAGCAATATATTCTTTGTCCTTAGTTCCTGCGCTATGAATGAGCCTTTGTAGACAATCTGCAGAAGCATTGCCAAACTGTTTGTGAAGCTTCAGGAGAACTTCGTGTTTCTCATCAGTTGACATGTTTTCTGTTACTGTAAGGACTTCATCTTCAGCTTCACTTGTTGCGCCTAATGACATGTCATCAGTGACAGTGAGGAACTCAACATCAATCTCACTCTTTTCAGTATCTTTGTCTCTGATGTCTACACAGTAGTGGCCGGAGCTAGTGTATTCAAGAGGCACAGGTTTTCTGAACATTACAACCCAAAATGGTGCCAGCTTTCTTCAAAGATGCTTTGCTCAGCAGCAGTGGGATATCAACTTTGACCACTTCAGCTTCAACATGACATTTTGTCTGTCCTATTTTAGCAGGTAGTTTCACTTTTCTGGTGGAATGTACTAAGTTTCCATCTCCGAATCGAAATGACCTGCAACTGGGGATTTCAGTTTGCAGCACCTGGTTCACTTGGTCTGGGCTGAGGTCTTTCACATAGCTTTCCAGCCACTTCTCCCCACATACAGTTCGAGTGCAAGCAGTGTCAATAATAGCTGACCCCAGGGATTCAGCCAGGAAGATCTCTGAGTCAGACGTAGAGGCTTTTGTAAACAGTGTGATGTTACATTCCTCAACATTGTCTCCTTCAGTTAATTTTACATGTTCACACTTCTTATGAGGACAATCTTTCGCCCAATAAAACGTGCTCTGACAGATGGTGCATCTTGATCTCTTACCGAATTTATCCAGTGGATTGGTGCCTGCTAAAGGCTGCCTCTGTTGTCCAGTCTGTAACGTTCCGTTTGACGAGCCTGGCTTTTTTCCTCCGAAAATCGTCTGAAGTACCGATTTCATGTGGGCGAACTTTAAGTCCGTGCACGCCGTCAGTGCAAGTCGCCTGTTTTTCACGTCCAGACAAGCCGTGCCCAAGAGTTTAAATGCTGACACAGCGTCGGGTAGAGTCATATTGTACTTGTTCATACGGTTATATCGCTGCTCAAAGTCAATGATATAGTCCGACATGGACAGAGAACTGTCTTTTGTAATCCCATCAAAATGGGAATACGCTTCATATGCGCGGTCCTTTTCCTCCTGCAGGAACACACTGTCCAGTTTCTGTAACAACGCATCCATACCGTTATCCCTGTCCAAGTCGTCTGCGAGTATTTCCATGGCTGTTTCCCGGGATCTTCCTTGGAGCCCCAAGGCCACAGCGAGTGCCTGCTTCTTTTTGTCGAGTTCTGTAACACGTGTCCAGACGTTGAGTTCATTTTTCCAACCTTCGTACGGTCTGGACTCGTCAAACTTCGGCGGAACTTTGTAACTAGCTGTAACCATCCTCTGCTACCAAGGTTAGACGCAATAAACACTACGTGTATATATCTTTAACGTCTTTATTCCATTGCCGTACAGAACAACTCCCATGCTCCCATCTCCATTACAACACAGAGAACACAGCCAGAGAGAGACATGAAAAATTGCGCATGCTTACAGGCGTTCCCAGGGTCAAAGGGTAAACACAAGGAGGGAAAATTTAATAGTTTTTTCCGTCATTTATTTTAACATGAAAATATTTTATAATTTCATAATATGACTTTTATCACACGTGAAAATATAAAATATATTCATTTAAAATGCAAAATTCAATAATCATGACAGCTGTTTACCCCAAAGGCCCACAGTTCATTTAAATAAGGCTAGATATTCATAATGCACCCTGCTTAGATGTCTGCTCAGCTGTACTTGTTGCACATGTGACAAATGAAAGACTTGAACTTGATCTGATAGAGCAGCTTGTGGTAGATAAATCTGAACACACAAAGGACCTCATGGGTCAAAGGTCAACCTCTACATGTGCTGCTCACTGTTCAGTCTGGCAGCTTCAGGACCATAGCGACAGTAATGATACTCTTGTTAGGGATAGAAACTTGGCTGCCTATCAGTGTCTGCTCAGCTGTGATTACAGAACACAAACACACACACACACATATACACACGCACACGCACACACACACACACACACACACACACACACACACACACACACGATGGGTCAGAAGGAGAGTGAGTTGAACTAGGGGGGTGTGGTGAGTGTGCACACCAGGGTGGGAATTTCACGGTGGCCATTGCCCCTCTGTCTGGCTGTGATGCCCCGAAAATAATTGTACGTCCTACGGCCACCATGGCCTTTGTGGCCCTGATACTGTTAAAATCTCGAAGTTGCTTTAAAAGTGTCAGAGCAGTGGTCTGGGCTCTGCACTCCTTGTAGGTTGGATTGGTTACGCGCACCTCACATGTCATCATCGCATCATTCAATCATCATTGCAGCGTCTCGCTGTAAGAATACAAGGAGGCCTCGTGTCTCTTTTTGTCCGTGAGTTTATTCACTTCTGAGACAGGTTACTGTCGTCCGGAACCACGGCAAAACAACAAAGAAGTATGTTAATTATCACTCGCACACACATATACCGTTAGCTCTCCCATAGCATTCCCCCGTCTCTCTCTCTCTCTCTCTCTAGGAACCTCCCTTCTCCTCACCCAGTGGCGTTTTTATATGTACAAAACTGGTGGGGCATGAACAACTTAGATATGTAAAGGCTTTTTGTACCTTAATACATGGAATAAAGAGCGCTATCACAAAGCAACACTTAACAATAACAACAACTGTGATGCCTCAGCATGAAAACATCAGACTGTAGGAAAACACAGGCACTCGTCACCGTGGTTACAATAGCAATCGATCCATCGATACATAAACTATACTTCCGCTGACCAAAGCTCCAGTAGATGGTGATAACTTCTTTCATGTTCTGTTTGTATTATTTACCGCTGGTGATGTAGTCTAAGCCCTCTTGTCTCCTCTTCATAACTACACTTTTCGCACACACACTTACAGCCAATCAGCTCTGACTTATGAGATGATGTTTCAGTGGGGCTGCGAGCGCTTTGCTCCACTTGTGATTTATTTTTTGCTGCACACATTGAATGAAAAACTACTCTATTCAATGTGCAGTGTAGTAATAAAGTCATTTGTTTTCCATGTCATTCATGTGTTTTTATTATCAGAAAGTGAAGTTGTTTATTTGTAAGCTCCAAATCCTAATTTTTCCCTAAATGGCCTTTGTGCCCTAAAAAAATGTGTGACACAAAAGGCCAAATGGCTTTGCCCCTAAAATGACGAAATTCCAAGACTGGTGCACACGCCTGGGGGCAGAGCACATCAGAAGAAGAAGTTTGCTCGAGTCTAAGACAGAGCGTCAATGTGCAAGTACAGTCTAATTCCGAGTCATCATGAGAGAGAATTCACAATTTTTAGACCGAGATATCAGTATGCGAGTGTGAGTTGAGTCACAAGACCTGAAAATTGGGCCGTGTCCAGTCGAGTACTCCAAGCCTGGCCACAGCTGGCACCACTCACAGTGAAAGGTATTCTCTGCATTTAAACCATTCTTAGAAGCAATGGTGTATTGTGGGACTTGAACTGGCAACCTTCTGTTTCCCAAGCCCAGTCGTCCCTTCAGACTCCTACTGCTGTCCTACCATGAGGTTGAGATGTATATTCAAAATGCAGGAAACTGAACAAGAGTGAGGAGATGGGATGCTGCTGATGTTCAGGTGTATATCAGTATGTAGTGTCTCTACTTTAAAGAGTCCTCTCCTGCTGATGTTCAGGTGTATATCAGTATGTAGTGTCTCTACTTTAAAGAGTCCTCTCCTGCTGATGTTCAGGTGTATATCAGTATGTAGTGTCTCTACTTTAAAGGGTCCTCTCCTGCTGATGTTCAGGTGTATATCAGTATGTAGTGTCTCTACTTTAAAGAGTCCTCTCCTGCTGATGTTCAGGTGTATATCAGTATGTAGAGTCTCTACGTTAAAGAGTCCTCTCCTGCTGATGTTCAGGTGCATATCAGTATGTAGTGTCTGTACTTTAAAGAGTCCTCTCCTGCTGATGTTCAGGTGTATATCTGTATGTAGTGTCTCTACTTTAAAGAGTCATCTCCTGCTGATGTTCAGGTGTATATCAGTATGTAGAGTCTCTACGTTAAAGAGTCCTCTCCTGCTGATGTTCAGGTGCATATCAGTATGTAGTGTCTCTACTTTAAAGAGTCCTCTCCTGCTGATGTTCAAGTGTTTACCAGTATGTAGTGTCTCTACTTTAAAGAGTCCTCTCCTGCTGATGTTCAGGTGTATATCAGTATGTAGCGACTCTACTTTAAAGAGTCCTCTCCTGCTGATGTTCAGGTGTATATCAGTATGTAGTGTCTGTACTTTAAAGAGTCCTCTCCTGCTGATGTTCGGGTGTATATCAGTATGTAGAGTCTCTACTTTAAAGAGTCCTCTCCTGCTGATGTTCAGGTGTATATCAGTATGTAGTGTCTCTACTTTAAAGAGTCCTCTCCTGCTGATGTTCAGGTGTATATCAGTATGTAGTGTCTCTACTTTAAAGAGTCCTCTCCTGCTGATGTTCAGGTGTATATCAGTATGTAGTGTCTCTACTTTAAAAAGTCCTCTCCTGCTGGTGTGTGAGGGACAGAAACTCCCTCACAGGAACACGGGGATATTAACATCTGCAGACCTTTTACAAGCACACAAACCTATTGAACACACTACAGGAGAGGGGAAACCAACACAAAGCAGAATAGGGCCTCTTTAAACCAATCAGATTTGACTACAATCTTTGTGATCCAATCATCTTGCTGTTTTTCTGCTGTTGTCATCTGTCTTTTCTGTCAGATTGATGTGCCCCTCCTCCACCCCCTCCCCTGACCTCTTCAGGAGTCTCGCTCCTCATCACACTCACTCAGGTTGGGGCCATTGATCTTTTACTTTCCACCTCCACAAGCTGCTCCACCATTGTCTACACAACCTTGAAGGGAATATAACTGTTCAGCTCCTTCCATGGTTCCCCCGTAAAATAATGAGGTCCCATGTTGTATGTGATACAGTTCATAAATCACAATAAATATCAATTATCCAATCAGACAAAAGCTGTCCTGCTTGATACTGCCAACAGTCTCTTTCCATCGTTTCAATCATTACACCTGCAATCTCTTTTTATCCCTTTTCACCATGGCACAGTTGAACTGATTGTAAACTGACAATGACATATCACCACCTTTTAATTTGATATGGGGAACTAGTTAGCAAACAGCTGTAATGGGGCAACATCACCAACTGGTGGGGGCTGACATCCCCCTGCATCAGATCACAGCTCAATCTGCGAGAGCATGGCAGCTCGGCTGAGCTCTGAGTGACAGGCAGCTGGCAGAGAGGGAGAAGACGTTTGTGTTTGACAGTTTTAAAGCGAGATATATTATGCAATTTGAAGAAAAAAAGAAACGTTGATAATATTAAACGTTTCTAATATTAAAGCCTAAACTGAACTGGGATCACAATTAAGGATAATCAAAGCTCTGTCTGGGTGAAAGGTTTGTGCTCTGAGGCCTTTGACTTTCAATATTCCCTCTCTGTGCTTACTGCCAGGCTGTTTTTGACCTTACACTGGACTGTGTCGAATGTTTTCGGTATACAATCATTACAAAGAGGTGATGGAGATGACTTCTGAGCACGAACACATTCAAAATCCTTTAATTAGTCCACCTCTTCATCGGCCCCACAGTGAAACACTCACTTCAGCTGCGGCTTCACTGGAACCTTTCCCAGCATGCTTTGCACTTGTAACACAAACACACACCCACTCACACCCGAGGATTTGAGCATTTGTATTTCGTGGAAAGAATCTAATCTGCTCTGCAAGCCCTGCAACATTATCTCCCTCCCAAAGCTTTTTGTGTTCCAATATTTAAAAGGGAACACACAGACGAGCGCTTTGTCTCTGTACTGACTCATAGCATCTTCAAATCACATTCCTTTCAGATCACAGCAAGAAATGACTCACAAAAAGGGTTTTTCACTCTGTTTGCAGGGTGTCGATGATGCTTGCACAAGATGTTTTTGAACAATCTTGTGCTGCTCCAATCTGGGGCAAAAAGTGAACCAAGGTAAACCCCTTCACTCCACCTGATGTTGGAGTACTAGCATGTTTTTTCTGCTGCTTTTATGGGTACTATGAACATAAAAAGAGATGAATTGTGTGTAAGAGAGAGAAAGAGAGAAAGGGAGGCGGGGGGGAGGGGGTCTGCAGCGTTGTGCAAAAGTTCACACTTGATTAATTTAATCAGGAAGCAGGCAGATGGTGATCTTTGTCTTCTTCCTCTCCACTTACGTATGAATAATGTGTTTAATGCATCACACCTGGACAAGTCAAATCTGTAGACAGGACACACAAACACACACACACACACAGACACACACACACACACACACAGACACACACACACACACACACACACACACACACACACACACACACACACACACACACACACACACACACACACACACAGATGTGGTATAGTAACTTAAGTCGTGGCATTTTAGTATTCAGGTCTCCAACACCGCAAAGTTCAACAATTGCTTTATTCACGTATGCCGAGGAGGTTAGAGGTTGAGCTGAGATGCTGCATTATTTTTGGCACCTTGTGCTCGGAGGAATGCGAGCACTGCTTGAGAAACAACAGTGAGTTGGAAAACAAAGACATGAATAAAGACTTTTCTGTTCTCTCAGGGGCTGCATCACTAATGAGCTCCGGAAGAATTGCTCTCCAGTTTGGAAAATATCTCAGGTGTGATGAAAATATCAATAACCTCACGTTTGTGTGTTACGTACAGAGCTGAGGGCGCCACATGTTCAGTCCAGCTCAGCATAAAGCCAGGAGCCAGAGGGAAACAGCTTCCATGAAATATCCCCACTGACATCTCTACAGCTCCCTACTTAATTAAGATCTATATGTTTTGTTTAAACGGTATTCACTCCAACAGGAATTTCAAACGTATTGCTTCTAACGGAATGTTCACTCAACGCCTATTCTGTTGGGGAACAAGGTGTGTGTGCAGTGACCATGCATTTATCATGGGATATATTCTGTCAACACAAGTTGTTCTATACAGCCCGTAAGGGGTTAACTGATGTAAGTGGGACCCACCTAGGCTCGAAGAGGCTGTTAACAAATGAGCCGTGATCTGATTAGACTAAACCCCAGAAGCCCGTCTGAGCCGGAGATAGTGTTCGACTGCAGTAATATAGTGTTTCCTCTTCTGCAGGCTTAGTAGATGTCTCTGCTTCTAAATCGCTCAAATGACGTTGGTTTCACAAGGCATAACGTAGATAATTATTGACACAAGCTGCATTGTCAACATTTATTTCACAGCTAAAGGGCAACTCACCACAGCTTCTAACGTTCATGAACAATTGCTACAATTCTTGACAGAATTTGTCTGCCTTATGTAACTCAGTGTACTGAATACACAGACGTGATACAATTGTTGTTTTTTTCCTATTCATTGGGACTTTCTGAAGGTACCTTCCTCAGGCCCTAAATGTCATTACAGCTGATAAGAAATCAAAGAAAGAAGCAGCTCTGTGTAAACCAGAGCTTGCCTGCCAGATGTTGTCTCCTTTCTTCTTATTCTGCTGTGTCGGGTCGTTTCTGGTCAACAAAACTCCCTTGGGCCCTGTGTGGGGCTGTAACCTGCAGCCAATGAGCAGGTGGTACATCCCCCTCTCATTCCCAGGTGAGAGACTGATGTTCGGCACATTTTCTTTCCAGCTATTCGGCTATATAAGTAAACCCAGACTGACTGTGTTTAATTGAAGGTTTGGGTATCACTATATCTCGTAAAGTGACATGCCTAAGCGCTAAAGTATCAATATATTAGGCAAAGCATGTGCCAGAGTCATGGCCAAAGTGGGAGGAAAGACAGTTCAGAGGCAGAGCATCTTCTGTGACAAAAAGGTAGTACACTGTATAGCCTTTACAATAACTTAGTTTTCTCATAGTTTGTAAAGTTATAATGAAAGCTAATTCCTTTACTTTAGCTATGTTATTAACAAGGAAACTTTGCCATGGGTGGTAACTAGGGATGCACCAAAAAATGAAACAAAAACAAAAACAGATGCCGATGCCGATACCGATGTTAGGAATAACAATTTTGCCGATGTTTTACTATGTAAACCAGGGGTGCCCAACCGTTTTTGAACCAAGATCTACTTTTAAAGTTGATAGTGTGTCGAGATCTACCAAGCCATATCGAAAGCCATAGTGTAGCCATAATTAATTGTGCACCTTTATAATAACACCATTTTCTGACACAAAGATCAAGTTTTAACAATAGGACTGGCCCGTAACAACTCAACAACATACAACCCAATTAATACAATGCCTAATTTAAGTTGGAAAAGTGGTTCTCTATCTTAGTGGGACTTCTGGCACTGAGAGGAGGAAGCTAGTCTCTCATAGTCCGGACAGTAGGAGCTGAGTGCCAGCCGTAAGCAGGCCGCAAGGTGGTCATCAGTCATGGTGGATCTGTATTTTGACTTAATGATTTTCATATGTGAAAAGGCAGACTCACACAAATATGTTGATCCAAAAAGTGCAGTCAAATTCTTTGCAGTTTGTCTGAGGTTGGGGTACTTCTCTTTCTGCATTAGATTCCAGAATTGGACATTTGTGTCAGGTGTAGCTCTTGATTTGAGCTCAATGTCATTATTTAGTGTGAGGATCTCATTCTCAATAGCACCGCTATCCAGGTTGAAGAGTGATGCCACTTTGGACGTTATACAATCCACATCTATATTCTCCCCAAATGGAAAACTGAGAAAACTGACAACAGGCTCAATGGATGCAAAGTCAGTAAAGCGCCTGTCAAATTCTGACAAGATGCTTTGCACTTGATCATCATAACGTGCACTCTCAAGCTCCGCACAGTCTTTGCCCTGACGCTTAAGTTCTGTGTCCATGTGTGGAAAGTTCCGTAGATCACACTGTTGCAACGTGCTTGATAGCAGCTGTAACTTGCTTTTAAAGGTGTTCACGGAGCTGATCATGTTGATGATGTGTTTGTTCTTACCCTGCAGCTCTAGATTCAAGTTATTGAGCTTGTCAGTCAGATCAGTAAGAAAGGCTAAATCCAAGAGCCACTGACTGTCTTCTAGCTGTGCATACTCAGCATGGTTTGAACATTTCAGAAATTCTTTAATTTCGGGCAACAATTCAGAAAACCGTTCCAGAAATGTACCTCTGCTGAGCCACCTTACGTCTGTGTGCAGCAGCAGATCTGTGTGTTCTGCACCGGTCTCCTCCAGTTGCGCACGGAATAATCGCCTCTGCAGACTCCTGGCCCGAACAGAACAGGCAATCTTGTTAGCCACATCCATCACGTCTTTCATATTTAAAATCTTCCCGCACAACCCTTGCTGGTGAATTATACAATGGTAATTCAGGAAATCCGGGAAAAATTCAGACTGTTTGCACAATCCAATGAACCCAGCAGTACGTCCAATCATTGCTGGAGCCCCATCGGTTGTAATGGAGATGAGTTTGAAGAGGGGCAACTTGCTCTTACTAACAAATTCCATAAAAACCTGAAAAATATCTGTGCCTCTTGTGTGCCCTTTCAAAGGCAAAATGGTCAGTAGCCAGTGCCGGCGCTAAGGGGGGGCATTCGAGGGCCGTGCCCCCCCTAGCGGTCATTGATGCCCCTCCTACCAGCTGTGAAGCATATTCTCGATCTGTCACAATCGACTATAATTGACGCTGAGTTCGAAGTTGCTAAAGAGTTTTTAATGTCACAAAAGCAAGCAACCCAATGCCCCCTCCAGTAGATCTGGGGGGTTAAACCTGGGTTGATTATAAATTAAATATTTTCTAATTAATTTAGGTCTTAATGTATTCTTTCGATTTATGAATTTGTGTTACATTAAATATTCTGAGAAAAGTTTGGATTATTCTTATCCATCAGCTGTTATACAAGGAAGGGGTGGGCCTGAGCCTCGGGCAAAATTGTGTTCAGCACGGAACGGGGAATCGGTACCGTCTTCGACCTCACGTTACACTAATCATTTTGTTTATTTGTTTGTTTCATTTTGTGGAAAAAGTAAATGAATCAGCCAAAGGAAGGCAAACAATTCAGCACCCGCAAAGTTTTATTTGGACGGCTTTAACGTGTGAGTTAATGTGGCACAGTTTTAAATATCCTAAGAGTCACAACACTGGGAATACTGTAAAAAGTAAAACTGCCTCCTCCCCCAACAGGGGAGGATAATTGAATAAACAGGAGACACATTTTGTACACTGATTTGCAATAACCAGACGGATCCACAACTTAAAAGTGTCTCATTCAATGTATTTCTGCGATTTATAGAAACGATATAAAGCATAACTAACTATAACACTTACTTAATTTAAGTGTGTGCAGCTGTAGCCCCCCAGCTCAGACTTGAATTGCATTTCAGAAATGTTTCTCAGTCTGAACAGGTATAATTTTTTTAGAGAAAGTAAAATGCTGTCTCAGAGAGGAACAGTTCAAACTATCTGAAGGAGGTATCCAGCGGCTGAGTTGCCCATAAGAACAAAGAAGTTTCTATCTGACATTTCCCTGTGAAGGATGTATTTATATCCGTATCTATAATCATTTTAATAACCCTCTGTGCTGTTTACTGAGCAGAATGATGCACAGCGTTCTTTCCTCTCTGTCCCCGATGCCATTCCAACCTAAAGCTTGACAGGCGGCAGAGTTAAGCTTTGGAGGCCATTACCGGGCCATTCCCTCCACCACACTAACAACCTCTTTACACTATCAGCGTTCACCCCCCCCCCCATCCTGCTGCCTTCATAGGGCCTGTCTACATGCTTACAGTGGTGTGTGTGTGTGTGTGTGTGTTTCCTCTGCATAATCGACAAAAACATTGTACATTATGACTCTCTGGAGATGCTAGGCATTTGCCTTCCACAGGCTTAGAGAAGTAATCAAGGCATGTGCGAAAAGAACACACACACACACACACACACACACACACACACACACACACACACACACACACACACACACACACACACACACACACACACACACACACACACACACACACACACACACACACACACACACCACGGGAGATAACATGACAAGAGGGTAATCTATGTCTTGATCGCTGCTTGACTGCAGTCTGAAATCTGCGAGTGGTCCACTTCCAGAGATCAATACGGATGGAGTGTGTCTTCCTGTAAATCCACGTGGCTCTCTGCTGTACCAGACGGCTCCACTGCTCCACTTAAATCATTACAGCACTACCAACAAGCCTCCGCTGGTGCTCACAAAGTGCCAGCTATATAAAATCACTTCTTGGAAAGAGAAAAGTGAAAACAAAGGAACAGAAAACGGAAGAGACACATTATCAGACACAAACTACATTACGTTATGGTGAGATGAGAATAAAAAAACCCAAACCCTTCAATTTACTGTTCTTTAGCTCCTGTTCATGTTTAAAGTTCTGTAGACATGAATAGCAAAACATAAACCAGTGTGTTATACTGTAAGGGTAAACTGAACCGATCACCATATAGTGTTGGAGTAGTAACTCAAAATGAGACATGACTAGTTACCTTAAAAATAGTAATGCTTTACTTTACTTATCACAGCTAAAATTAATTAATTACACTACTACTGAAGTTACTCTACTTTTGGATTTGTCTGTTACATCACCTGAGAGGCACCATAAATCAAAAGAGAAATAACAACATAAAGTTAAACCTCATTTATCCCGGATCAGCACAAATCCTTAATCTAATCAGGACACTACTTCAGCTCAGGTTCCATCGGTCCAGGGAGATTCATCAAAAGTCCAGACTGATAGCCTACCTGTATCCTGTTCATTATGTTTCTGAAAGTTAATTGTGGAAACGGGCTACATTTCCTCCAACAAACACACGGAGCTCAGCAGAGAGAACACATTTCTCCACACAGACAGACGTATCACGTGAATGCGACGAGCATCTTGACCTATGGCATTGAAGTGTTGATGTATCAAGAGATGCACGGATGTATTTTGCTGGTTGGGGATCGCTGTTCATAGGGACATGTTGATGTTGTCGTGGGTTCACAGAATGTTGAGGATTACTCCATATGTATATCCTTAGTTAAACTATTCCCTTAAGATTTTCATCTCTTCTTCTATTCTTTCCAACTCAGTTTAAAGTTCGTGCAGACACAGCTGAGTAGTACCAAACAGGAAGACGTAGCTCTGTCAAACAACCAATCACAGCAGTGTTTCTCTGGCTAGCTCTGTCCAACCACAAAGAAGGAGTGTTCTCCCTAAAGGAATACCCTTTCCGTAATCTTTGAAATGTCATAGTGTTTTGTAAAATGTCGTTTTGACTTGCACTTCAGGGCCACCGTATAATTGGGGACCTTTAAAGAAAGAGAAGTAACAAGATCATTGTGTGCTTGGTAACTGTAATGTAATTACTGCTGAACTACAGCAACACGTTAAGCCGTGGCTACACTGGACTTGCATCTGAAGCGCAGCGCATGTTGAGCGCACGTTCTGCGGAATGTATCATTTTACTGGCTACACCAGCAGCGCACATACAGCGCACGTACGGCACAACGTACAGGCAAAACAAGACTTTCGTTGTCTTCAGTTTTTGGATCCAGCACGACAACATTGAAACTGTAACACCGAGTTTGTGTAATATGGGTAAGTTAACATACAGACTGTAGGCTAGTTACTAAGTATAGGCTAAGTTACTAAGCAACCGCCAACTGTCAAAAATAAATGGCGACATCATTTCAGACAAAGTTTCACTAAGTTACGTTGTGCTGGATCCAAAGAACTATAAATAGTTTTTACAGCGCCTGCTGTAAATAGGAGGAAGGCACTCGCCCTGCTTCTGGTATTGAACAGGATTAACAGGAGGCAGAGGCGAAATTGGGTGCATCCCATTAACCAGCGCAGGAGGCAACAAGGCGCTTTTCATCAGCTGGTTGCAGAGCTGCAGTTTGAAGGCGAACTTCACCGCAGCTATTTCAGGATGACTCGACAGCAAATGGACCATGTCCTCTCAATTGTTGGCACAGATATTCAGAGGCAAAATGCGAACTACAGGGAACATTACATTACTACATTGAGCCTAAACAACGACTTGCTGTAACATTGAGCTAACTGAAATATTTCACTTGCTTTTAAAATGTTTGTAGTTTAATGTTTAGGCCTAGCCACAATGTCGTAGCAGGCTATGCATTTTAGATAAAGTGGATCTTATATTTGTGACACAAAAAAACTTAAAACGTATAGTATAACTTGTTGGTATGGAATATGACGGACAGTTCCATTAAGTATACACTCAGTAATATGAACAGGATATTATTTTTTTATTGTTTCATTAAACAGCCGGGGCAATGAAATTATTTTGAACCGTAACTGGTTACAATAAATAGCCTACAATTTACACAACATTTATAATATAGGCATACAATATAGATCAATATAACCATAGTAGACCTACTTCTACAACACATAATAAAATAAACAAGTGTTCTACAGTTCAGCGTAGTGAGAAGGGGATTGATGTATGAGCTGAAAGCCTTGGATGTGGTGGTATGGTTGCTAATCCCATGGCCTTATCATTGGACCCGGCACCTGAGGAGTGAAAGAGGGCTGTGTCGGCAGGTGTTGGTCCTGGTCAGAAACACCCTGTAGTCTTGCCCTTAACTTTCCCCTTGCACTTAATCTATTAAGGCTAGGCACCAAGCTTAGGGCAAAATAATACATTTCATCCTCTTCCTGTGGCACCTGTGGTCGTGCTGGAGGCTCCTGGACTAAAGCTAGCAGCCCGTCTTCCAAAGACATTGACACTCTCTTCCTTCGTGCAGCTCCTGTAGAAGGGACAGAGATTTTAACCAGTGCAGGGATGGATATTAGCGCCAATTGTAACATTGATCTGTCAGTGGCTGGTTGATATTCACATTTAAAAAAGTGAATTTCTCACCCTAAGTTGTGTGTCCTTGTCCGTCACAGGCTGGAGTTGTTTCTATTGGCTGGCCTTGTTCCCCCGCTCCAGGAAGTTTCAGGACGGGATGGTCTTGAATATCCTCTTGTGATGGGCAAGGGACAGTTATGGGCCTGCAAGTATGGGAAGTTCCCTCTCCCACTTCCTCTGAGTCCATCCAAACAGTGAAATCTATAGCTGGATCCCAACACTCAGAGTCATCTAGGCTGCTCCTTGAGCTAAGAGGTAAATAAAATAGGCTATGCAGTAAATTATTATTATTAGTTTTTTAAAACTTGTAGAATATGTAAAATAGTGTGCGCATCCAACCCCAGATGCCTGACACTGCACATACGTGCTGTAGAAGTTTTGATTTTCAGTGAGCTGTCATTGTTTAACTTTCAGTATTTGCAAACTTACCTTCTCGGCTGTACATGGGGTAGCAGGAATGACAGCACTGGGGTGTATTTCCACCCCCTTTGGAATTCTCCTGCTGATCTTTTATTTTGTTTTGTTTTGTTTTTCTTCACAAACTGATCTCTTAAATATTTCCACCGTTTTTGGCAGTCATCAGCTGTTGAGACAAGGTGCTTACTGTAAACACACAAATAATAAAAAAAAACAACAATAACTTTTTTGTATGTATACACCAGTTTTTCTACAGATTCCTAGCTACTGGAGACTCCTTCCGAAACCTGGCTTTTGCCTACCGGCTCGGAAGGAAAACGGTGGCAGAATCAGTTTACATGACCTGCAGAGCAGTCTTGCGGCTAATGATGGAAACATACATCCAAAAGCCAACAGAGGAGGCATGGAGAGAGATGGCAGCGCGTTTTTGGGAAAAGTGGAATTTCCCGAACTGCATAGGTGCCATCGATGGCAAACACATCAAAATTCAAGCACCGGGTCGCTCAGGAAGTCAGTTTTTTAATTATAAAAAATCATTTTCAATTGTTTTGTTAGGGCTTGTCGATGCAGATTATCGCTTCAGGGTTATACAGGTTGGGAATTTTGGCCGAACCAGTGATGGGGGGGTATTTTCAAATTCAGTGTTGGGGAAGGGGATGGACACCCAAACACTCCAAGTGCCAAAAAAATGGACCCCTGCTTGGATCCGATCACGGTGACGTGCCATTTATGATGGTGGGGGATGCAGCCTTCCCTTTGAAACCGTACCTGATGAGGCCCTATCCTGGACACAATCTGTCCAAGTCCAGGAAGATTTTCAACTACATGCTGTCAAGGGCAAGGATGACCGTAGAGTGCGCTTTTGGGATTCTCGCTGCACGGTGCAGGGTACTCCACACTACAATTTCCATGCTGCCCTGTCATGTGGACATTATAGTGATGGCAGCATGTGTCCTCCATAACTACCTCCTGAGCCCAACTGACAACCACAGATACACTGAGGAAGGAGAGCAGACAGGGCAACGGCTACATAGTGTGAGGAACATGGGAGGAAACAGAGGAGCCAGGGAAGCATTCGATGTGCGGGAGTTGCTCTGTGAATACTTTGTTTCCCCTGAAGGAAGTATCCCATGGCAGGAAAGAATGATCTCTTAAGTGTAATTTCATTAAGAAAATGTGCCAACCAAAAAATATTTGTAAATATTAAAGCTTTCTTAATTTTTTACAAAGGCAAGAGTCTTTCATTACAATTGCATAGCTTTTTCACATTGTATTTACAATTCCTCCACACTTCCCACAAATAAAAACAACATTTCTTGGCATTATAAAGTTAGCTTACATATAGGAGATAATTATGGCATGCTACTTGATCACATACATATCAGATTGTGGCAGCGGGGTGTGGTTAGGGTGTCGGCTGCTGGAGTGGTAGGAGTGGCTCAGCCGGAGGCCAGACAGCTGATCGGGATCAGGTAATCAGTGCCTGATTAAAGTCACGGTCGTAACCTGGTTCTGTTCTGTTGCAGTAAACGGGGGCCTGAGTGAGGACTGTTTCCCCCTCGCCCGCAGGACGAGAGCCACTAACCGCCAGTACCATTGCGAAAAGTACTGTTCTGTAATAAAGATTTC
Source organism: Eleginops maclovinus (assembly GCF_036324505.1). Lineage (NCBI taxonomy): Eukaryota > Metazoa > Chordata > Actinopteri > Perciformes > Eleginopidae > Eleginops > Eleginops maclovinus. The sequence continues at coordinate 27,554,680 of NC_086350.1, forward strand.
GTTGTGTTTCAAAGTACTGATTGGTCCTTCCATCATTGGGAACGTAGGTGTGAGCCCGAACGCTCACACAGATTATGATTTGTAAACGTATACCTGCACTTTCTGTATATAATAATACTATTCTTTTGCACTTCTGGTTAGATGCTAACTGCATTTCATTGGCTTTGTACCTGGACTCTGCTCAATGACAATAAAGTTTAATCTAATCTAATACTCATTACTGAATAGCCAACTCAATATTACAGTAGCAGTGGTGTAACATTAGGCAATGGAATTATTGGCATCTAAAATTAGTTAACGTTAGCTAACGTTAATAAAATGTATAGCCCTTTGAAATGAACACTCACCTGAGGCGCCAACTGCCAGTGAAATCTTTCTCCATAGCTACTGCATCTTTTCTCAGGTTGTCCTTGTAGTGGTAGGCACTTGGGGCATATCATTCTTTAAATTTTTCAACCTCAACAATTAGCTTTATTTCATCCACCGATCATCTGTCGTTATCTTATCTGTAGGCTGAATAATTTTGCTAATGAATTTTGACTACAACACATATCTCCATGGCAACTTGTCTATCAGAGTCTCCGGAGAAAGGAAACATTTATTCATTTCCTGTATACCGGTAGTTGAATTTAAAAAAGCATACAGATATATGTTATGACCCATTTCTCTGTAAAAAGGGTCGCGCACACCCCGCGCAAAAAAATATAAATAGAAGGTCTATTTTAGCAAATCTGCGTGGCGCTTGCGGAGCACTTGCGCGCTGCTTTCACGTCTGGTGTAGCCACTTTCATTGATTACAATGGAATCTATAGTTGCAACGTGCGCTCAACATGCACACAACATGCACTGAACATGCACACAACGTGCGCTCAACGTGCGCTGCGCTTCACTTGCGCGTCCAGTGTAGCCACGGCGTTAGAGAGAAATGTGATCTGATTCCTGTACCCCCAACACTGTTTATACCTGATCAATTATATGTGTAAAATACTGAGCAATGTCCCAGCAGTCAGAGGAAGAAACACAACATAACAACACCTCACATGTTCTCCTCTGTGCCCTCTTACAAAACAACCCTTGGGTGGCTCCTCTCTTGAAAGCCTAAATGAGATCCAGAGAGATGTCATCTTTATATAAATGAATTACATCTGACTGAACAATGCTATCCGACTGTACATCAGCATGTTCTTCTCTGCAGGCGTTTTAAATATGCAGCAACACAGATTGGAGCGTTGTTTTCCCCTCTGAACAACACATTAGCATTTGCGGCAGCCTGTTTGCTCAAACTGCACATATGCTCCACTTCCGAGGTCTTAATCAGAGCAACGTCAGGGCATACATGTTCTCTAAAAAACAGACCCTGGAGAGGAAGAACGTGTTACTGGAGTTTCATGAAGCCAATTAGTACACAGCAGGGGGGGGGGGGGGGTCTGTTGGAAAGAGGGGAGAATTTACAACCAACACCACATTATGTCTGCTCTCTGCACAGATCAGTTAGGCTGTCATTGAATTCTTTGTAGGTAACGCTTTAAGCAGAGTCATGGGATTCATCCTATGATCTGAGTTTCAGAAAGTATGTGCCCTTGCAGATTTGGTGTGAGTTGGGCAGCAAGAAACAACCACAGATTAATGCAAGTATACATTAATTCATCAAGTCACAAGCCTTAAAGTCGGAAACCACTGCGTAAGTGTGATGATTTTTTACAACAGGTGGGAAGTGGCTAGTTTGATTTACTCAAGTACTGTACTTAAGCTGCGTTATTAACGCGTTAACGCAACTTCCTTTTTTGGGGGGCTACAGACGTAGGCCAGTAAACACTGTGGAGGACGAGGCTCGGATAGAAATAAGTTTAATTGCATCAAACGACCGCACATATGAACTTAGAGAGCCACTCCTGTAAACAAGACTCATAACTTCTGGAGAATATGTATCTTTGTTGCAATAATAATTATGTGTATTGTATTGAATAAACATTATTTATAATCTAACATAATTTAAAAAATAGTATTTATAATAAATAAATAAATAATAATAAAATACAATTTTTTTATTATATAATTTATAATAAACAATATTTATAATAATGACAACATTATTATTTATAATAAATAAATCATTTATAATTAATAAATGTTGTTTATTTATAATAAACATTGTTTATAATTTATTATAACCAATCATACTTGTCCACTCACAAAACAGATAAAATATATATTAAGGTTCATTTAGAATAGATAAAACAATATGCAAATATTTTAACCATGGACAATCAAGTGATTAATCACAATTAAATATGTGTATCAATTGACAGCCCTAATGCTAATACTTTTCTTCTTTTACTTGAGGAACATTTTGAATGTAAGACTTTTACTGTAACAGACTATTCTGGTAATTCTTATTTACTCAAGTACACAATCTGAGTACTTCTACTTTGACTCAAGTACAAGATCTGAGTACTTCTCCACCTCTGATACTGCGCTACAATCTGAGCTTCTGGTAGCCTCTTTGCTTTGAAAGAATTGGTGAATGTGAAGTGAGCTGAAAAAATACAAGCAGTCAGTCTGACTCGGCTCATTGTCGAGAGTAGAGCCAGCGCAGCACTTTTGTACAAACTGACAACCTGCCCTTTTTTTCTGACAGCCTGCCAAAAATCATTTCTGATTCAGCACTCAGCTGTCTCTTCAAACTGCCACATGTCCTGGTTTATTAAGCCCACAATGAACTTATTACTGGGTGGTTCTCACATCATAGGGGTACTCATTTAGTTAAGCATGTCACAGTGCAGGGATTTGTCCAACTTGCTCACATGGGTGTCTGACAACAGTACACAAGAACCAAACAGACATCTCTTAAGAGGTAGCATCTCTCGCTTACTACTATCATCTTTAAACTGCGTCCACAAACAGGTATGCCATGTTGCATCAAAGACAGAAATCTATCGCAGTAAAGGACAGTATGTGTGAGAGCTTGTAAAAATTTGACAAGGTAAATGAAATTGCACATATCCCCATGGAACTGATCATATTACATCTACAAGGGGGATCAATATATGTGAGCCGCTGATGACTGCACTTCTTTTCTCTTCTGTCATCACAGCTCTTCCTCCAGGAAGTTCTACTGACCACTTCAGGAGACTGCCTATGTTGCTGCAGGATCTGCATTCTGATTGGGGCACTTATTTACAATTGGCTAAGTAACTGCTGTGTGGCTAACCTTTTTGTGAACTGGGGTACAACATCATATTATATTACAAATTACTTAAAAGAGACCTTTTTTAAAAGGAGGGCAATACGGAAGTCGCTCAAGCCTCCTTTGGGGTTTATCTCATGGCTGTATATCAGAGCTGGATCCAGCGTAGGAGGCGGGCCTCGTTCATTTCTACGAGAGCTGCTCATTAGCACATGAACAAAAAATGGCATGAAATTCTCGACAGCAAAACGTCACAAATTACCCATCATGCCTGGCTTTCGAGCATACCGCATGCGCAGCTGAGTTTCCCCTTAAGCCCCGCCCCCGAGCTCCCGCTCTCACCCCAGTAGAATGAATGGAGAGAGAAAATAAATCTGTATTCAGCTTTTAGCGCATTTTACAACTTTAAGGACCTAATGTTTTTAATAATGTCTATAAAAGGGTTCGTACTGGGTAGTTTATTTAGTTAAAAAAATTATCCACTGATTTACAGACGTCTCTTTCCCAAAGTAAGTCAATGGGAAAAGTCTTTCTGGGCCGGGTGACGTCACAGACTGATATGGAAGTTGTAGTACCCAGAGTTTGGACACAACGAATATTTTCCTCAGAGTCCGGAGCACTTGGGAGTTTGGTCTATCTGTGCAGGTTCCTGCCAGTTTGACACCGTCCAATGAGAGATGATGCTGCAGAGAATGACAACTCAGTCCGGCTTCCAATAGCTGTTTCCATGTTGGTGAGCCAGAACATTATGAACAAAATAACAAATTATTGACATAAACAATACAAATGGCTATTGGTATTACTTAGAGCTGTCAGATATAAGCTCGAGGGAGATTATAGCGCAAGCAAAGAGTGCGCAGATTGTCATTCAGGTAAGGAACAGGCCGTCCATCTTGTTATTAGGCAGGATGAAATGATAGGAGAGCATTGGAATGATTGATTGCTTTCTGGCTATAGCGACCTCAGGGAATAAACTAAGTCTCAGAGAGGCTGAGACCGGGCCTGGTAACAAATGTCTGACACGCTATCCAAATATGAATTGCTGAGATCAAAGATGTGGTGAAAAAAAATGTAATTTAATGAAACATACCTAAACAAACCAACCCAATGCGATCACAAAATAATATCTTATAATAATACAAACCATTAACCAAATATAAACTAGAACAAACCTAATTTATATTAAAACAAAATGCATCAACTGTGTAAGTTTCAAGGCTCCTACACTGGCTGTAAGAAGTATTTCCAAAAAACGGCAACATTATTTCCTTGCAACACATTAAATACCTAAACTTTAAGAATGAAAAGTTGGAAGCATTGCTTTTAAGTGTTTTGCAGTCGGATGAAAGGTATTATGTAGTGATCCTTGGGCTTTCTGCTCCTCTTAGCTAGCTTACATTAAGAACCAGCAACTTCAACATTGCACTTCCTACTATTTGAAGAGTTGGATAAAGGTCATACAGTATTCTTTGCCCCTTTGACATTTGCAGTGCCTTCTTTTTTTGCTTAGCTTTCAGTGAAAATGCCACGGTGTGTTTGGGCATTGTAACACTACAACGACCCGTGCCTGCTGTGCGCTGAAGATCACTCTTCAGTTTGAAGCTCAGAGTAAGTTTCCTCATGTGGCGCTGACAATGACTGCTCGAGTTTCCAGTCGCACGCAAGCCCTTGACATTAGCTGCGAGGGCATCTAGAGAAGTCCTGCTGAGGCTTTTAAAATGCAGAGCTGTCTAGGTCCAACCTTTCTGTTAAAAACTCTTTTTACATTCCAGCAGAGTGAAGCACAGAGCAGTGAGGCACCCAGCCACGCTGAATCATGGTGTTATTTCTTGGAGCTCAATGCATGAAGGGGACACGGTGTTGGTGAAGGACATTGTGTTTGCCTTTGTTAAGTCCCTCCTTGCTCTAAGTGTTTGCTAAAAGGAAAGGCAACTATAATGTAAAATGACAAGGTGACCGTGAATGGCCTTCAGTCAATAAAATCTGCTCATTAAAAACAGATTTCAACGCTTCTGGACAATAATATTCTATTTTTTTCGGTCCTCCCTGTCACAGCTCATCCCCCAGGCAGTTCTTCACTTCGCTGCTCTCCGTCTTCAGCTCTGATCAGCCATATAAAGGTAGGAGTATACTTCGGCTAAATTTTGGATTCCACAGATTTTCTGAAAGCCTACATATTTCCCCTCAGTACCCAGAGCAGTTTGTTCTAACCGTTCAGGACAAAAAGACAAATGTCTTCTCGAATAGTCTCGTCACTTGTCCTGTCCTTTCTCATTCTGTTTTGCTCTGATTCGTCTGCATGAGAGACAGCAGGGAATATCTGAAAGTCACTGCGGGTCAGTGGACTGGTACTCTGTGTGCGTGAGCATGTTGTGTTTGTGATTGTGTGTGAGACAGAGGGACAGGGAGCTGTGAGCTGGTGCAGAGGAAAGGCTCCAGGCAGAACCTTGTCCTCGGCTGAAACAAGCGGAAGGCGCTGTTCCCAAACTCTGAGTGTGACAGTGAAATAAGTCTCCACTGCATCGACTCAGAGGAAAGATGACCAATATTATTTACAGTCTTCACAAAATGTAAAAATTGACCTTCGTGTTTGGTAAAACTAGTTCATTGCTTGAAATTGGGTCAGGTTTGGGTGCCGCAGCTTAGTGGTAACCACATGACTAAGATGAAATGCAATAAGAGGATATTTTGTTGTTTTAGATATATAACTGTCACAATTATTAAAAGGTAAATCCAAAATGAAATGTCACCATATTTCCCAGCAGGCAATTCCTTAGTTGTCAGAACACAGCAACATCAGTAGCCTACAGGAAGTTTGAGTTGGGAATGGAACATGTTATTCAATAAGACTTTAATTTGAAGGGTTCAATGCTCTCATAACTCAGCGATTAATGACAAAAACTATTGAAATAAACAAAAATACTTTCAATGTTTGATGTGATTTACTTCCTATCAAAATCTTGGATGAGAATATAAATGCCACCCTGTTATCAGACTGGAGTGACTGGTATAGGAAGCGAAGTAAATATTGAGAAATATATTGTGTATTGTATATTACATTATGGGATGTACACTATAATATAACAATTGTGTGTAAAGCCTCTTTGAGCACAGAGAAAAGCGCTGTATACATATGATGTGTAGGGAAGGCTGTGACGCAATGAGATAGTCCGCTGACTTTCAGATCAGGGGAGCACTGGTTCAATCCCCACTGCTGTCAGCATGTCATTGTGTCCCTGAGCAAGACACTTCACCCCAAACTGCTCCTGTGGGGATTGTCCACAGTATTGAATATATGTAAGTCGCTTAGGATCATCTAACAAGTGACATGTGATGTGACAACATTTCTCTGTGTTGGAATTCTACAGATACTGGAATGGCTGCCATACATGTAGAGATTGAGATTTAAGAAACATTTGGAGTGGTCTCTTCATTTTTTCTGGAGCTGTATTTACAAATGATTGAGCCAATAACTGTACACATGAATATGCAGAGGTTATTAGGGTAGTCACTACGTAACTAAAGTAGAACTAAAGTATAAGTAGTAATAATAGTGATAATTATAGAAGTAATAAATGTGCACATTTCAACCCTCTTTCCTCAATAGACTGTAGTTTACAATTACTTTACTATGGTTAAATGAGGTTTGCTTGGAGTATCATGCTTATCAGAACATTCTTCATGTTTATTTAGTATTGATCCTTCCCCTGGTATAAGACAAAGCTAAAACAAACACCATCTTAGTTTTCTCTTACTATACTGCATATTCAAAGACAACTGAACAAGACTTCACTAGTTTTTTGAGGTAAATCATTTTCCCAGTACGAACACTTGACTAGCCCTCATTTATATCATAAATACATTGCAAACAAAAACAAACTTTTAATTCCATGCCTTTCAAAGGCCCTCCCTCAGTCTGGGCCCTGGGTAGTCAGTCCCACTTGTCCCCCCACTGCGACGCCCCTGAGTAGAGGTGTATATTGTATATCAATGGCACATGTGTCAGTTTTGCAAAATCATTTCCGATGTTGTTGTAATGTTTTAAAATGATTAACTTCCTTTCAAAAGGTTAAATAAGAAAATTGATGATGCTCTGTTGCTTTGATTGGTATGGAGAGGGAAGACCAAATATTGAGAACTACATTGTGTATTTCAATAAAGCCTTGTGATAATATTAACATCCTTAAATCCTTATATTTGAATCACAATTACATAAGTTATCCAAAGCCACTTCATTCCATTTAAGTCCTGATTTTTATAAATCTGCAGACATGAAATATGTATCTACTCAGAGAATGAGTGTACGGTCTGTGTAACACATCACGCCATTGTTCTAATAAGTATTCAGTATTCATCGCAGAGTGCTTAGTGTTCCTGCTCCGCTGCACAGCGACAGAGAGGGTCAGGGCGCCACCGCTCATATTAAATCATTTAGATAATGGGGGGGGGGCTGACACAGATGACCTCAGCAGTAAAGATAGCATGAGAGAGAGGATGTGACTAGACAGTCAATACACAACGCCAACACATACACTTACGTCTACATAAGCAGCCTTCTCACACGTCCAGAGGGTTTCATATATTATTCATTTCTGGTTCTTGGACACATTTCCCACTTGTCTCTGAGGGGGCTTTATTCAGAATTGGGACAAGCTGGGACAGCTTTTGACCTCAGCTCATGAATATGTGTCGATGTCTTAAATGTGACTGAAGATTAATTTATTAAACGGCGGAGTAATACCAGATAGAAAGAGGACACTTATTGTGTCACATTGTGCTTTTTACTGCCCGTGTTTTGAGACGAGAAGGATATTTAGTCTGTGTATAATGAAGATTCTCCAGAGTCATACGGACGTGTGTTTGGAAAGATATGGAGTTGTTGATTTGATTTTATGTAGTGTTTCATTGCTGTGCAGCAGCTAGTTTCTGATGATGAACTGAGGCTGCGTGACAGGAACAGTGTGGGGGATATTATATTTCCATTAGTCTAGCAGTGGCATGTGTCAGTTTTGCAACATCACTGCATAATATCAGGTGTGAAAGCAGAAACCTCAGAGACATATTTATCAAAACCTGAATCAACCAAAATAAACAAATTGCATTTCTTTCGCTATTAGAAATAAAAATAACTAAAATACTGTGATTTGAGGGATTAGGGTCCTAAATACTTTAATAAAGTGCATCCTGTTCTTTCCAATAACGGTAAAAGAGGTCTTTCATATGATAAGGTACTCTTTCACAGAACTAGGAGAACTTAGGAGTGTATAGACTTGGACCTGATTGTAAGAGTCTTGTTGACCCATAAGAACCCGGACCCATTACTTAGAACACATTTCTGACATTATTTTTCCCCTAGTGTCACATCTCTGAAAAAGTAACATATATGTCACATTGGGCGTTAAAGGTAAAGTTATTCTTTATATATTTTTGTCATAGTTTAATAAATTAAGATGTTTTTTTGTTTAAAATTGTGTTAATATTCTTTGATTTAACAATATATATGAATATATGAATGTAATACATAAATTAACTGAGCAGATCATAATCATATTCCTTATTGTCTCAAATATGTGACTAGATTTTATGAGACATTTTCAGGTTAATATCCCGATGTGACAATAATGTGTTTCATATCAATTTGATCAACAAATATTTTTACAACAGGTTAGATGTAATAAAGGATTTGTTTTGTAAGCATTATAAATCTCAAACGGCTTGAATCTTTCCTTTAGCAACAAAAAACAAGCTTTTGAAATGTTGCTTGTCACATATGTTAGCCTGGCATGCAGACATCTTGGACATGTTGTTATGGCAACACAAAACAACATGACCTGGCCCATGACCCACAATGATGTGAGTATGTGTCACTAAGGGACTTCATGAGTTAAAATCAAGGGTAAAGCTGTATGAGGAACTTTCCAGAACATTTAAATGTCCTGTAAAATCTGTGTCAGCGTGAGGTCTTATGGGTTAAACATATTTTTCATTAAGAGCTCAACTAAGAAATATCCGTTTTGACGAATATACAATTTTAAGGTTATGCATTAAACAGAAAGCTCAACAAGACAGGAGCCTCGTTAACCGTCTTCAACCCAGGCCGCCCAGAAAGAGCGCCATCCAGTAGGTGACGACAATGCTCCAAATGGTTGCGACTCGCCAAGAACAACAGCCCCATTCTGACAGCTCTGACAGTTCTAGATCTTTTCCTGCACCAGAGAGAAGGAGAGCAGCATTACTGATTAAATTCTGGTAAGTGAAAATATTTAATTATGCTGCTGTATTTCGTAGCATAGGGCCTACTGTTATTTCCATGCCAGATATGTTGTCGTCTTACCAGCTATTTCTCTGCAAACGTACTTGGCCACATTACATGATGTCAACGTTGGTAAATGTTACGTAAGTTGACTTATTTTACCATTAATTAGCTAGTTATTAGCTAGCTAATGTTAACGGTTAAGCTTCGAACATACCTCGAGACAGTGTCATAAGACAAAGACCAGAGACGTTAACTTAGTTGCTAATAATATTAACAACTAAGTGAACTAGCTAGCTACATGTAAAGGGGCTGGCTATTATATATGACTATGTTAAAGTTTGATTGAGGTATCATGAACCTATATACACATTTTATGAACAAATAGCAGGTGCATCCATAGACGTTTTTTACTCATTACTCAAAGTTCTGTCCACCATGACACAGAGCATTGTAAAGTATTGTATCTTCAAAACGGTTAATCTATCTAACTATATCTCAATTCTCAATGTTTTGTCTGCAACTCTACTTCAGTCTCTCTTCGTCTCTCTCGATCTCCCGCCGTCACTCTTCGTCTCTCTTCGTTTTGCTTCGGCTCGCTTCGTATAGCGCCGTTTACCTAAATACCCCTCCCCCTCCTTGGTAAATGCATCCTGTTGAGCACGGTCTAATTTACAGCGTCTTTTTCCGCTCCGAAGATATTAAAATATGCGCTTCCATTTTTCAAACTTTTGAGCGCTTTATAAAAATATTTTTGTATAAACTTTAAACCATCGTATCTACCTGTTTAACCTTTTCTGGGTTTGAATGAAACAAAAACTGTCATATAGAGTTTCAAGCCAGTAGTACTGAAGCAGCCGGGAATGTTGTGCGGACTGTTGTTTTCATGCAGCGCCGGCTTGAACATTTCATGTGATCTGATCACGCCGGCGTGACAGTCGACTCTTAAGGGTTGATATGGTTTACACACTAATTGACTGATATTGTAATCATTTTTTGATCGACTGATATGTAAGGGTCCAGCCCTACCTTCACGCCAAACTATGCTCTTTTTTCATGTCTCTACTGTCTAATGCATCCTTAACCATTTACCACCCAAACACCCATGTACGTATATAACCTTCCCATGCATTCATTCCTACGTACACTAACTTTCAATCCCACATCGCAACAAACCATGGCACACTCATACTGATTGAATGGATGAAATGAACAATTCATATTAATTATTGTCACTTTCTTCATGCAAGATACTGACGCCACTACAAAGAGGGAGATTGCTCTGAAATGTCTCATCCTCAACTTGGGAGAGTCGGTGGAGGTCCTGATCAAAGAATTCCTGGTAAGGCAAGATTACTGTAGAGGTGTTAACATGCAAGCTAAGGCTGTCCACTTTATATGATGTGTGTCACATTTTACATAACATTTTAGTGAAGGATATTAGTGAATTTGAATTGCTTGCTCATAAATACATGTTTATTTATAAATGCTACCATAAAAGGGTTTCAAACTGAAGAGAAGTGAGCTTCATGGCAGAGTTAAAGGTGAGCTAAAAACATAAGAAAGGAACTGCATTCTGCAACTTTATTCACAGTGAACACTAACTACACATTCCAGAGTTGTTAGGGGAGGCAGAGAGGCCCGAGAGAGGGACCGTAGAAGATAGTGAAGAGAGGCCCCTGGGTGCTTCACAAATGACAGGAGAGTTATGGCAAGGGTATGGAGGATCAGGAGACAGGATCCAGAACCGGAACCCATGGATCCAGGAGGCAGGACTTCTGCTCGTCCTCCAACCATAAACCAACATGAACCACACTCATAAATATAAATTTAAAATATCATAAGGGACAGCCCCTTTTCTTTCACAAAGTATAAATATTGTGTGATGTCACATGTCGGGGCTCTGGGTGAAATGAAAGACAGTACCTGCTTGCAGTCTGTGGCTCACAAAACCCAGAAACCTCAATATTGAGTATGTATATCTTCATCACAACTGAAAATAAATCAGCTTTATTATAACCTTACTACTTCGTTTGGACTCCTTGCTTCGTAGAGAAATTCAAGAACACAACATTATTTATCAGGTGCTCTTGTCCAGAGTGACTTACAACAAGTGTGATAGGAGTGCAAGTCAAATTCAAAAATCACCGACACAGCGAGTAAGCAATAGGCAGTAGTAGACAATAACTACAGACAAGCGCCAAAGCAAAAGTTAGGCTATTCATCTGGGGGAAACCCAAGCTATATTGATTCTTTTCCAGGTGTCAGAGAAGGAACCCAAAGATATTGGCATCACACTTGAGGGAAAAGAGGTTGTGAATAAGTTGTCGTCTGTCGCAAATGCTGGTGCCATTCTCCTGGGCTTCCTTTTTGCTCTCAATCTGGAATATCCCAAGAGATTGAAATTGACATTTGAATATATCCAGAAAGTCTTTATGGAGCTGGACCTGAAAGGCATGCCTACCAATGTCAAGAAGCTCTATGACCAGCTCTACGATAGAGCTTATTCAGGTTTCCCACACGTCCAAGTTTTCCAGTGATGGAAAATGATAAACAAAATAAAAAGTCACAGAAAACGTATGTGACTGTCCTGGAGAATGAAGAGGTTACACTGTTGTGTGACTAGTTATGGTTTGTCATACTGAAGTAGAACTGTTTGAAAATATAAAAACTGTCTGAGCAATTACCCTTGTGGCTGGTCAAGTAAGCAACTGTTTTTCATTTGGTTTCAAAGGTCAATAATATGTTCGGCTGCCAGCTCTTCAAAGTTCCAAATCTGACCCTTGAGAATTTAGCTTACTGGCTAACATAAGAGTTGATTGACATTCCACAATTTTATCAAAATCTGTAGAATGTCTTCATGTGTGGTCAGCTCAACGTTAACCCCACTTGAAGATGTAACATTTCAGTACATTTGGGATTCCAAAGTTAATGTTATTGGAGTTGTACAATGTTAAGGTAAATCAGGGTGTCTGTGGAAGACTTAGGCTGTGATTTAAAGCATGCAAAACATAACTAATTTAAGGAAGAGGGCTTCAAAATACAGCAAAATTCAAATTGTGTAAATTGTATTACCCATAAAGGTAAGATTTAAAAAATAATTATAGTTTAGGTATTTTTCTCTATGTAAACTAATGATGGTCATAGTTTGCATGCTTATATCATATGTCTGAAAGAGATTTCATTTTCAAAAGGAACGGTCACTCTTTAGTGTGAATATTTTTCATTTAGTTTCTTAAAGGTTTTGATATGAGGCTTACAATCAGACCATTGAATGTTTTCTGGAAAGAATTACCTTTCATTGTTATGCCTCTAACCCGTGAAGGATGAACTGATTAAAATGTGGAGGTGAAAGGGCAACGTGAGTGTGACCTCAAAAACATGTGGAGGCATACTGTAACTGCGGTGCGGTTTTTCTATGTTTTATTTTATTATTTTAAATGGTTACATTTTATTTGAATCAAGCAGATACCCTGTAAATAAGGTTGTTTTAAGTAATAAAACCATTATTAATTATCACAACGTGTAATGAGAATTATTGATGTACTCTTTGGATTAGATTAAACATTTAGTTTATGTTCCTTAAATGAAAAAAAATATTAGTTAACAAAATCTCTATTTTTGATTGAAGAAAACAAAACATTTTTAGTCAATTGTATTTTTTAAATGAGAAACAACGGTTTGATCAAATCTATATTTTTTTGTGTAGATTAAATATAGAATTTAAATGAATTGACTTCCTTCAACAAGAAAAATATAATCTTATATAATAGTTTCCATTGACGAATGAAATATTGTTTGAGGGAAGTTATTTATTTTTCATTGGCTCAAGCTATAAAGTATAGATGTGAACTATTATCCTACATTTTTTTAAGTGGTTGAACGAAATACTTCTATCAGTGTAAGTGGGTACAGCAAATGAACTATCAAAAAGCTTCAGTGCAACCAGCAACTAATAAAATCATGTTCTATCAACTTAAATCATTTAAGTTTTTGTAGTTGTAACAACTGATTTTGCTACAAGCAGATACTCTTCCATCACAGAGGATTCTCAACCTCCTCCCTTAGGAAACCTGGATCCAGACTGGGTCAGACATACCTCTCTGAGCTCTAGTTAAAGGAAGCATAAAGACTACCCTCACACACCTAACACACATTAAACTGAGGCAACACACTGCACTGCTGTCTCTCCTGGTTTCCATCTGCACACGTTCATACTCTCGCAGCGTTATGAAATGTCTGGCATTGACATGCTCCCACCCCCACATCTCACTGAATTAATTAAGACAACTCTCATAGCAAGTGATGCGCAACATAGAATGGTGTGTGTGTGTGTGTGTGTGTGTGTGTGTGTGGGGGGGGGCAACATTACAGGCTCTGTGATGGGAAATGAGACCTTCCACATCTGTAGACTCAAACACTGCCCCCCCACTCCCACAGCGGTCCTGACAGGCTGCTGCTGCACTGATGATCCCAGTCCCAGCAGCATCAGCCAGACGGAGTGTGTCTACAGGAGCTACAACCTGGTTCCCCCCTGTCCAGGAGTTATTAGACCAGTAAATTATAATAGTCTACACTGAAAACTGAAACGTTGATTTTAATTAAATGTATAATGTCGAGAAATTTCACAACTGTATTAGGTTAGTTGAAAGAAATAATATTAAGATGAACCTATTATTATTGCTTTCACCTAACCTAATACAGTTATGTAAGTTAAAGTCAGCGTTTGAGTTTTTTCAGTGTGTAACATCCGGAAATGCGTCAAGAAGATGAACCAGGGATCATTTCCCATGTTTATAGCTAAGTAATATTACCTATTTATAGACATAGAGGTCAGGGGATGCTTGGCATATTCTAGTAGTTTAATCATTGATGGAAACAAGAAGACTGATTATGTGAACCAGCTGTAATGCTGTATTAATCAATATTGTTTTTTATTATTAACAAGATAAATCACCGCCATTCTTTTTTCTATTTTTTTAATGTACTGTTGACCATTTAGTCTTGATTTAGCTAATTATTTAGATTCTCTGATGCACAAACTTTGCTCTGATCCAGAATGTTACAGCCGCAGCAGGCAGTTCAAATACAGACGTGATAAGTCCACTGAATGCTCAGTCTGAACATCAGAAGTGTGGAGCATTTAGCAGCTAATGATATCCCTGTATTATACTCTAAATGTTATTAAATGTCAGATTATGGAAAGGAATGATAAAGACCATGCTGATGTATAGGTTGACTTCTCCAATTTTGTATTATTTCAATTTGTTATTGGTTCTGATATACAACCATGATTAAATATTAATATCTCAAGCATACCTTTCTCAAAAAAAAAAGCCTTCTTATGGTGCGTTCACACCAGACACGATGCCATTTTTGGGCGCGGGGTGATTACATGCAAAGTCAATGTTAAGACGCGGAGAGAAGCAAATTTGATCGTTAGCCGTTAGCACACAGAGCCCCCAGAGCCCCCAGCTCCTCATATCTGTTCAGGAACTGGATAAAAGTTATACATGTACAAACCACAGACTGTCTTTATTTATGTCTGCATGACGTTGTTGTGAGTGTGGACAGAGCAGCTACAATGGTAGCTTAGCCTGATCGATCTGATCTTGACTTAGAAAACAAGCATTTTAAAAGTGTTTGCCTGCCGTCTTTTCTGCACACTCGTCAAAGCCTTAACTCTTGCCTTTTACTATTTGGTATCAGTATGTAGTTATTTCAGCATTATTATTAAATATGCATTACAATTAAACCAGGGTAAAATATGTTAATTTTGTGACCATAGCATTTGAATGATGCGCGTAAACCCAACAGAAAGACGCGGTGAAACTCGAGTGATTAGAGCGATGAGATCAGAGAGATTAGAGCAAACAAACAATCGCATAGCGTCCGGTATGAACGCACCATTATTCTTAGTTTCACTCAAAGTTCTTTACTTTCGAGAACATGCCAATGGAATGACTGCACTGCCGGAATGAATAACAGTCCTACTTATTGAAGTAAAAGCCTGACACAACAATGTTATCACATGTAATTTAGCTGATGCTTTAACTGAAACGGTCCAACAGTTTTAAATGCTTACTGCCTTACGTGGTTCAGTATCTCCTCAGGGCCACTTCAACATGTTCACTGCATTACCCCCCCTGAGCCACAGCCGTCCAACATGCATGGCTGAAAGTATTGCTGATGTGCTCTGGACTTTCTGTAACCTTTAAGCGACTTGCTTCTCAGAGTGAACTCAGTCAGCTGTGCTCTCAGGAATAACTCTCCTCTCTTGAACGCCCCCAAGTCAGTTTCTATAATGTAACCCCATGTGAAGCTACATAATGTGTAAATGTGTGAAGTCATTGTAACACAACTGCCCGTCAAAATAGGTGCAGGTCTGTGACAAAGAGAACTACTTTAGTATTAGAGCTAGCATGAATGCTCGAGACCTGTGTTCGTGTCCAGTGTGACTCCCAACGTTTAAATGGGCAATCACATATAAATGTATTGGAAAATGATTTGATTGCTATTAACTTATATAAACCCATGTTAAACTGTTATTACACCCATAGTACACATTAAAACTCCCCAATTTCACACTTATTACACCAATATTAATCTGTTTTTACATCCATGTAACACCAATATTACACCCATATTACACCTTAATTACACAATCATCACACCCACATTGCACATGAACACAGTCTTTAAAAGGATTGTATCCCACGTCAGCTGCCAGCATTTTGACTTGTTCCTCACTCGTAGTTACTGAAGGTCAACCATGATCTTTTTTTCTATTCTTCAATTTTATTCCACAACTCTCTAGTTGCAATTTGAACTGAAAACAAATTTGACTGAGTGTTTTATACAGTGAGTAAATGCGTTACATACGAAGTTACATGGGGGTGGGCTGTGGCTCAGTTGGAACATGGTTGTCTACGTGTCGTCACTTTGTTACGCTGCTGCAAAGCTGGAGCAACCACTGCTTTACTTTTCTCTACTCAATTATTCCTCATATTAAACGTGTCGCAGGTCAAAACTGCTCCACTTGGGTTACCAATAATACACCCAGAAAGTGGGAACAGATTGTACATGTTCTCTTGTACAATTCTTAGTGAAAACTATTTTTTTGTTTTTTTTGTTTTACAAATGATCTGAATGTTAAGTGGTGCGGACATGTCCCCAGCGTCTCCAGTATAAATCACGCCTATGGTTGTCTACCAGTCCGTGGTTCGATCCCCAGCCCCTGTAGTTAACATGTCAGAACTGAAGTGTTATGCAGCGTTGTGTACAGACGCTCTGTAAGTCTATGAAGATGAGCGCGCCAGCTGAATGAAATGAAATGTAACATATCTCACTTTAACTAGGCTAGTGTGCATGTGGGGGCAGCTGCTGGTGTTGTGCGTGGAGGGGACAGATTGGGGCAGGGGAATAGATCCAGGCTGGCTCTAGATTATGACTGCCTCACTGACCCCCTCCCCCCGCCTGCAGCTGAGATGGGCTGAGGGATGGAGGAATGCTTATGAGAGATAAAGCTATTTTTCAAGTACTGTGGATATACAACTACAAGAAAATCAAGATTATTAAGCTGAAAATGTTGGTGCTAATTCACTAGATGTGCTCTTGTGTTTATTTATGCTAAAATAGCAGGTTGGCCATACAGTTACTCTATTATAAATGCAAGCAAAACTTATCGGTCCATTAATCGTGACATGATGTCACTTTGCATGTAATCAATAACCTAATCTGACACTAATCTAATCAATATTACAGTAATGTTACCTGATAAAATTCTGTTACTTTGGATTGAATAAACCAAGATATTTAAGATAAAAAATGTGTCCTCTTAAATTAAGGATAGACCTACAGAAAAAAAAGAGTTTTAGTTTAATTAATCAGCTATCCACCTGCATTAAAAAATGTATATTTAAAAACAGAAGAATAAGTAATAATAAGTAGTTTGAATGAAAACAAAAAGAAACTGCAGGCAGTACGTCTACCTATAATACATTCATCACTTTATGGATACATTGCAAGTTATCCCTGTTTTAAAAAATAAAATTAACAGTAATCTGATTACGTCTTTTCTCAATGTAACTGTAAGGGAATAGAGTAGTTTTTTTGTATCGTTATTACGCAATTCCGCTACATCTAATCCATTACTCTGCCACCCCCACAATCTGAGTGTTATTGAGTGGACTGAGGAGTTTTTCAAAGGAGCGAATCTAATAGCAGAAGTGGCTCTTAATAAGACCAGAAAACTGAAGAAAAGTTGTCGTTGGGAAATGTAACCATAGTTTTCTATTGACAGAGTGGCTCTTGAGTGGATCGAAAAGGATATTTTCTACAGCTGAGAAAGAACAGGTTGTTCTGAGGGTGCTTCACCTTCCCCGAGTGTGACAAGTGCCCTGCTGAAGTGAGGAGCATGAAAGAATTCAAAATGTTACAGCACTAAAAGCAAGGAGTTGCAGGGCTTTGATTGAATGCAGTGTTCTCTCTGAAACATAAAGGTTAAATATGAGTCCTGATAGTGGACGGGTCCTGTCCTGTCTCATCCTGCCCCATGTCTTACAGCCTGGCCCTCGCCCTCCAGCCATCTGTCAGCTGTGACCTACTAGGGGCATTAAATGGCAGCAAACCAAAACTGCATTGGGAGGGGGGCCCCAGGCTGGAGACATAAGAGCAGAGAGAGACATAAGGAATGAAATAAAACAAGCCAGATGAGACACCAGAGAGGATAAGTGAGTACGGGCTGGAGTGATGAGTGGACAGGACGAGGAGGATAAAGCAGGGAGGATGAAGCAGAGGACAGATGTAATCCCTCCTGACCTATAAAAGCTCCGGCTTTCATCAGGCTGTTAGCTCTGTGAGGTTTTCACATTCACAAGAGAGGAAACTGGAAAGAAGCTAGCTCTAGCAAACAGCAACAAATCCTTCAAGAAGCTGAGAGAACAGTCAGAGAGAACAGTCAGAGAGAACAGTCTGGGAGAACAGTCAGAGAGAACAGTCAGAGAGAACAGTCAGAGAGAACAGTCAGAGAGAACAGTCAGAGAGAACAGTCAGAGAGAACAGTCTGAGAGAACAGTCTAAGAGAACAGTCTGAGAGAACAGTCTGAGAGAACAGTCTGAGAGAACAGTGTGAGAGAACAGTCTGAGAGAACAGTGTGAGAGAACAGTCAGAAAGAACAGTCAGAGAGAACAGTCAGAGAGAACAGTCAGAGAGAACAGTCAGAGATAACAGTCTGAGAGAACAGTCTGAGAGAACAGTGTGAGAGAACAGTCTGAGAGAACAGTGTGAGAGAACAGTGTGAGAGAACAGTCAGAAAGAACAGTCAGAGAGAACAGTCGGAGAGAACAGTCTGAGAGAACAGTCAGAGAGAACAGTCAGAGAGAACAGTCAGAGAGAACAGTCTGAGAGAACAGTCAGAGAGAACAGTCTGAGAGAACAGTCTGAGAGAACAGTCTGAGAGAACAGTGTGAGAGAACAGTCAGAAAGAACAGTCAGAGAGAAGAGTCAGAGAGAACAGTCAGAGAGAACACTCTGAGAGAACAGTGTGAGAGAACAGTCAGAAAGAACAGTCAGAGAGAACAGTGTGAGAGAACAGTCAGAGAGAACAGTCTGAGAGAACAGTCAGAGAGAACAGTCAGAGAGAACAGTCTGGGAGAAAAGTAAAGTCAGAGAGAACAGTCAGAGAGAACAGTCTGGGAGAACAGTCTGAGAGAACAGTCAGAGAGAACAGTCTGGGAGAACAGTCTGAGAGAACAGTCTGGGAGAACAGTCTGGGAGAACAGTCTGAAAGAACATTCTGTGTATATCAAGTGATCCTTAGTGCATTTTCTCTTGTTAAATAATTTTTCTTTCTTATAAAAACATCATTATGATAAAATGATGTTAGGTCACAATTTTTTACTTTTTTTTTTACAAATCACAAAATAAATGTACTTACAACACGCACTGTAAATGTTTATGAACAAAACCACTGAGCGACAGAACTGGAGAGTATTTGGCCGTCAGCCAGGAATACATTTAAAATGTTACAATACAATTATTAAAAGTGCTGTTTATTTTTATTTCTGGTTAACATTCGTATGTATTTTCCTTAATGTTTAAAACATGACTTATCCTATCATAAATATACAATTATTCTGTTGGAAAAATATGTATATATAATATGATAAACCATTCCTGTGTCCTATTTATGTATATTGGTCTGGATTACGTTTGAATACTTAGTTTGTTATGTGTGGCAAGTAAATACATAACGCCCAGTGTGAGGAGGTAAGCAGAGCTAGTCAGGTACTTTAAACAAATATTACTTAAAATGCATTAAATAAAGAACAAAAGTCAGGGGGGAGTCAGGGTTTGGAGATATGCTGTCAGATATTAAAGCGTCTTTGGGTTTATGAAAGGGTATTATTATTATTTTTATCTTTAAAATATGGTTGGACATCGTGAAGAGAATATATCTGCATGTTTGTATCGCTTTGGTTTATTGCACTCATTGTAAGTTGCTTTTGATAAAAGCGTCAGCCAAAAGGGATGTATTTAAATAAGCAACATACGCCTGAGTGTGTTAAAGGTAAGAAAGAGATTTTTAATTAAGGTATTAATACAAATACATCTACTTTTCTTTGGCAATGTGATAATTGTTGACACGATCCACACAGTTGAAATGATTAGTAGTTTTAAGGTTGACGGTACTGTTTTGATGTCACAGAATTTGAGGAATTTATTTGAGCGAACTGCCCATGACCACAGAGGAGTATCACTCAGGTCAGTTTCCTTATTGATCATCCTCACATCATCGCCCATAGATACAGTGAGGCAGACTTAATCTCTGTTTAGTTTCCAAGCAACATGGCTGAAGCATCTCTCCGTGACCTCCTCAAACCTGAGAGGCTCTGCTGTGTTTGTGAAACTGGAGTGTTTATCTCTAAATCACATCCACAAAGGGACTCCTGTTTACCTGATATGACTAATGCATCCTCAGAGAAGAGAAATGGGTCTGCATCACCCTGTCAGGAGGGATTAACTCATCTGTCCATGATCATATTCAGGATTACACTCAGGCTGTCATGAGTTCATCAGCATCACTCAATACGCATCTACACCGCTGCTACTCAGGGCCGTCAGGGTCCGCCAGAGCGGGCTGTATCCTCAATATACTGTTTTTCTATTGACTATTTTATATTGAAATACAATATGACTATACATATTTGTTCAGAGGTAGACGAAGATCTTGTACTTGAGTAAAAGTAGAAATACCAGAAAGTAGGAATACTCTGTTACAAGTAAAAGTTCGGCATTCAAAATGTCCATCCATCCATCTTCTCCCGCTTTTCTGTCAGGGTCGTGGAGGTAACAGCTCCTTTTACTTTTGGAGCATTCAAAATGTATCAAAAGTAAAAGTACTCATTCTGCAGCCCTTTTCAGAATATTATATATATTTTGTGTTTTGATTAGAATCTCTTTTCAAATCAGGGGTGCAGCTGTGAGACTGCCAATTCATTCTCACATAGGTAGGATGTGGCAAAAGGAAGGAATGCCGCCATGGCTCTCCTACAGCAGTGGGTAATCCTCTCTAATCGAAGTTAGCTGCATAGCACTGTTGCAAATAAATCCAACGGCCTCCCAAGGAAGCGCTTGAAACGTCTACCTTATTTAAGAGTGTGTTATTGAACAGCAGTGAAGATTCATCCTCTGCTTTTCGTGTAGCTGGGAGCCCGGTCAAAAACTTCTCCATGTTATACTAGTAGGGCTCAAGCACGCCTCATTCATTAGCCTTGACGCTGCATTACTACTATTACGTGTTTAATAACCCATAAACCTCAGAAGAATTGTATAATGGAATATCATAAGGGGAAGCTTCATAACTACGCCAACAGATGGCTACGGTGACAACATAAGAGCAGCAGGACAAGCAGAATGTGCCCTGGACCAGCCTCCGTTAACGTCAGCCAATAGGAGAGACGGGGATATGCCTATGTGACGGCAAGGGGCCAACAGGATCCGGCCCCCGCTGCCAACCAATGAGAGAAGACGAGACCGGAAAGCCCAGAGAGTAGAAATGCGTGATGTGAACAGAAGATCGAGGCCTTTTACATGCAGCTGTAGTCAGCTCACTGCTTCAACGTGGACTGTGGATCAGTTGACATGGGCAACGACCACAGCTAGAAGAACCCTAGAAACTTGAGGTCAAAGACTGTACCCATTCCCTGTTCCGTACTGAAAACAATTTCCCACCCTTTCCTTATATAACCGCTGATTGATCACAATAAATCCAAAGTAATCTCAGAATATTTAATGGAATATAAATTCATAAATCGAAAGAATATATTAAGAACGGAATTAATTACAAATATTAGATTTATAATCAACATAAAAAGCGGCTCTATCAGCTATACTGTATGTCGAGCGATGCAAGCTACCTTTATTTAAACTAACGGTAGCAGCTGTTCTCCCCTCAATGCTAGCCCAAGGGCAAATCACGTATCATGTGAAAGGTGAGCCACTCCTCCACTCCTTCCAATGGAGTAGAACATTGTCTTTGTAAAGGAAGGATTTCATGGAAATTATGATAATTAAAGAACTGAATGCCAAGATATTGTATAAAAAATAATACTCTGTAGACCATGTCAAAAGATGATAGTTCAATGTAGTTGAGATATCATCTCTGGATAGATGAACAGTCACATGATGCCATGAGACCACTAAGTGGGTGTTACCAGTGGCGGCCCGTCCATTTAAGCAAATGAAGCGATGCTTAATAACAAAATTCACAAAAGTGAAAAACGTCACGTGGACGTGTTTCTGTTATATTTAACAATTCATTACTTGCTTGTGCTGCTGTGTATTGCATAGACAAACTGACAAAGTAAGCTGTACAAACAGTGGCTCTCACAGACCAAACCTGGCATTACACAATTAAGCGCCACTTCAAATTATTTGATTGGTCAATTCACCTTTTGAGGCGTTGTCGTTAAGCGCCGCTTCACCGCTTTGAATCAATTGTGCGCGTCCTTGCGCGCTCATGTAAAGATGATTGACAGTAGGTCTGACAAATAACAATGTTCATCACCACCAACTCTGCACTGTATTCTGTGTCCCTGTTAGTGCTTTGCTGTGCTAACGTTTAAAGAGAGTACAACATAAGCGTCAGATTTCGGAAAAGGCCTTGCTTTCAGCAAACTTCAACGATGTGGTCGACAGGATTAACAGGATTGGCTCTAAGACTGAAATTAATACGGAGAAAGTTGGAGGAAGTTGACGGACAAAACAGGGAGAGTTTCATTGTAAGGTAGGCTAAGTTCCATTCTTTTAACGAGAGCTTGTAAGGGTAACGTTACTGTTAGAAACAAGATACACACTTGCTTCTGTAACGTTATAGATCTGATGAACGTTTATTATTTCTTTCAAAATGCTTTAAAATCCATGGATGCTAGACATCCGTCATTGGGTTCAGTGCTAGCAAGCTAGCTAGGTAGCTGGTGTCTGACTAATCTAAAGCTGAAAGAACACGTGTTTATAGTAAGGGACCAGATTTCTGAAACAAAATCCAGGGGCATTTTCAGTTCAGAGGCGTAACATTTTCCAAAACATGTAGTGTTTTAAGTTTGAAAAACTAAAACGGGGACACTGCCCTTACCGTTCATAAAGCAGTTTCTCTCACCCTATTTCTCCTAAATTGCAAAGGAATTGATTAACAATGAGGTGTTTTTTCTCTGATGACAAAGTAGCTGAGGTTTTAGAACATCCATAAAATCAGCTGTAGGCCTTACACAGGTATCAGCCAGACAGAGTTCACCCAAATGAAGGCGTCCTCCTTACACCATATGATTTTCACAAGATTTGAAGGAAGACTTTTAAATGGAAAATGCTACAAAATAGCAAACAGCTACAACCTGGCATGATAGATTTCCTCTTGTTGTACAATATTAATGTCTTATTGTGAATGGTCTCTAACTCTAAATAAATAAATTACAAATGACAAATTAAGGACAAAATGCCTTACACCTGATTTACCTAACCCAATGTAAAATGTGTGGACAGCACAGTAATGAGGAGAGAGGGACATGTCTCATGCCATACACCGATTTATCTTTAGACAATGTAATTTACATTTAAAAGTATGTGTGACCCACCAAAGAGTTTTTAGTGAAAAACAAATGGTTGCACTCAATTCATAAATCAAAAAACATTTTAATAAATTGGTCTTTACAAAAACAAACAAGAGTCAAGTCAATAACATGCACATTCAACATGCAAGCTAATAAAACAGCCACCCAGTGGTCCTGGCATCCTAAGAAAGTAAAGTTAGAGTTCATAATCCAAAGGGACAGTGTGTGGATTTGAAATATTGAATGTATTCTGACTGGTGCACTATCCTAGTCTGTGTATATTTATAAGAATTGATTTGTTTTTTGTCAGCTCCTCCATGAAATCCTGGCATGGCATGTTGAGAGTGGTCTTCACTGTTAGCAGAGCCTTCACGGTAGCGACGTGAAACGATGTGAGTAAGAAAATTGTAAAGATTTTTGATAAGGTGCCCTTTATATAAACTCAGCCAGTGTGTTTAACCTATAACATTGAACATCTGAACAGTGTCATGACACGTTGCCAACTACCTCTAAGGAGCTAGAGTGACACGTCATAATATGTCATAATAATAAAACTGTGTGCCATAGAGTTACTAAACAGTTGTTAGTAGCATCGTTGCTAATAATGTTAGCAATAGCTGTGACAGACAAACAGATCGGTTTTATCAGGCGCCTTGTAAAATACACATACATTAAACGTGAAATAATATTTAACATAGATAACATTTGCAGCTAAAAGTATTAGGATGTTTCACCTTACAGCAATAATATACCTAAATATTACTTGTTTAATTGTAAATATCTGAATTGAAGGGGGACATTTCTTCTACGTTTTGTAGTATGAGATTTATTTCTGGTGTTTGACTTTTGCTTTGTGGTAGGTCAAGTTTATTCCATCCAAAATAGGTATTCTCCTGTTGTTACTTATTGCTACTTTCTCCATGATGTGTGTGTCCTCTTGTAAATGATGATTAAAAACGGACAACATCCAGAAAGATAAGCTGACAGACGCCAAGTGCACAGACAGAGGTATTGACAGCTCAGCAGAGATGAGGAGGAGAGCAGCCTCTGCGTCCTGCGTCTCCGGTTCCCCTCCAGTGACACGACACCAGAGAAGCTCTCATTCTATCAATCAGCAGTAATGCCTTCAAGACAAACGCTGTCTGCTCAGCGTCTCTGCAGCCTCCCTCTCGCTCACGCTCTCACCTTTCTTTCTTCCTCGCACTGCCAGCTCGGTGTCAACATAAAGCTTATTTTTCCCAGCTCTTACTTTATCTCTTTCTCTTCACCCCCCGTCTTCTGTGTACTCTGTCTGAAAAAAACATGTTCACATATAATATAACTATTGTTGTGCCTCATCTGTCTGTAGTCCTCTCTGGCCTATTACTTGATGGATCAGCTCAGGGCATGCTATTTGCAACACATTGGATTAAAATACATAATTTAATAAGGTGTTTTTTGAAGGTGCAAATGTAATCCAAGGCCAGATTTTGATCATCGCTGTGACGCTTTCCTCAAGTCCGTACTGTAGTCAGACTTCCGTTATGTTTAATAAAGAAACAAACAAACAAAAACCAAGTCCGGCCCTCATGGTCAACAAAGTCAGCAATTCAACCTCCGGGGTCGGGTTGCGGGGGTAGCAGTTCCAGCAGAGAGCCCCAAACTTCCCTCTCCCTCGCCACATCAACCAGCTCTGACTGGGGGATTCCAATCCTGGGTGATATAACCCTCTACCTGGTCCTGGGTCTGCTCCTCGGTCTCCTCCCAGGACGTGCCTGGAACACCTCCCTAGGGAGGCGCCCAGATGGCATCCTCACTAGGTGCCCGAACCACCTCAACTGGCTCCTTTCAACGCGAAGGAGCACGGTTCTACTCCTAGTCCCTCCCTGATGACTGAACTTCTCACCTTATCCCTAAGGGAGATGCCAGCCACCCTGCGGAGAAATCCCATTTCGGCCGCTTGTATCCGCGATCTCGTTCTTTCGGTCATGACCCATCCTTCATGACCATAGGTGAGGGTAGGAACGAAGATGGCCCAGTAGACAGAGAGCTTTGCCTTCTGACTCAGCTCTCTTTTCGTCACAACGGTGCAGTAAAGCGACTGCAGTACCGCTCCCGCTGCTCCGATTCTCGGCCCATCTCACGCTCCATCGTTCCCTCATTCGAGAACAACCCGAGACACTCATTCCCTACCTGGAGTGACAATTGATAACCAATTACAATTAAACGTGGTGTAAACGAATAAAGATTATAACAAAAATAATAATCAATGGCAAAATATGCACACTGATAAACTGAAACGTTGACTTTAATTAAATGTATTGTCAACAAATGACAAATAACTGTATTAGGTGAGTTGAAAGCAATAATATTAAGTTGAGTCTAATATTTGTTTTTAAACTTAATATTATTGCTTTAAACTAATCTAATACAGTGAGGTGAAATCGGTTGACATAATACATTTACCTAATTCAGCGTTTCAATTATTGAGGAGCTATAAGTAAAGAGGAGGCTGGATTCACAAAGTTGGACAGCGGCAACTCATCGTACATATTTTAAGCGAATCCCTCTACAGCAGCAGAGACTGGAGGTAACCATTATGGCTAATTAACCTCTCTGGCCCCTTCTCCAGAGAGGGGCCTGAAGGAAGAGGAGCAGGCCCCTCAGAGGACAACCTGGCGTGGACAGATGGTGACCCACAACCCCCTGAGGTGTACGGCAGGGGGGCTGATTACAGAAACAGCTAGTAGCATAATAGATGAATGATGGTGATGAAAAGTGTGTTTTTAAATTAAATTTGAGATTTGAGAAAATGCTGCGCACATCTCTTAGCTCTAATTGACCGATTGCTCACACCAAACAGAGTGGAAAAGAACAGAAGAAGAAACATTTTTATTTGAAGCCGTAGGTTTATGGAAATATGCTCTTGTTAGTTTGTCAGTTCTGTTAGGGTTAGGGTTAACCCTAAATGAGCATGTATACGATACTGTGGGGGCAGCTGCTTTATACCGTTTATTTCTGGTTGAAAGAGGCCATTACAGACAATGATTCAAATGAATGAACCAGTATTGTTAGTGAGGGAGTGGAATATAAGAGGGACAGAAAGACAAACCTTAAAACTGTTCCATTGTTATGATGTGTTCAGACTGATATGTTCTATAATTGGCTGAAACTGTTAAGATGTGGAAGTTAACAAAGAGAAAGGGGAACTCAAGCTGCTGCTGCTGCTCTTTATTTAATCTTTCTAAAATTAAGCTCTTTTAAGATGCACACATCTTCAAAAGCTATTTTATTTAATTTCTCTATTTTATTTTAAATGCAGCCCGGATGAAACTTAAAAAATATCTACAGTATTATCAGTGGTGAATCGTCATTAGGGGCAGGTGGGGTACAGCCCCACCTACTGGTCAGCAGAAAATAATTACAATTATATTTTAAAAATATTTATAAAATATATGTTTAACTATATTTTAAGATCATGTTTAGTCGTCACCTACATTGCTGCCTCGACTGCGTTCGTCTGATTAGTGAGTCCTCAGTGTGCCATTTAGCTGGGCTGAGCGATGTGGGTCAAGCTCCGGGCTGCCCCTCTCTCACTGTGAAAATGAGCGTGATGTGAAAACTACACTGCGCATGCTCAGAGTAGTTTTCTATTCATTGTGTGCGGCAAAAAAAAAAAAACACAAGTGGGGCAAAGCGCTCGCATGCCCGCTACAACGTCATCTCATAATCTAGAGCTGATTGGATAGTGCCGAGTGCCCGGGAAGTGTAATTGAGAAGAGGAGACGAGAGAGCAGAGAGAATGAGTCGCCAGCCATAAATAATAAAAACGGAAAATGGATGAAGTTGACCATTTACTGGAGCACAAATTTGAGACACTGACTCTTGGAGAAAAACTGGAGGTAACCGCCGTGCCGCTTTTCTTTTCAAGTGAGCCTTCAGCTTTGATGAGCGAAAGTATATTTTATTCAAAGTCTATACGGTGCTTTCATTCTGAAGCTTTCTGGTTGTTGTTGTTGTTGTTAAGTATTGCTTTGTGATAGCGCCCAATATCTCGTCACCACGTTGTGTATGTATGCTCTGACAGTGTTGCTCTTTGTTGATAATTTGCAGTTTTGGAGAGTAGTCTTTTGTTGCCCATTTTCTAACACACTTCCTCGCTCTCTCTCTCTCTCTCTCGCTCTCTCTCGCTCTCTCGCTCTCTCTCTCTCTCTCTCTCTCGCTCTCTCTCTCTCTCTCGCTCTCTCTCGCTCTCTCGCTCTTTCTCTCTCGCTCTCTCGCTCTCTCTCTGTATGTGACGACCAGCTAGATGTTGCCTCGGAACAATGGATAACCTACAGCTATCTAAGGTGTTTGTGCCCCACCTGTTTTTTACATATAGAAATGCCACTGAGTATTATACTGTATATCAATACAATAAATATTGTCCCTTGAACTATACAGTTATTTATCTATACATACTATTTGATTTAAAATGCAGCCCGAGGGGAACATTAAACACATCTACAGTATTATACTGTATATAGGTATAGTTCAAGGGACAATACATATTGTTGTTTTTAATTGTACTTTGTTTGATGAGACAGTCAGTTGTTGATTACATGCAGACGTTGATACAGCTACTAGGTCACAGCTAATGTATATCACACTCATTCATAACGCCAGTTAGACATTTTGAAGTTCCGGACCTTTGCTTGAGGACATTTTCTCTAACTGGACCTCGTTGCGTTTTAGTTGAATACCCCTGGCCTAGAGCATGCACAGTTGGGTTTCCCCTTAAGCCTCACCACCGATCTCCCGCTTCGGCTCAGTAAAATGAATGGAGAGAGAAAATAAATCTGGATTCAGCTTTTAGCACATTTTACAACTTTAAGAACCTACTTTTTTAAATAAGGGCTATAACAGTTTTTAAAAAAATTATCCAGCTATTTACAGACGTCTCTTTCCCAATGTAAGTCAATGGGAAAAAGTCTTTCTGGGCCGGGTGACGTCACGGACTGATACGGAAGGAGTTTGGCCACTGCCAATATTTTCCTCAAAGTCCGGAGCACTTCTTGGGGGCTTGGTGGCAGCAAATAGCAAAAGACAGGATAATGTAATCAAAAAGTTGAATATACAAGAGCAATTGTCAATCAAGTATAATAAACACAGATTCCAATTAGAGGTTAACAATATGTTCCTACCTTAACTTATAACAGGCGACCATTTGTCTAGATACACTTCCATCTTGAGTTGTAGTTTCGCTGTCATATTTTCCATACGGTTTACAGCCTTCAGTCTCTGTGTCCATTGGTCCAAGGTAGGAGGGTGAGGTTTAAGCCAGTTTATAGTAATCATGTTATGGGCCAGAACTCTGAGCGTATACATCTTGTCTTTTCCCATTCCCCTTGGAGATACATTCCCTAAAATCAACCTTTGTGGTTCTTATAGTAGGTGCTGAGCTTTTTTTTTGTACAATCATGGTCATGAACCCTGGTGATTCCCACACCTAAAAACATATAGAATTGCATCGACATCCATCCGATCCTGTTTTCCATCCCTCAGGAGGGTAATGATGCTTTGCGGAACTACTTTAAATGTGATCATTTGAGCATACATTTCTCCCTGCGTTATGGTGGGAATCATGGATGTCCTGATAAAGGTTGCATCAACACCAGCGGAAAAGGACTTAAGATCCATCTCCATATGTATTTTAAAGCAAGCCTTCTAGCACTAACAACCACACACTCTCTTCGGAGGAACTGAGTGGTTTGTGCAACACAACAGGACACAGAGGCTAGCTAATCTTTTTCTACAAAAGCAACAATAATTCCGATCCTTACACCAAGCTTGTCCATCATGTGAAGAAGAAATTGTGATAAGAATAACTTATTGTGTGTGTGTGTGTGTGTGTGTGTGTGTGTGTGTGTGTGTGTGTGTGTGTGTGTGTGTGTGTGTGTGTGTGTGTGTGTGTGTGTGTGTGTGTGTGTGTGAGGCTTCATCTAATACACGACAGTAAAGCACATTTGTCGACACAAGGCAAGTCATCTGCTGTTAGATCACTGAAGACAGGTGGTGTATGCAGAGTGCTATCTGAGGCAGAATACACATGTTGGAGATCCAAAGAATAATTACAGTGTGTGTGTGTCTCCACAAGGATGTCTGTGCACATCTGGGGATTCTATTTGAACAGCTGTGTGTGCCTGCAAGCCTGTGTGTGTGTGTGTGTGTGCACTGTTTGCGTAAAGTAACAGTTCTCCAGTGTTGGTTTAGCTCTGAGAGTCAGGGGCAGAGCAATAAATCATTATCAGAGCGTCTTGACTTTATTTGAAGGAAGGACAGCTCGGGCCATCAGTCATATTTGGTGTAAATGAAAATCGACATTTCATCCCTATGACACAACCTCGGGGGTTGGCCTCGGCTGCTGAGTGATCTCTGAGTGTTTGTTTTACTCAGAGTGCCTCTCAGCCGCCTCGAAAAAACATCCAGAAAAACCTGAGAAACTCACCTATAAAGCAACATAAGTGCTACTCAAACAGGAACAACTGCCGGATCCAAACATGTACACGGAGGTGCAAACATCCTATTTAACCTGAAAACACACACATCTCAGGGCCTGGAGACAGGAGGAGCCCTGCAGCTGTACAGGAGAAGGGGGGATTTGAACACAGCACTAGGGCTGCCCTCGACTTAAGACTTTTCTAGTCAACCAATAAACGTAACTTCTGACAATTAACGACATCACATCACAGTTGTTACAGTCTAGCAATAAATGCGCTTTGAATATACTGTACATTATTGCTTTTTTATTTCAAACTATTTTCAACAACTTACATAATAATGTAGTGCAACCAAATCAATCAATGGTGCATTGCTGCTCAGACTAATGAATACCTTTATGGAAATATACTTTTAAAACATGGAGATTTTTTTTATGTAAACTTGTTTTATTTAATAACCTAGCACTAATATCATATTGCAACCAAACTTATTTCAGACATCAATGGGCTCCTGCTGGTGGCACTAAACCAGTAGTTTTGAAGGAATAGAACATTTTACTTTGAAGTGCAACCAAACTCATCACACTCATTATTAGACTCCTCTTTTGGACTTCACCCAAAAGGCTGGTAAAATATTTATTTTGAAATATTTTACATAGCTTCACTGCTTTACCATGTAGTGCAAACAAAGTCATTTCACACATTCAGGGATTCTTGCTGTTTGGACTACACCAAAAGGTTTGGTTGAATATGTGTCGGAAAATAAATGTTTGTGTTGCGATTTTTTGACGGTCCCTACGCACTCGTCTCTCATCCGGCCGCACATAGAAACCGATATAAACAGCGCATATCGAACTGTTCTGATAGAAACTGCTCTGTAGCTCGTTGTATACCTTGCTATGGATGTAGAGTCACATTTTTTGTATTTTCAAAATGTTATGATCATGAGTTATTGAGCCGCGAAGTTCGAATCTGTCAATATCTTTCTAACTTTACCGAACTTTCAACCCCTTCCTTTCTCATCACTCCCCAGCAGCTCTCTATTCTTTGATTGAATTAAAAATGTGTGAACAACATGACTTTACAACCATAGCAAGGTAGAAGACGAGCTACAGAGTAGTTTTTGTGAGAAACGTCCAAATCAAGGCCTCAAATTACATCTCGTGCGCACACATTAGCAAAGTGTGGCCATGTTTTATTAATTTGGTGTCTCTATGGCCCCGGGCTCCGTAGATTTTTAATATTATTTATGTATTCTTTCTTCTGAAATGGTTTCAGTTTCAAGGGCTGAGAAATAACATTTCAACACCATGGTACGCTATGCTTCATATGAAATATAAAATCAAACAATGAACTTTTGAAACTTGCATCTTCACACACACAACTTGTGGATGAGTTGTAACACCAACAATGACTAAACAAACAATAAGCAAAAAAAAAAGTAAAGCAATAATAAACAGTACCATTTATATTTAAAATGTAAATGAATAAAACAATAAATATTACAAATATTACACATGTGTGCATGAGCAAATGATGCCCTATATGGAATGAAAGCTTTAATTGATAGTGTTCTGAGGTGTTGATTCAGCCACGCTGCAGCCTGACCCACTGCTGCTGTGTGTGTTTTCCTTCGACTAACAGACTAATGAACAATTAATCAAATAAGACTTTTTTTGCCAACTTAAGAAGACTATATTTAAGGAGCAGTCCTTTTTTGTCCTGTATCACTGAATATGTTTTGCTATAACACTGTGTTGGTATTTGGTTTGGTTCAGAATGCTTTTATACATTTTAGTGATAATGGGTCAATTTTGAACTTCTTAAGAAACAACGATAAAGAAGCAACTTAATGGCTCTGCAGTCATCAACAGAAGTTGCCTTCATTAGAGCGTCCTCTGTTCGGGGACATTAGAATCAGCTATCCAATCTAGCCGCATCATTTGTTGCTAATTAGTGTTAATGCTTCCAAAGAGCACTAACATTATCTTTGTGCAGCTAGCAGGAGCCATCTGTCCTGCCACCGCTTGAGTGCTGAAGTCCCCAGCCACAATAAAGTTAGTGCTCATTGTTTCCACTTCCTATCACTAAAACCAAGCTAAACGGCTTTTAGCAGCATTTATTAGCAAAACAGTCAGCAACTCAGCATTTCTACAAATTATTGTCTGCCCTTTCTACTAGCAAGTAAGTACCCTTTTGGCAGCAAAATATTTGATACTTGAGAAGGTATTTTCATTTTAGTTTTTTCAAATCAGTCCCAGATGAAAAAGTTGCTTCTTTTCTGCAACATAGTACTGCAAATGATGCTAACATCCTTCCTCCTCAACATGGACTCCAGGATGCTCTGCTGAAGTGCCCTCAGCTTGATTTCTTTATAGCATATGCATACTATTTAAAGTCCAAACATATATATATATATATATATATATATATATATACATATATTAAGATAAGATGTGCTTTATTGATCCAAACCTGGGAAATTTCTACATTGCAGCAGCATAAAACAAAACAATAATTGCACATAATTAGAAATAAAGATAGTAGAAATAAACAGTTCTTGAATATAAACATCTCAAAATAGAAATAGAAATAACCAGCATTAGAGAGTAAAACAATATATATACTGTTGACCGTGTAGATATAAAATAAATACAAAAATCTGACTGACAAATAAGACAATGCCAATTTTCAGTTAACGCAACATAAAGCATTTTTACAATAAAAGTGCAAGCAGTGGAATATTATATTAGATGTACATGTACAGTAAGTACAATCAATACAATCAATACAATAAGCAGGACTGTATTCCACTGTATTTGATCCTTTAACTGTATTTTACTTATTCCTGCATTTTTACTTGCACTGTTGGGGACTTTATACTTTCACTTCCAACAGCTCAGCTGAGAACACAGTTTTATATGAATGGATGTATGTTGTTGTAATATTTTCCCAAATCTTTTTTGTATTATCCATGAAACTATCCAGAATAAGATAAAAATAGAAAGCCCACCCTCAGATGGATGTTATTTACATGTGTGGTATTTAAAGTTTGGATTTAAAGTTAATACTTTACTTCTTCAGTCGGCTCTCCTTCTTCTTTTATTCTGTTTTGATGCCGGATTGGAAACTTTCTGCACCATTTTCCGAGATGTGAGAGCAGCTGGAAGGAGGTCAAGTGAGTGTTTGAGCCAAGGTCAAAGCCGATAAAAAGTCCAACTCCACAAAACAATTAACATATTTACAGCCTGCTGACAGGAGATTTCCGTCTCTAGGAATAATTTCCCTTTGCATGACAACAATATGCAGTTGTAGCCCAGTCCATTCATGCTTCAAACCGTAGGGCATTCCTCTAGTGCAGGGGTGTTCAAAGTTTTTTCTCTGACGGCCATATACAGAAAAATATACTTAAGGCTGGGCCAATCACCAGAGGTGAGGTATATTGCCTCATCTGTTAAGTTATAAGTTAGCAAAACCAATAAAATCGACTGAAATGATGCTTGATACTGGAATATGCTTTAAGAAAAAAACAGCGTACAGCACAGCTCTCTGTAGGGTTTCATTTACTTGTTGGCAGCTCATCCCTTAAACAGAAGCCTCAGATTGATTATAATAAGGGGAAATATGAAGGGTATATTTCCAGCTGGTTATGTAAAAAAAATATAAGTTTAATTTGTAGGCCATATTTCATTATACTTTTTGAATTAGCTGAGGGCCGATTCAAAATGGCTGCATTTGGCCCCTGGGCTGTATTTTGGAAAGCGCCGATCAAGTGCATTTTTTATCTTATTGCGACTGGAAAAATGCAAACGATAGCAACAACAACAAAAAGCGATATCTTAGGGTGGATTATATGTCCACATTTTATATTACATAAATTGGCAATTGGTTGACATGACTCTTGAATGGGGGGGGACAGCCCTTTAAAATAATTGTTTGCCTTACAAGCCATTTCCACCAAGTATGAGATGTTAAGGAATATGTTGCTTAGGTAGTTAACCTTTGACACAGTTCATCATTTTCTGCTTCCTCTGTCTGCGTTCCCATGGCAGAGTTCTTGGCCTTCTGGTTTCTGTAATCTCCCTTAAGGAGGGGCAGCTTGGGCGCTTTGTTGATGCCAGTTTCTGACAGAGCACAAGCTGCCATGATATAGTTTACTGTTCAGGGACGTCTAGAAGCCCTTCTTATCTGGAACGTAGGTTCCCTGATGCACATTCTTTTCCATAGACGACAGCTTTAGTTGGATTCAGGGTCCATATTTGTCTAGTCTCTCTGATGAGGAATGTTGTCATACTCTCTAAACTGGTTAAAACCTCGGACTGCAGTAGAGATCTTCAGAATTGGTCGGGCAACTGCTGTGTCAACTCGTGGCTGCAGAAAATGTCATGTCAATTCTCGGCCGTTAACTTCAGAATAAACTTTCAGTGTTTGCCATCAAAGTTCCAGCTCTCCCCGTGTCTCTCGGAGTTTCCTCTCCATTGCTCCAGAAGTTTCCATCACATAAGACTATGTCTATGTCTTATGTGTCTCTTTTCCCTGATCAGTCCTGATGAGGTTTCTAAATGACCTCAGTATAATTTAATGCAGAGCGTAATGTCCCATGTTAGGGCATGAACTAAATGCAGGATTGCTCTGGACATGGATTCATTCAGATAAGACTGTAGCAGACATACAGACTGTGGGTTTGATTACCATATTTTTTCTACTGAAACAGAACTCAATTTACAGCATCGGCCTCAGTGTGTAACATGACAGCACTGTAGTGATGAGAAAAATAATGAAAGATGCAGGGGGGGAGGGGGAAGAGAGATAGTGGGTCAGTATTTGTCTATCTGCAGACGGATTATGGTCAGCAATCTAGAATGCACGGAAGTCTTCAGCACACACACTATACTGACAATATTATAAAAAATACTCATGGCTGTTAATATGTATACCTTCCTCTGCATTTACAAATCAAACATTCCAACAGGGGCCATTGCCCCCGTAATTCTGACCTGGAACCCCCCCCTGTGGCCCCCCTCCAAAAGAAAAGTTTCTAATATTACTATCTATTGGTCTATAGCAGTGGCTCGATAGGCGGAACTAATGTAACTCGGCATTCTAGTCAGACCCCGTAGAGCGGTACACTGCCACTGGCCGGCTGAAGTGCAGAGGAAAAAAAAACATGTAATCTCCGACCAGAGGCTGTTCCCTTTCTTACTTCAAGTAAGATTCAACCTAGCCATTGAGAGACTGAAAATCACCAAATATCCCTGGATATTGCATAAGTACGGTTTATGTAATTTAATCAAATAGTAACTTGGTTACTCAAACAAACGAAAATAGCTACTGAAACAAAGAACTGATACTTAAAGATACAGAAACAAATACCTGTACAGAAAGAAATACCAATAATGTATTTTATGTTTAATTTATGCAATTAACGTATACAGTCTCTCTGGGTTTATTGCGCCCCTCTCATAAAATAGCTGGCCCTAGCCTGGCCCCCCAGTGAACTTGGTCCAGAACTGCCACTGCTAGGAGTCCACATCGGTAGTTTTGAGTGGAGCAGGAGGTTATGCTTATAGTCAACCAGCCGGTGATAGAAGGTCACAGTAATCAAAGATCGCTGACCTCATACAGACTGCCATTTACATGATGGGGGTTAAAAAACATCCATCCCCAAAAACTTTAGCAGTCGATCATTAAACGAGCACAAATGATGACTTTTCTTTTTTTACAATTTCTTTAAAACATTGAATTAGGTGCTTTCATCAGAAAGCTATGTATTTATTTAGTCTCGTTTAAACCCCTGTTGTCTATTTTTATAATCTATGTCTCAGTTTTTCGCCTATGACTTTCCTGAAGCAATCAAAAAAACATACGGGAAATGTTAGATATCACATAGCTTTTGCAATCGTAAAGAAGGTTTGGGCTGTGTGACAAAGTATTTCAAAGTTCCAACTCTGATAGAGACACTCTCTGATGATGTCTAAGGTATTAATCGTGGGATGTTGTTCATAGGTGTGTCTCCTCTAGTGGAATGGGTACCTGAGCTCAGAAAGAGCTGGTGGTAACTTTTCTCTGAAGAATCAGTCAAAAAACACCAACATTTGGACTATTTTTGTGTTAACCATCCAGCTACAGAAGCAGTTTATTGCCACGTGATTTTATTAAACTGCTTATCTGCCAACACCAGCAGCAAATCATCTCCTGGAGAAGAAGAGAGACAGAGAGAGTGTGTGCAGTAAATGTGATGCTAACAGTATTTTATCACTGTGTGTGTGTGTGTGTGTGTGTGTGTGTGTGTGTGTGTGTGTGTGTGTGTGTGTGTGTGTGTGTGTGTGTGTGTGTGTGTGTGTGTGTGTGTGTGTGTGTGTGTGTGTGTGTGTGTGTGTGTGTGTGTGTGCAGTCTATATGTTGTTGAATGACATGCTAAACGGTCGGGTCTGTATTATTTTGTATAATAGACCAATGCCAGCTGGGAAGATAATAACAGGCACTCGCAGTGTTTTTGCCCTACTCTTCGTAGTCCAGTTAACTCGTGTCTGCTATTGATATTTTATGGACCCAATAGTAAAGGTGAAATTCTTCTCTCTTTTTTTTTTGGAGCATGGGGCCAGGAAATACAACGCACATGTTTAAAGAGGCAATCATTTGTTGTTAGCTATATTCATTTCAACAAATGGGATTTCTAGCTTTCAGTGGATTTGAATGACTTCCGAAACTACATTAATGCAGCTTTAGAGTTCCTACGTACCACATCCAGAGCTTAGAATGGCAGCAGCAGCTTTGTGCTGTGTGTAGATAACATGTGCTAATGGGGTGCTGAGCGGAGAACACGTTTGAGTCCCTCAGTGTGTTGTAATCTGAGCCCCACTGTTCTATATTGTGGTAGCTGTGCCAGCCATGTTCATGTTGTGTTCACTGGCTGACTACTTGTTACTGATAATGCCGTCGGCCCCAAAGCAGCTGTCGTGGAATTGTAACACCCACCCTCCAATTTATTAGTCAACACAATCAGCCTTTCTGTAGACTAAATCTTTCATCTTTACCACAATTCAGAAGTGACAATGCACCTGCAGAGGATATGCAGTGGGGATGCTGTGGCTAGTTGTTGTGGACAAGTGTTATTTGGCTTTAATTCAGTGTGCTAAAGAAACAGATATTCAGCATAAGTAAAAGGCAAAAACAAACGTGGCTGTACGTCCCAATGCTCGATTTCATTCAACAGTGTGGAACAGACCAAAGGAGAAGCATCCTGTAGGTCCAATGTTAACTTTGAACCAGGGGTGTCCAAACTTTTTTTCAACAAGGGCCAAGAACAGAAAGCCAGACGGAGGCCTGGGCCACTCAATAGTGGCGACGTATAGTGCCTCATAAGGTAAGTTATAAGTTAGTAAAATTGATCAAATGTAGATCAATTTTACTTGAAAATGCTTTAAGTAACAAACAGCCTACATCGGAGCTCTCCACAGAGTTTCATTTATTTTGTTGGCAGCTCATCCCTTACAACAAAAGCTTCACATTGCTTATATAAGAGAAAATACACTGCCTGGCCAAAAAAAAGGTCACACTCTAATATCCGTTGGACCGCCTTTAGCTTTGATTACAGCACACATTCGCTGTGGCATCGTTTCCACAAGCTTCTGCAATGTCACAACATTTATTTCTGTCTTGCATAAATTTTTCGCCAAGATCTTGTATTGATGACGGGAGATTCAGACCACTGCGCAAAGTCTTCTCCAGCACATCCCAACGATTCTCAATCGGGTTCAGGTCTGGACTCTGTGGGGGCCAATCCATGTGTGAAATTGATGTCTCATGCTCCCTGAGCCACTCTTTCACAATTTGAGCCCGATGGATCCTGGCATTATCATCTTGGAACGTGCCCGTGCCATCAGGGAAGAAGAAATCCATTGATGGAATAACCTGGTGATTCAGTATATTCAGGTAGTCAGCTGACCTCATTCTTTGGGCACGTTGATGAACCTAGACCAGACCAACTGCAGCAACCCCAGATCATAGCACTGCCCCCACAGACTTGTAGAGTAGGCACTAGGCATGATGGGTGCATCACTTCAGCCGCCTACCCCATTTTAGTCGTTTCAGCAATCTCCTTAGATGCTTTCTCTGCTTGATGCTTGCCAATAATTTGACCCTTCTGAAACAGATTAACATCTTTTCCACGACCACAGGATATGTCTTTCGACATGACTGTTTAACAAATGAGAAGGGACTCACTGCATCAGTTAGGGTTCAATAACTTGTTGCCAGCTGAAACATAATCACCCATGCAGTAATTATCCAATGGGAGGCTCTCACCTATTTGCTTAGTGAAATCCAGGTGGTGACCTTTATTTTTGGCCCGGCACTGTATGAAGGGTGTATTTAAAACATATTCTGTCTCCCTTTGTCTTGTGCCAGTTGGTCTCGTCCCATGTGTCAGAGCCAGTGTCAGGTCCATGTTTGTTTCTCGTTGCGTCATATTTGATAGAGCTAAGAGCCAAGTTTAGTTTGGCACTTTGTCCTTTTGCATTTTGAAACCACTCTGGTTTTCTATTACTCGTGATAGTGTTTTTGTTATTCTTCCTGCTTTCCTCTAATGAGCGATCTCCTGTTCTACTTTGTAGGAATAGTTGCCTTTTTTCAGTAAAGATTTTCTTTTGAACTTTTTGTGTCAGGCTTTTGGGTTCATGCCTAGTCGTGACTCCGCGTTGGAAAGATAAATCACTCTGATTGAACATCAAGCGCACAAGAAAAAAATGGAGGTGGCTCTAACCACAGTCAGCAGGGCCCACACCGAGGCTAATATCATCTTCGTTTAATCTGATCTTTCCAACACTCTGACACTTTTGACGGCCATCTGGAATTAAGCTTTGTGGTAAGAGAGAGGGATGTAAGAATAGTTGCAGATGCTGCTTGTTTTGATGTATCAAAACTCATCTTGTATAACTGCAGCCTCAGGTCATCTGGTATCCTTCTTCAATGACGAACACAGACAACCGGCGCCAGCAGGAATGAAGAGTTGTTTGCCTCTCAAGAAGACACTAAAAAGAATGCGCTAGTTGTTGGTACGCTCTCTGCGGTGTGTTCAAGTACCTTTTCACAGGCAGTGTCAGGCGTTACGTTTGGACTCAGTCGCAACCAGTTCTTTGGGTTTGGTGTAAGGAAGTATTCAGAGGCCGCTCAGAGGTGAAACCCAATGGACACAGAGAAGGGAAATCAACTGGGATTATAGCGTCTGCTGCTGAACCGTCAGACTGAATCATAGATATGTTCTCAATGTTGTTTAAATTCGACTTTCTCATGCCGAAACCTTTTAATTTGAAATTAAAATAGTTAACCAGATGGAGAACATTCTAGTACCCCTGTTTGACCATGAAACACTACCTCATTACCATAGAGCAGCTTTTCCCAACCTTTTTCAAATCAGGACCCACTTAAGAATCCAAAGAAAATGTTCGGCCCACATTCAACCATAAACAATACCGAGGATAAATAAAGTTATTTGAATTAGAAAAGGAGCTGGCCATCAGTAACAAACAGACATAAGCAACTAAAGTGAGTGGCTGTCTGCAATAGGCATAATGAGAGCCCCAGTGCACATTATCCCTAACTTATACACTTTGATAGTTTTAGCTGTGGGTGTACAACAACTATTGTACACTGGATATTTAATCAGTTATAAAAATCATCTTTTCAATAGTTTATGAGACTTTAACTAAAGGCAAATATAGATGTGTACACCAAACACCAAAATAGACATGCAGTATTGATTTCGTAACCCCTGATAGAGGCGGTAGTTTATGTTAAATATGTGGATGTTATATTTCACACAACAGCACAACCCAGTCTGTGATGCATTTGACCAATAGCTCTTTGGTGTGTGTGTGTGTGTGTGTGTGTGAACAACTTCCTTTTGTTATCCAGCAGATCAGTCCACACAGCAATTCATATTCCAGTAAACATGTCCTCTTTGTTTCCCCCTGAAGCATTTCCCTGTTATTTCCCTCCCTCTTCCATATTTTTATTTTGCTGAGTCATTGATTCCCCACGTCTTCTCTCTTCCTTGTTGATCATCATAGAAAGATGCAGCTCCGGAGCCTAAGGAATAAGCCATGACCTCAGCTTTCTGCCTGCAGCCATCTCCTCTCCTCTCGAGTGATCTGAAAGCTGGAACAGTTGCAGCTGTCATGCTGGACATGATGTTAAGGCCTTAAGAACAAACTGACTTCAGAGAAGGGCTGTGTCTGGGCAAAAAGTTGAACTTGGAACACAGCGCAAAGAATACAGGCTCCATACCAGCAGGTGGTGCTAGTCTGTATTCATAATTCAGAAAGGGAAAGTGGAAAGCATGAGGCAGTGGATCACCAAGCCATTGTTATACAAACATTAAAGAAAGCAGCCTTTTCCAACCATCTTCACAGAACTTGCACTCAACACACATGTGTGCACTAACACAAACCAAATATAAAGCTATGTTCTCCAGCAAAATCATTTAGGTCCGCTCATGC
Organism: Eleginops maclovinus; assembly: GCF_036324505.1. Classification (NCBI taxonomy): domain Eukaryota; kingdom Metazoa; phylum Chordata; class Actinopteri; order Perciformes; family Eleginopidae; genus Eleginops; species Eleginops maclovinus. The sequence continues at coordinate 27,595,186 of NC_086350.1, forward strand.
AGTCAGGGGCCAAAGAGCAATGGTGACAGGAGTTGAGGAGGGTCCCTTATTACACTGCATGACTCTAACATGATGGGTAGAACATGGGATCAACATGCCTTGCAACCCAGAGGACATAATAATATGCGTCCAGAGAACTATAAGCAGCCAGGCTCCATTTACTTGAGTCATGGGTTGAGTCAGATGTTGTGTCCTGTATACACTGCTCAGCCACTTATTGTGAGGGGGTGCATCTTAAAAAAACAAAACAAAGACTGACTCCTCATAGAGATGGCAGACTCATGCCTTTAAGAGGAAAATACACAACCAAAACAACAATCAAGTAGTTACTTGTGAGTGATTGAGAGGTGAGCAGAGCCTGTCATCCAGGAAAAGGCTTTGCTTTGAGGGAGCTTTCAAACCAAATCAAGGACCCAGCAGATGCTGGGAGACAAACTTTTCCACCTTTCCTCCTGTTTTGTTTGATGGTATTGGGATTGAATGAGAGCCCTGAGTATGAAGCACAAACGAGTTCTGAAATTGGCATTACAGGAAGCTACTGTAAGCCCTTGCTAATAATTCCTCTCCAGGGGAGAAAAGGGGGTTTAACAGAATGTGTTTTATGTTGTTAATTTGCAAAAAAAAATGTAAATGATGTAATGACACGTTCACGTTGATAAGTTGACCATATGGAAAGACAAAATATTAACAGGGACAGTTTAGCTTTTCTTATAAAACAGTTTGGAAATAAAATGTTTACGCTGATAACATGCTTATTCAGTAGTCTTTAAGAAAATTAGAATTTATAATCCAGTGATTCACATGTAACAATTTGTCGACATATTTATTACACCTACCATACATGGTCCAGCAAGCTGGTCTTCTTTCTCTTTGGATCGGATAGAACCAAGTTAACATGTCCCTCTGATTCCTCTCTTTATGCTAAGCTAGGCTAAACATGTCTTGACTCAACCTGATTATTACTAGTAACAAACGAACATGAAATAGCTATGAAACTTTATTAACTTAATCTATAAGAAGAAAGCTAATACTCTGAATCAATCAAATCTCAACACAAATCCAAACAAACTGCTAAATGAACGACTAGCCAGGTTGTTAAGGTAATAGCCTTAGGCTGTCAGGCTAGATAACAACACTTAGAGCTAAGGCTATCCCCTCTTTAACAAGAACCTGATCATCCATTTGCTGTGGTCCTACTGTCTCTGTGTTACCTTAATCAGCAGAGCTTCTCCACATTAGGTACCAAAAGAATAATGTGGGGATGTTATTTGTGTGACAGGTTGGTATAGTGCATTGATAGCCTGCTACTAGTAGCTGGAGAGAAAGTTCATTGCTTGTTGTTAAAGCATTTGTTAAGGGGAAAATGATTATATATATACATGGTAATCTGTTGAATTGTAGGATGTTTGGAAAGGATGAGAAGGTAATCTGCCTGTGCTTGTTTGTGTTAGTTTTGGACAGTGTTGTGCCAGTTCACAGCTTTTCTGAACTAGTTCAAGTTCAGTTCATACATGCTCAAAGTGAACAGTTCACGTTCAAAGTTCACAATTTTAATTCTGAACTAGTTCAAAGTTCAGTTCATTTCACTTTTTTCGTGAGATATTCAAATAAATACTTTTTTTCACACTACGAGCTAGAAATCACTATACGTTCTTTGAAACTGTTCATTGTAGACATTTGCTCATAACACTGCTATTGTGGGTTTCTTAACAGGTGCTGAAACTTGTAGCAATACAGACAAGATAGACCAGTTCTATACTTAGTGCAATGAAATCTACTAGCATTCAATTAAATAAAGAATATATAATATGAAATATGAATATATTATTTGATATATATGATATTATATATACCTATGTGTGTGTATGAAATGAGCAAAACTCTTGGAATTGCATTCACACTGGATGGATGTTTTAATTCAATGTGCCGTTTCAAATTCGAGAAGGACGTTGTCGATGTCCTAACTTGTTTTTGCTGCGCAGGTGGACACATCTTACACAGGAAGGAAAGATTTTTGCCGTCGGGGTCTTGGTTTGCAAGAGTGTAAAATTGTTTTAAATGTTCGTGAGGAGAATCGGAGTCCGTCTCCGTGCCATCACTTCCACTAGCCATCTTGTTTCGGTTTTTTTTAAATCGCAGCGCTTTCTCTCACTCTCGTCATTGGTCTCTGTATCTCTCTATCTCTCTCTCTCGAGCCTCCAGCCCTCCGCGCTCTCGGCGTTGCTATGCCTAAGCCGCTCTGCTGCAATTCATCATGGGTAACGTTGTGCGGAAGCCAGTACGTTTCAACTATTCAACTCAACTATTCTCAGCCGGACACTACGTTGCCCGCAATGCATTGCGCATACAGTGCCAAAACTATCTCTGCGTTGATACATGATTTAAGCGGCACCGACAGGAGGGAGGAACTTTCTCTCTCGTTGCGTTTCAAAAGAGAAAACAGATGTCACTCAGTTTTCAATGGAAAACAAATGCCAACGTTCATTTATAGTGATGTCTGGCGTTCATGACACATAATGTGAACTAATTCACGTTCAAGTTCTTTATTGAAAAATGTGTTGCGTTCAGTTCAACGTTCACGAAAAAATGAGCGTGTTCAATGAACGCGTTCTTTTGAACTCGTTCATGCACAACACTGGTTTTGGAGACGTGTGATCTGTTGAACTGTGATCGAGTATGTCCTTGATCTGGGAGCTGGAGATCAGTTGCTTTTGTCTCTGCTCACATCTGGGGCGGTTTTGCGGCACTTTCCTCAGTCGAGTAAAGTTCTCGCAACTGAAACATAACTTTGACTCTTGTCACAATTCTCCCTTTTTATCAGGGTCGTAACATTTGCATTAGGGGTGGGCGATATGGCCTAAAATTTATATTGCGGTATAATTTGAACCATACACGGTAGACGTTTCTGAATGGGTACCATATACCCATAGTAAAGGCATTCTAGCAGGAAGTTGTTTTCTAAAGTATTAACATAAAATAGTCAAGAATGTTACTTCAATACAATTTATTGTGAAAAACTGCAATTATAGAGAACATTACAGAACACTTTGGAACTTCACTTCCAAGCAGTATAAAAATAAAACAAGGCAATGTACATTTTAAAATGAAACACCACTTCAGTGCAAAATACTGCTTTCCCCCTCACTTTCCTTAAATAAATAACACCAAATATAAGCATGCAGACATTAAAATAATAAAAAACTTCAAGTATAACAGGTACCTTTTGCCCAAACATATAAACACAAATTGAAAATGACTTCAAATGGAGTGCAAATCAACAATAAGCTTTAGAGACTTTAGAGGTAGACTGAACGCAAGCCTGTGAACAAATAGCTTTAGTGCAGATTAGTGGCACACTACAATGTTGCCACCAATGCTAGACAGTACTTCAAGTCCAATACCTTTCTTTTCTGTAAATGAAGATCAACAACAAAATTGTGTGTACTCTGTGTGTGTGTGTGTGTGTGTGTGTGTGTGTGTGTGTGTGTGTGTGTGTGTGTGTGTGTGTGTGTGTGTGTGTGTGTGTGTGTGTGTGTGTGTGTGTGTGTGTGTGTGTGTGTGTGTGTGTGTGTGTGTGTGTGTGTGTGTGTGTGTGTCAAACACAAAAGCAAACACTGAGCATTAGTTTTACACCGGTTTACGGCAGATTTTTAGCCAAGAACACAAGCCTGTCCACGTTCTCTGGCTTTAGTGCAGACCTGCGGCATGTAACAATATTGCCACCAGTACTAAATGCCCTTTCTGATGGGGCACTGGTAGCTGGAATGCACAAGTATTTCCGAGCCAGGCTTACCACTCTTGGAAAATTAGCCTGGTGCAGCTTCCACCACTCTAATGGGTCACTAAAATACTTGCGGCTTGGTATCGCGTATCGTGGATCAAGCGTCTTGACCATGCCTAAAAAGCCGCTTATCTCCACGGTTTGGAAAGTCACGATGTCTTTGCACAAGAATATTGCTAAAAAATTAGTAATGTCAATCCACCGCTGGCTTTTTTTATCATATGGTGTCTCTTTTGAAAATGCCTGGGCGATGGAGACCTGGTGTGTAGAGCCAACTTGTTTACTCCCATTTGAAGACTGACTTGGTTTTTGAGGAACAACATTACGCATTCTTTGGCTTTCGCCATATTCGACGACGTGTTTTGATTTCAGGTGGGAGAACAGATTGCTTGTATCACCTCTCTTTGCTGTCACTGTCGCCCGGCATATTTTGCAGATTATGTTTTTCTGCTCACTATCCGACGATTTAAATGCAAACCATGACCATATTATGGACGTTGCACTGGTCTTTTTGACAAGCTCCTCCTCCTCCTCCATATGCTCACTACTCGCAGCCATTTTTCCACTCCTGTGGCCTCCTCGTGGTTGTTGCAGGTTCTAGTAAGCGTGACGCATTTTGATGACATAATGACCTATCGCGATAGGCTGGTATAATCAAAATCTCTATCGCTGGCCAAATTTATATCGCATACCGTTTATACCGCCCACCCCTAATTTACATCAATAGAAATAACGGCTATAAGGGAGATGTGTGCTTCTAGCTGGGTTGTCTCCTAGGTATGCCATCTCCACACGTCCTAAAATCTGTCAGAAAGATCTCCTTGGCAATTGTGTTTTCCAGTCCTGTTAGACTGTGGCTCTGATTTGAAGTGTTAATAATGTGGAGTTGCAGAGATTTGTGAGGGTCTTAGTAGACAGAGAAACCTGAGTCTTTTAGGTTAAAGATCATTTAGAAACTAAAGTAAAGGAACACATTTGTGATTTTTTTAAAGGTCCTAGCTGAGAGAAATGAAACAGTTGAACAAATTGATCATAAATTGAATCCATCAGCAGTGGTACTCCTTATTTGAGACCTCTTGACAGGCTGTTCAAGTGAAATTAACGTTAAGTGGATTTTTGCACAGCAGAATCTTCCTCTGCCAGTTTATTAAATCTGAAAGACTAGAATGACCTAAAGTGATCCTTTGAATCACATTGCGAGCCATAACAGGCCAATTTCATACACATAAACCACAGCGAATGCACACAATCTCCTGTCTGTCAGGTGCAGGAAATAGAGGCCACAGCAGACTCCAACAACAGGCCAGCAGCGGGCAGGGAGCACACCGATTATCATCAGGAGGGTTTGACCTTAGCAGCAGCCAAGCCAGATGAAAAGATGGAGAGATGAATGGCTTCCTCACACTGATCTCAGTCTGAAAGATAAAAATCTATTTAGAGGAAAAGACAGCACCATATGTGAAGATGATAGAGACGATGTTTAGCCATCCTCTTTTTCGGGAACACAAACAATATTTCATTTCACTGCCAGGCAAGATGCTGTTGGAGTTTTTTCAGAAAAAGTTGTGATCTGCACAAATTCCACTGATTATTGTGAGGTTATATGAGAAACTGTGGGACTATACATTCCAATTGAAAACTGACCTGTAGTCAGTGTGGAAGAAATGTAGAATTGGAAATCATGTGAAAGCTTGTAATGAATTCATAAATAAAGAACTACCCTCAACCAACCTAAATGCCGGACTGCCCAACAAACAGAAGATGCAAACATTCACATACAGTGGGGCAAAAAAGTATTTAGTCAGCCACCAATTGTGCAAGTTCTCCCATTTAAAAAGATGAGAGAGGCCTGTAATTTTTATCATAGGTATACCTCAAATATGAGAGACAGAATGAGAAAGAAAATCCAGGAAATCACATTGTCTGATTTTTAATGAATTAATTGTAAATTCCTTGGTAAAATAAGTATTTGGTCACCTACAAACAAGCAAGATTTCTGGCTCTCACAGACCTGTAACTTCTTCTTTAAGAGGCTCCTCTGTCCTCCACTCGTTACCTGTATTAATGGCACCTTTTTGAACTCGTTATCAGTATAAAAGACACCTGTCCACAACCTCAAACAGTCATACTCCAAACTCCACTATGGCCAAGACCAAAGAGCTGTCAAAGGAGACCAGAGACAACATTGTAGACCTGCACCAGGCTGGGAAAACTGAATCTGCAATAGGTAAGCAGCTTGGTGTGAAGAAATCAACTGTGGGAGCAATTATTAGAAAATGGAAGACATACAAGACCACTGCTAATCTCCCTCCATCTGGGGCTCCATGCAAGATCTCACCCCGTGGGGTCAAAATGATCACAAGAACGGTGAGCAAAAATCCCAGAACCACACGGGGGGACCTAGTGAATGACCTGCAGAGAGCTGGGACCAAAGTAACAGAGGCTACCATCAGTAACACACTACGCCGCCAGGGCCAGTTTGCTAGAGGGCATTTGGATGATCCAGAAGAGGATTGGGAGAATGTCATATGGTCAGATGAAACCAAAATAGAACTTTTTGGTAAAAACTCAACTCGTCGTGTTTGGAGGAGAAAGAATGCAGAGTTGCATCCAAAGAACACCATACCTACTGTGAAGCATGGGGGTGGAAACATCATGCTTTGGGGCTGTTTTTCTGCAAAGGGACCAGGACAACTGATCCGTGTAAAGGAAAGAATGAATGGGGCCATGTATCGTGAGATTTTGAGTGAAAACCTCCTTCCATCAGCAAGGGCACTGAAGATGAAGCGTGGCTGGGTCTTTCAGCATGACAATGATCCCAAACACACCGCCAGGGCAACGAAGGAGTGGCTTCGTAAGAAGCATTTCAAGGTCCTGGAGTGGCCTAGCCAGTCTCCAGATCTCAACCCCATAGGAAATCTTTGGAGGGAGTTGAAAGTCTGTGTTGCCCAGCAACAGCCCCAAAACATCACTGCTTTAGAGGAGATCTGCATGGAGGAATGGGCCAAAATACCAGCAACAGTGTGTGAAAACCTCGTGAAGACTTACAGAAAACGTTTGACCTCTGTCATTGCCAACAAAGGGTATATAACAAAGTATTGAGATGAACTTTTGTTATTGACCAAATACTTATTTTCCACAATCATTTGAAAATAAATTCATTAAAAATCCTACAATGTGATTTTCTGGATTTATTTTCTCATTCTGTCTCTCATAGTTGAGGTTTACCTATGATAAAAATGACAGGCCTCTCTCATCTTTTTAAATGGGAGAACTTGCACAATTGGTGGCTGACTAAATACTTTTTTGCCCCACTGTATTTATAACATTCCAACTTATTTTGCCCCACTCTCTTTATTCTTTTCACATCATTGTAAGAAATCCGCTCCTCGAATTGAAGGTACACAGAGCAGCCCTTTCATCTCAATTCAGATCTCTATCAACAATTCCTGAGAGAAAGCTGGAAGAAAACATCTCTGGAATACCAAGAGCAACAAACAGACTATGGATACAAAATGTGCCTTCTCTTTGTTTTGAGGATATTTTTTCTTCGAGCAGTGTTGGTGTGTGTGCGGGAAATTAAGAAAGCAAAGCATTGTTTTCCAACTTAAATCGACTGAATGTATTTATTATGCTAAATTCTCCTCATAATCGGATTATCGGACAAAGGTTTATTTAAAGGTCTCCTATTATACTATATTTGAACATTATATTGTAGGGCCATATCTATACAAAACATGTCTGAAGTGTTTTGCTCAAAATACCAAACAGATCCCCCATTGTAGCATGCCTCATCCCCCTCTATTTCAGCCCTGTTCCTGAAGTGCTGATTCTGTGACTAGCTTTAAATGAACTACCTGCTGCTGGTCACGCCCCTTTGGAGCTGCTGCTGGCCACTCCCCTTTGGAGCGTCATGATCTCTCCTCTGAAGAGTTTTCTACCGGAAGAAACTCAGCTAAACGCTGCCGTGATTAAACGCCATATTATGTTCCAAACCACATCCAGCATTATTTCTGAAACAGTCTGGAGCTCAAACGTTTTATAGGAAATAATAATCAATATTCCGAGTAACCACAACACTGTCTTATTTTGAAATGGTCAATTTGTAACCGGATGTATACAACATTGATGACGCTTGATGCCGGACGGAAGAAAGCTGCGGGTTTGAGCGTGGTTTTCCTTAGCGGACAGAATCTAAATAAAGAGTGAATAGGGGAATTACTTGTGGAGTTATACATAAAACACACAATGATTAATTCTCCTTATTGACGCTGTAATACCCTAAGGAGGGAGATGACCCTATGCCACGTATTCACTAAACTGACCGGAAGTAATGTTACGACTTGAGGCGACCAATAGGAAGAGGCGACCTCTGGACAAAGAGCAACGCAACAAAGGAATCGACCTCTTTTGCTCAGACCCTCGGATTGTGAACACCTTGTGAATTCTATTCATGTTTTGGGCCTGTTCAAGTGTGTTCTGAGCTACTGGGCCACAGCTGTGAACCCTTTGTAAAACCTACTGCTGCATCCATTATTAAATACTCCTTTTAAAACGTTTAAGGGAGGTTTGCTTTCTTTCTTTCAAATCAAATCCTGGGCTTCGAATAAACGAACAATTCCTACAACTTGGTGACCCCGGACGTGATTTGAAGTGCCAGGACATACGGGGATTGGAGGGAGAGACGACGCATCCTTAAGGCACTCACAGGCGCCTTTAAAAAACACGGTAAGCAGAGCCAGTTAATTTCAAAATCTGCATAGCTTAGATAGCACTTTTTAGATGTGAGTGCCTGGAGGTGGGTCGATTATCCTAACAGAACTGTCTATTTAAAGTTAAGAAGTGAATATATATTGAAAAAAAACTCGGGTGCGGGCCTGGGTTTTAAAAAAGTTTGTTTGTTTTGTTTGTCTTTGTTTGTCCTTTGTACGCCGGAATTAGAAAGAGATTTAGGTAAATTAATACGTAAATATTGATTAGAGGTCGATAACGTAGTGCTAATTAGAGGTTAGCAGCGTAAATGCAGATTAGAGGTCTGGAACCTATTCGACATTGATAGTATAATTTTGATGAGAAAGTAAGTTAAAAAGTCCTAATGTGTTAAGGCCTGATCGATAGAGTGATTAGTGATTGAGTCAGTAAGCGTAATCTTTGTGACAGAATTACGTTGAGAGTTGTGACGACATTCCAATAGTCTCTGATTAGCATGTTGCCTTATTGAACAATCATAGTTGGTAAATAGTGTTAATATTAAAAGGAAGACCACTTGGCCAAAAGTGGCGTGGTATTTGAGGTGACAGGCCTCATAACCACTGTCTGTTGAAGGGAGGTGATCAGTGAGAGTGCCCGGGTTAGAGGCCCGTCTTTACCTCCTAACGGGAAGTTAGGAGGTTAGAGTCCCCTTTTCCGCGTTGTTTTGACAAATACTTAAATTGTTAGGGCATGGAGAATTAAGAATATCTAAATTGTTAGTGTAGGGATACGAGGGGTTCTAGACAATAGGCTAATCCAGTTAGCATGGTCTGTTAGCATCAGCCATTAACAGGAAGTAATGGTCAGAGAGGCTAAACCAGTCAGGAAGTAGCCAATAAAGACGGGGCAGAGATAAAAATAGCGGCCCTACTGGATGAATTAATATATGTCTCCAGTATTATTTCAGGAACGAACTAGCACCCTCTGGTGGAGGTATTGAATAACATACATTGAATATCTCAGGAACGAGATAGCACACTCTAGTGGACATATAGTATATTGTTAAACTAAAATACAGAAGTCTTATTAGTGTTACCACTAACTACATTAGTGGTTGATGATAGGTATTGTATTTGACACATACTAGGAAGTTTAAATGTATTATATTTAGATAGTGAATATTAAATACATTACACATAGCAATTTTCACAAACATAGCATAAATAATATTATGTTTTATTTTAATATTTTATTTTATATTGAAACATTTAAGGTGCTTTTTATTTTTTATCGAACAACTTTAGAACATTCTTAGTAGCTGAATTTTTTATAGAACTTACGATACCGTAAACAAGGAATAAATAAATAGTAATAGTTGAAATAAAGTTATCTCAAACAAGGGTAGTATTTTATAGAAATACTGGTTAGGAAATTATTATTAGTTATAGAGAATAATAATAATATGACAAATTATAACACAATGACAAACCCAGAGCTAACCTCAATGGTAGAGGTAAGAGACAGGATAAATAGAAGACCGGATGCTATAACAGAGCCGAAAGAAAGAAAGAAAATAAGGAACCAAATGGAGAGCTTGATGGATCTGTGGCAAGCAAGAGGACTGATCCCAGCAAACGATCAACCAGGACCAACAAAAGTCCACAGAAGAGCCATAATGGACTATGAAGATGGAGAATATGTACAACAATCACCAGAAACACCAGAAAAGGAAGGAATGGTGGTAGGAAAGCCACATAAGGTTCCAATTACCCAAACTCCGAAGCTATATCCGAATCTGGCTGGGTTCCCTATGGCTCCCCCTCCTTATCTATCAGAGAGCAACATCCCTCCCCAAGTTCGAATTCAAGCTCCAACCTTTGATGTCCAAGGAGGGACATTTCATATGGAACCACGCCCCCTAACCGCGCTATTGGAAGAAGGAGACACGCCTAATCCCGACTCTTTGTCTCAAGGGAGTTGACACCATGAAAGACAAGACTTGGGATCACCATCTGGAGATCTTAGGATACCCACACCAAAATCAGGCGAAGGAGCTCTCCAGCCATATGACCAGGAACAGGACATATCTACCCCAATGAATCGAACCGAAAGAGAGTTGCAAGAGAGGATAAGGGCATTTCAACAAGGAAAACGAGCAAATCGGCCAAGATTAAGAGAGGAACAATTTATCAGAAGAGGCCGAACGGGATATGATGAAGAAGATGAGATAAGGGAAGCACCAGAAGAGACTACACAGAGACGACAAAGAAGGGACAGCAGTAGATGGCAGCAGGGGAGAGCTAGTGACACAGAAGGTGATATGGCAGATACCAAGGAAATAATCATAGTGAAGGGGAACTTAACCGTAAGAAGCGAAGTTCTAGGATCCCCAGCAGAGGATGCAAACACAATGTTACCATTGATGACAGTGGGACCTGGAAAGGCAGGAGTGATATATCAACCTTGGACCCACAGAGACATGGAATCGTTGGTCTCAAAATTACCTCCTCTCTCAAAGGGAGGCCAGAAGTGGATCACTGAATTGGAGAAGTTCACTGCCCAAGATCACCTTTGCTTAGGAGATATGAGGGCTATCATTGGAAGAATAGAAGGAAGACTGGAAATGAGAAATGTGGATCACCAGGCCCAATGTGAGAACTACCCTGATGAAACTACACTTAACCAGATTAGAGCCAGATATTGGGCTGCCATCACTCATGTCTACCCAACTAAACGCAGCTTGGTACCCCTAACTAGCCTTAAGAAAGAAATAGAAGAGGAAATGGATGCTTTTCTGAAAAGATGTGAAAACGTATGGATGGAGAGCACTGGAGAATGCCACGATGCTTCTCCAGCGGTCATAATGCTGTGGAGAAATGCAGTAATCAAAGCCCTCCCAACAAGTGTACACAAAGGTCTGGAAGAAAGCGTGGGATTAGACACCAAGCCCACTGAAGAATGGAGAGAATATCTAATGCCTTTTTCCACCTCCGTAACATTTCAAGACTCCGGCCGTCACTCACAGACTCAGTCACCGAAACTCTCATTCACGCCTTCATCACCTCCCGTCTGGACTACTGCAATGGTGTCTTGTCTGGGCTGCCCAACAAGGCCCTAGACAGACTGCAGTATGTCCAGAAACTCAGCTGCCAGGGTGTTAACGCACACCAAGCCCTGGCAGCACATCACCCCCATCCTCAAGAAACTCCATTGGCTGCCAATCAAACAAAGGATCTGCTACAAAATCCTCCTCCTCACCTACAAATCACTTCACTCATTGGCACCCCAGTACATCACCGACCTCCTCCAGCCGTACTCCCAGTCACGGTCCCTGCGCTCCACCAGCAAGGACTTACTCTCCACTCCTCGCACCAGACTCAGAACCTTTGGCGATAGGGCTTTCTGTGTACTTTCCCCTACCCTCTGGAACACTCTGCCCCCTCATATCCGTTCTGCCACGTCTCTTACACAATTCCAAAAGCACCTCAAAACACACCTCTTCTCTCTTGCCTATCCTCCCTAACCCCCCACCCCTCCCTCTACCTCCCTCCTCCCACTTTGTGAAGTGACCTTGGGTATTATGAAAGGCGCTATATAAATCCAAGTCATTATTATTATTATTATTATTATTATTAATTCACTATGACCATAAATACAAGAACACTACAAGGGAAAGTGAAGAAGAAATGAAAACATTGTCTAAAAGACTCCTGAAGATGCAACTGGCGGAAAAAGACATAGAAAATGTAAAAAACAAGAAGACAGCAAAGCAAATGGGACAGATGTCAGATATAGCCATACTAGCAGGAGAGGCTGGATGGACACCCCCACCTTACATGATGCAGAGATCAGCAGGATACCAAAATCCACAAAGAGGAAGAGGGAACAACAGGTCAAGAAGACAGGGTAACATGAGTAATCGCTGTTACAAATGTGGTCAGTTCACACACTGGTCCAGAGATTGTCCACAACATCGGCAACAATATACACAAGAGTATTATTCCCCCCAAAATCAGCAGACCTATCACCCTGAAAACAACACTCCACAATATCAGCAACAACCACCAATGTACGCTCCCACACTGTATCAACCAAGAGAAGGATACAACGGAAATGGCAGAGGCAGAGGAAATCAGGGGAACACAAGAGGAGGTGTCCCCAACATGAACCAGATGCCCATGTCAGCCTGGGAGAACTCGGAACAATGAGGATGCCCAGAGGATCCAACAACAGGTGAAGCAATTCCAGCCCAAAATGAACCAATGGTCACCTGTGAGATTGAGGGAGAAAAAGTGGAGATGATGGCGGACACTGGGGCTACCGCCTCCTGTTTGACTTAATTACGAGGAAACAAACCTTCACTCTCTAACAACACCCTCAAAACAGTTGGATACTCGGGAAGAGCTGAAGTACAAAGATGTACAATGCCATTGGTCACAAGGATTGGAAAGCAACTCCTGCAGCACTCATTCCTCTAAGCCCCTAAATGTCCCGTAAATCTACTGGGAAGAGATCTTCTTGTGAAGTCAGGAGCAAGAATTCTATGCACCCCAGATGGACTGATCATCCAGTTTCCAGGACAAATACCATTATATCAAACTTATAATGGCCAACAAAGAATCCTGTTCATGGCGTCCCGATCAGGAGACGACGAAGAAAATAACACTACATCTGTGTTCTGGAGCCGCCTCATTACCACTGAGATTGATACCCCTCATGTTCAAAGAACCTATATGGAATGGAAGCCATGGATAAACACCTTGGGGCCGTACGGGCCTCCACAAGGTCCCTTACATTGCACATACACTTATATACGACGTCCAGATGAAGAATATCAGGAAGCCTGGATGGAAGATAAAGAAGGGATGACAGAAGAATTGACATTGGCAGACATATATGTGGGACCACAAGGGGTAGCAGCAGCTGTACAACTCACACAGGAACAACACCAAATCTGTTCCTCATGTCACCTTGGCTGTAGCCATAGGCACTGAAGCTAGATCATTGGGACCAATGGTGAAGACAGGCCTGAACACAGAATGGCTACCTATACATTCACCCCTCCTGTGGAAATCAAAAGACCAAACAGTGTGGAGAAAGGCCAGTTGGAAAGACAGGAACTGGACAGGGATCATGGAAGAGAACACACAAACCATCCAGACACAGAAGACATGCTGTTGCAAATTCCAACACATCTATGGACCACAGGAGATTATGATGTTGGGTTGGTTGATCATGAAGTTACAGTGGAATTAAAAGACCAACAAAGCCCCCGATGGCGCCCTCAATACAAATTGAAGCAAGAAGAGATGGATGGAATTGGGAAAACCATTGAGGGGTTATTACAAGCAGGAGTAATTAGACCTACCTCCTCAAATTGGATCACCCCCATCTTGCCAGTACCAAAGGCTGGAAACAAAGGATGGAGAATGGTCCATAATTTGAGGGAAGTTAATAATGCGACCAAGACTGCTAATATCCCTGTTCCAGATCTATATGTAGCGCTGCAGAACCTAAATCCAAACCATAAGTATTTTACAGTCATATATCTAGCTAATGCATTCTTTTGTTTGCCATTAGATCCAAAAGTACAAAATATGTTTGCTTTTACATATAAAGGACAGAGATACACTTATAATCGCATGCCACAGGGATTTAAAGACAGTCCAGGGTTATTCAATCAAGCCTTGAAGAAAGATTTGAGTGCTTTACATTTACCAGAGGGAGTAACTCTGATACAGTATGTAGATGACCTTCTTCTGGCAGCACCACATGCTGTGACATGTCTGTCTGCAACAAAACAAATACTACTCCTATTAGCTAAAGTAGGATATAAAGTCAAACAAGAGAAAATACAAATTGCGAGGAGAACAGTCACCTTCTTGGGGAGAATGATTTCTGCAAACAGCCTCACTCTGACACAGTCACAAAGATCTTCCATTCTCTCTCAACCAAAACCGAAAACAGTTCAACAAATAATCGCATTCTTGGGATTGACGGGATACAGTAGGACTCACATACCGGACTACGTGAACCTGACACAACCATTGAGAAACATCGTTGCAGATGCTGGAAACCGCAATCTCACAGCCATCCTGGAATGGACGACATCGGCTGAAGAAGCCTTCATTCAAACTAAACAAGCTCTAGGTCAAGCGGCTCATCTCTCAACGCCAGACTACTCCAAAGAATTTTTCCTTGATGTTTCGGAATCAGGAGGGATAGTGAACGGAGTCCTGTTTCAGAAAAAAGGGGGAGTGAGACAGGTACTGATGTATCACAGCTCAAAGTTAGATACTATAGAACTAGGGCAGACAGGATGTGCAAGACATCTGGCTGCACTAGCGAAGGCCATTGAGAAAACTGCGCATGTAGTAATGTGCCACCCACTGAAATTAAACACCGAACATGGAGTTGTGGCATTTCTAAATTCACAAGCGTTTACATTCTCTCCAATCAGAAAAATCAAGATTCAAAGTATCCTCTTAAAACCACACATAACCTATGAAGTAGGCCTATCAAATATGCCCAAAGGATTGGTGTCAGATGATCACACACCCCATGACTGTGAGTTTGTGTCTCTAAAGGATCTGAAGATAAGAGCGGATCTAGAAACGGACCTTCTGGCTGAACCGGACATCACTTGACATAGTGATGGCTGCTGCTATAAGGGGGATGATGGAAATGTGGCCTCCTACGCAGTTGTACAGCAGGAGGGAGAACATACCAAACTCATAAAAGCAGAGATCCTCACTCAACCTGCTTCAGCTCAACTAGCTGAAGTAGTAGCACTCACCAGAGCCTTGGAGCATTCAGAAGGAAAAGCAGTCAACATCTATACAGATTCAGCATATGCCTACGGAGCAGTGCATGTAGATGGACCCCAGTGGATAAGAAGAGGGTTTCTGAGGTCAGCTAAAATACCAGTGAAACATGCTGAGGCGTTAAAAGCCCTTCTGAGAGCTGTACTCCTGCCGACAAAAGTTGCAGTCATCTAATGTAAAGGACATCAGACATTGGATAACGCAATATCAAAGGGAAATGACGCAGCGGATAAAGCAGCAAAAAAGGCAGGAGGATACAATGAACAAATTATATGTATAAACAGTGACACGCAAGGAGAGCTAACCTCTGAACATATTAAAGAGATGCAGAAAAGTGCGGGACCATATGAGCAAAATCAATGGATTCTCAAAGGTGCAACAGAAGTAGATGGCCTGTGGCGAGCACATGATGGCCGCCTAGTAGCACCTGCAAAGTTATGCCATTTGCTAATACAACAGTCACATGGCCCCACACACGTAAATATATAAAGAACCACAAGAAACATTGAGCAACAGTGGTGGCATCCTTACATGAAACAGATGGTTGAAAACTTTGTGAATGATTGTGACACCTGTGGAGCATTTAATGTCAAAAAGGCATATAGGTGCGCAATGGGAAGATTTCCAGTCCCAGATGCTCCATCCAAAGAAATTTGTATTGATTATACAGACATGGGAGCGGACCAAGTAGTCAGAGGCTTTAGATACATGGAGTACAGCTTTCAGAAGGGCTTTTAACGCCTCAGCATGTTTCACTGGTATTTTAGCTGACCTCAGAAACCCTCTTCTTATCCACTGGGGTCCATCTACATGCACTGCTCCGTAGGCATATGCTGAATCTGTATAGATGTTGACTGCTTTTCCTTCTGAATGCTCCAAGGCTCTGGTGAGTGCTACTACTTCAGCTAGTTGAGCTGAAGCAGGTTGAGTGAGGATCTCTGCTTTTATGAGTTTGGTATGTTCTCCCTCCTGCTGTTAATAGTTGATCGTTTTACCAGGTGGATTGAAGCCATCCCCTGCAGGAGAGAAGATGCAAAAACGGTCATTAAGTGGCTCCAAACAGAACTCATACCAAGATATGGGGTTCCACGAGTAATCAGATCAGACAATGGTACACATTTTACGAGTAAACAATTAGGAGAAGTGGAATCATATTTTGGTATAGTTCACAAGTTTGGTGCAGTTTATCACCCAGCATCTCAAGGCGAAGTTGAGAGAGCCAATCGAACTGTAAAAGGGAAAATTGCAAAAGTAACTTCTGGTACCAAAGTTAACTGGGTTGATGCTCTGCCTTTGGCACTCATGTCAATGCGAACCACTCAGAGTGCTAAAACACATTTGGCACCCCATGAACTGTTAACCGGCCGACCAATGCCGGGACCTCTAAGGGAGGGGGGATATGGTCCAGTCTTGGACCTTAGACAGATTGAGGTGGATGATTATGTCAGAGCTCTGAGTAATATGATTTCAGTTTTGTCTTCACAGGTTCGAAAATCTGAGGAGAGACCGTGTGAGACACCAGAAGAGGCTCATGTCCGACCAGGTGATTGGGTGAGGGTCAAGGTCCACAAACGAAAGTGGGCAGATCCTAGGTGGTCGGAACCGTGCGAAGTTGTTGAACGAACTTCTCATGCGCTCCGGGTTAAAGGTAAAACAGGAGCTAATTGGTACCACCTTACACATTGTGCTCCCACAACACCCACTTCCAGAACACTTTCGGAAGTTAGGACTGATTTGGCAGAGTTAAGACAAGAATCATAAACGTCAACAGGGAAACAGTTGAAAAAGCAAATTCCCTTTGGAGTTCAGAGGTTACCATAGAAGTGGGAGCCACTATATAAAACTTATATAAAACTGATATTTTACTTTTATTATTTTTATACGTTGTTCTGTATCTCATTGTCTGAAATCCTGTTATTATCATGAATGTGTGTAAAAGGGTTTTACAACCAGCAATAAAGCCAAATCAAAAATGGGGTCCTCTAGGGTCTAAAGCTAAACCAATACAGTTAATTATGCTCATTGGGTTCTTTTTGATTTGGTGGGGAGTACAGCAGTATGGAGATTTGTCTGGAAAAGGCAAACAAATTAATGATTCTCAAGCTCTATTACAGGAACCTCCCCTTCTCCTCAGGCATCAAAGATCAGCAGACCAAGGGGATGGGAGGTTAGTAATCTTGGTTCCACGAGGGGAAGCTGTAACTGTCAGTCTTGATTTGTGTGACGTGGTGAATTGTGGAAAAGGTCCACTAGACTAAACAGGACATGATGTATACGGTTGTATTTTCCCCTGGGGAACACCAGATGATAACACCTGGTGCCCCCAATGGGACATAGTGTACTGGAATTCTAGGTCTGAGGGGGACACCACTTCTCCATCTTCAGGGAAACAGGGGACTTTTCAGACTCAGATATCCTTAGCTAAGGGGCACTATTATGGGGACAACAACCGACGGAATCCCATAATAATCTCTTTTAAAGACACACTCACTCATCTATTCAAAGCCAGGGAAGAAACAACTGCATTTCATCTAATACTGGGAGTTGAAGTTCCTGGAAAAGATCCTATGGGCTCGGTCTTGGTAGAGATAACCGAACCCCAGGAGGAGGTAGTCCTTCATCTTATGAGTTGTCGTGGCTAACATGCAATACCCAAGGGCAGATGTTTGGTGGTACTGTGGTACTAAAACATTATATCCAGTCCTTCCCCATGACTGGACTGGAACATGTGCACTAAATGTGTTCCGTTTCACATACATGTAAATAAAATCCAAATACAGAAACAAGTTTTACATGTGTATTTTTGATCCACACATATTTGTTTTCCGTGTCAAACCGCTGAACCTGCATACACAAACCGCTCTCTGTGCATGGATCGCTGTGCATTCCTGTGTGGGTGTTTTGAGACTCCCATGACGCTCACCCGATTCGTACTTGTAATTTTTTCCATCTATAGCCAATCAGATGTCTCCTCCATTCTAAGCCAATCACATGAGTGCGCCCCCACGAGGGGTATGATTTCTTGCGTTCATGACGTAGCGCTTCATATACACATTTTGCGCTGTCCGGAGCTGACAGGTCAACTTCAACATGGCGTCTAGCACAAGTGAAGTGTCTCTGCGTGAATGATTCAATTCAAATTCAAATGATTGTTTGCCGTGTTTTCAGTTTGATCCTCATACATCCATCAAAAAGTAGCTACAAAATATGTCACTATTATTAAATAACTATTAATTATTACTTCACTCAATTCTAAGGGGCCTTAATTTTTCTTGAAACTGTCGTTAACTTACAAAGTAAAAGGACAAATAAATATATATTTACTTGTTCTTTTACTTGTGTCGTTCTGTTTCTATTCATCTGCTCGGTAAATTCGCATGCGCCACTCGCTGTCTTTTCTTGATCGCCCACACACGTACCTGAGAGCAATTCACTGTCCCACTTAACTGTGGGAATTCTGCTTTCTGCCGCTTTGACACATTTACATTGACGTTGATTTTTCAATACTGTATTTAGCACTATGCTGTTCTAGGTTTCTGTGATTTTTTTTTTGTGATTTGGTTAATAAATATTTTAAATGTTGAAACCGTATGTACTAATTGTTCAGCCTTTTTGCATGGGTACATTAAATTACTTTATTTTCTGAAGAGTAAAAATAATAATAGCCCCCTCAGTCATTTTATCCTGGTACCAGGCCAGACGCAGAGACACTTATCACTTAGACTTGTGCTAGACGCCATGTTGAAATTGACCTGTCAGCTCCGGACAGCGTAAAATGAAGCGCTACATCATGAACGCAAGAAATCATACCCTCGTGGGGCCGCGCTAATGTGATTGGCTTAGAATGGAGGAGACATCTGATTGGCTATAGATGGAAAAAATTACAAGTACGAATCGGGTGAGCGTCAGGGGAGTCTCAAAAAACACACACACGAAGGCACAGCCATCGATGTGTGCATTGAAAATACAAGTGTGAATCCTTCGGTGTGCATTTGTGTATTATGAGACTGATCTGACCCCATACATTCCCTTGTGTGCGAGATATTCAGTAGAGAATGTGAGAATATTTCAGTAGTAAACATACACACACTGACCTCATTCACATGCTCCCTAAGGATTTTGAGACATTAATATGGACAAAGGTGGGGAAACAACAGTTTACTCAGAGGCTGAGAAGTGTGTGTGTGTGTGTGTGTGTGTGTGTGTGTGTGTGTGTGTGTGTGTGTGTGTGTGTGTGTGTGTGTGTGTGTGTGTTCAGGAGAGAGAGGGGTATATTGTTCTGTAATCTCTTCTTGGGGAAGTGAATTGCAACACCTTATTATCTCCGAGCCGAGCATCAACAAGAAAGGTAATTCTCCAGAGACAGATTAAAACTCTCTCACACGCTGTTCTCTTTCTATTCTTCTATCGCCCTCCTTTTCTCCTTATTTATTTTCTCCACCACACACTCACTCACTCACTCACTCACTCACTCACTCACTCACTCACTCACTCACTCACTCACTCACTCACTCACTCACTCACTCACTCACTCACTCACTCACTCACTCACTCACTCACTCACTCTCTCTCTCTCACTCTCTCTCTCTCTCTCTCTCTCTCTCTCTCTCTCTCTCTCTCTCTCTCTCTCTCTCTCTCTCTCTCTCTCTCTCTCTCTCTCTCTCTCTCTCTCTCTCTCTCTCTCTCTCTCTCTCTCTCTCTCTCTCTCTCTCTCTCTCTCTCTCTCTCTCTCTCTCTCTCTCTCTCTCTCTCTCTCTCTCTCTCTCTCTCTCTCTCTCTCTCTCTCTCACACACACACACACACACACACACACACACACACACACACACACACACACACACACACACACACACACACTTCTTCACACACACATCCACTCCTGTGTATACCCCTTCTACGTCTCCTTCCTCTGGTCTTTCATCATTCTATTTAAAAGGCAGCGTGGTTTTGAAGATGATTGCTGCTGAGATTTTTCCATCACTAAAATAATTGTGCAATCTCCGCTGTCATTTCCCTCCCTCAGGCTGCTGCAGGATTCTTTGAGAAAGGCAGAATCACTTGCAACATGTATCTGTGAATATGTGATGTCTTGCTTGTTTCATATGTGAAATATGACTGAGTAGTTTTAGCAACACCACCTCTTCACCAGTGGCTTCTTCGCTGAACCGGATACCTGCTAGATTCTGCACAAACTGATTGGCCATGGCATGAGTAGTGTGGCGACAAGATTACAATTATTACCTCTACGGTGGATAACTATTTCAAATAAATAAGCAATCTGTCCAATCCAGATGATCCAGTGTCCTCTAAAACTCCAAAATTTACCCAAAATTCATCAAAATCAGTCCACAAATATGGCCACTTTCTGGTTGAAACTGACTTTTTGTAAACTGAAAATGGAGAGGGATGCAGCATCCCCAAAAAGGTGGGAAATAGTGGAGTACAAATACTTTGTTACTGTACTGTACAATTTTGAAGATCTTTGATGTTCTATTAATATAAAGTGAGGTCCATTTACTCTATAAACATTTGGTAGTTATCGGTACTTTTTACTTGAGTACATTTCGAAGCCAATACTTCTTTACTTTTACTTGAGTAAAGAAGTACTTTTACTTGTTCTTTCTAGGTCAGTACTTCTACTTTTACCAGAGTATTTTTAAACACGAGTAACAGATGTGTGTACCTTTGCCATCTCTGATCCTCAATAACCCCTCAAATCCACTCCAAAACCGTCCAAACCATTTTTCAGCTATTCTCTACATATATATAGGCTATAGTGCTCCTTGATGCTGATTAACGCAACTTATGCTAATTGTGCAAATTGCCTAACATATGCAGCTTAGCATACAGCAGTTTCTATATGACCTCTACTATACATTTTTTACTTAAACTTTGGGGTACTTGGGTTGCATTTCCGTGTTCCCAATGGGACTCTCAGCTAGCAAACAGACTATTGTGTAAAGAAGTCGATAAACTACAAGCATGGAAACATATTTGTGTGAAGCCATACAACTTGAGGAGAATTAAATGTATTTCCAGCTCAGATTCAATTTGCCATCCCAGACCTCTCCTCGTACCTTGGAAGTCACAGGGATTCCAAATCCATGTGTGCAGAGCGATTGCATTGTATATAAAAAAGAAATAAGTGAACAGCACAGAGCGCTGAACTGAAACAACAAAAGACTTTACGTAACTGCACCTCGCTTTGGTTTATTTGCATTTTCCTTTAGCAGATATCTTGGGAAGTTGGTTAAAATGTGTGCTACATTTGTATTGAAAGATTTCTTCTTTCATTTCCCTTCTTTTCATTTTCTCTCACTCTCTTTTTCACTGCTGCAGCCATCAGGTGTCCTCGTGTTTTCATCTCTTTCTTTCACATTTCATTTTCACCCTGGACTTCTGATCCAGGTAATAGTCCTCCAGTTAAATTCCAAGTTTAATTTATTTGTTGTCATATGCTCAACAATTGTCAGTCTCTCCAACAATGTTCATTCAAAATTTTATACAAATACTGAAACAAGCTGAGCCAAGTTTGTGAATTATAAATAAATAAATAAGAAATGACCAGATTTGACTGTTCAGGTCTGAATGTAGCAGAATAAAACAAGTTTCCAGGAACACTCTTCATTTGCTTTTTAAAGAAGATGCACAAACTGCTATTATAATAAACACGAGTTAGTGAATATAAGCAGCTTCTCTAATGAGGTCATTCGTTTAGGTAATGAATGCACTGATGAACAATGTGTTGATGTCTGGACATAACGTAATGAGCTCCTTAACCCAAAGCACTGAGGCCTGGCAGTAGCTCCATGTAAAGGAGTGTTTTTTCATTAAAATGCACAATGAAGACATTGAAGGTAACAGAACATATACAAACATGGGCTCAGATAGGATCAGGAGAGAAACACTTGGCAGGAGAAGCAGAGGGTCAAGTGCATCCAGATAAACTTGTCTGAGAGAGGCAGCTGCTCTGTAGCACCCAATGTTCTTCATATTGGAACATTAGAGCCCGGACACACACTTCCCTGCAGCACAGTAACACACAACTCCAGTGGGAGACCCACTAAATACATCTGAAATCACATTCACGACTACACATGTAAACAAACTATAACGCTGAGAGTAACCATTGGGAAATCATACAGGGCAAAATAAATGGCCGAATATTTTTAGGACAAAATATCAAGGCCCCAGGAAGTCCACCAGACGCTGAAGCATAAGGGCCAATGGGCTGTACTACAACTTCTGTCTCAATCCGTGGCGTCACTGGGCCCAAAATAATTCTGTAAATCGAAAACTAAACAGTAACTACCCATTAATTAAATAACTACCAAATAATTATGAAGGTTTTATTATTATTATCTGTTTTATTTTTATTGTAAAAAATAAAATATAAAAGAGATAATTAAAATGTTAAAATGTTAAAATGTAAAATAAAAATGTAATTAAAAATGTAATTTTATAGGGTTGCATATTTTTGCATCGATTCACTTAGTCTTGTGTCTTATTTTTCAGGAATCATTTAGGAATTCTTATTTATTTTATTGTGTGTTATTGTCATAACTTTTACATCAATGTGTCTAAACCTGTTAAAATGTTATATTGTGTTGCTATGCTACACGTATCTGAAAAAGTTCTAAATACAGTGGGGCAAAAAAGTATTTAGTCAGCCACCAATTGTGCAAGTTCTCCCATTTAAAAAGATGATAGAGGCCTGTAATTTTTATCATAGGTATACCTCAACTATGAGAGACAGAATGAGAAAATAAATCCAGGTCTCTGGTCTCCTTTGACAGCTCTTTGGTCTTGGCCATAGTGGAGTTTGGAGTATGACTGTTTGAGGTTGTGGACAGGTGTCTTTTATACTGATAACGAGTTCAAAAAGGTGCCATTAATACAGGTAACGAGTGGAGGACAGAGGAGCCTCTTAAAGAAGAAGTTACAGGTCTGTGAGAGCCAGAAATCTTGCTTGTTTGTAGGTGACCAAATACTTATTTTACCGAGGAATTTACCAATTAATTCATTAAAAATCAGACAATGTGATTTCCTGGATTGTTTCCCCCATTCTGTCTCTCATAGTTGAAGTGTACCTATGATAAAATTACAGGCCTCTCTCATCTTTTTAAATGGGAGAACTTGCACAATTGGTGGCTGACTAAATACTTTTTTGCCCCACTGTATCTGAGCGGAGGGGAAGTTCTTGTTGTTTGTTTTTAACTTGTGATGTGTGCCATTTTGTAAACTACTTTTAGCCGCATGTGCTGTATGAAAAGTGCTATATAACTAAAGCTTTATTATTATTATTATTATTATTATTAAGAACACTTTTATAGCCATCATTTTAATCATTAAGGTCTGAAAGTTGTAAAATGCCATAAAAGCCAAATCCAGAGTTATTTTCTCTTCCATTCATTCCACTGAGCCACGAGACCGCAGGCGGGGCTTAAGGGAAACATCTACTGCGCATGCTCTGTGAGCGCAAATATGATTACTTCTGGTCCAAACAGGCAGCATGACGGGGAATTTGTGACAACCATAGGAACAAACGAGGCCCCGCCTCCGACGCTGTAGCCAGTTCTCTTTATACATCTTATTTGGCAGAATAAAGATAAAACGTTCAACGAAGTAGAAATAAAAAACATGTTTTAACTAATTGTTTTTTCTGGCTTTGGTTACACTCAAAACTTTTGGAGACCTCCGGAT
This sequence comes from Eleginops maclovinus, assembly GCF_036324505.1. Lineage (NCBI taxonomy): Eukaryota > Metazoa > Chordata > Actinopteri > Perciformes > Eleginopidae > Eleginops > Eleginops maclovinus. The sequence goes on from NC_086350.1 coordinate 27,619,187, forward strand.
ACCTCAGACCTGCACATATTTACAAGCGGTATGAAGATTCATTGATACACATCTGAAACAAGAGTCAGAGAAACCAAACTAGAATGGAATTCCGTTTACAATTCTGAAAAAAATATTAATATGGGTAACAAAGAGATATCTTTCCCATTCCTGCAACATGTGTGCTGGATGTAACCAAGAGCAGAAATAGCCACAAATCAAGTGAAAGCTTTTTTTCCACTGGCCTCACGAACAAGGATGGATTACTGCACGGGCCTACCGGGCCCAAGAGCCAAGGGGGCCCTGAAGCCCAAGCCTCCGCGCTACCATTTCAATATTGTTTCTGCAACATTATACATCCCGATATCTTATTGGGGCCCTAAAGCCATATAACACTGGTTATATTATGTAATATGTCTTAATAGGGCCCCTCCATCATATGCCACGGGCCCTGAACCATAGGTTGTGTGTGTTATTCATCCCTGATATCGGAAAAAGGCCCCTCAATCAGGTAGCATGGGGTAGGATATGTCATATAGGACCCTGAAACCACAGGTTATGTTAGTCATCCCTGGTATCTGAAAGTGGCCTCTCAATCAAATAGCATGGGGTATGATATGATGTATGTCTTAATAGGGCCCCTGAGCCACAGGTTATGTTATTCACCCCTGATATCTGAAATGGGCCTCTCAATCAAATAACGTTGGGTATTAAATGTCACATGTCCCCCTCTATCTGCTTCATTAGTCCGCTGTCCACGGTAGCTGCTGTTGTCCGATGGTGCAGGGCAAGCATACAGGCCAGATGTATGGGCCACGGGTTGTTATTCACCTCAGATATTAGTCAAATAACACTAATCTTACTCTCTTCATATTATTATTATTACTATGATAATTATATTAGCCAAGTGTTGCCGGACAAAAAGCAAATTTAGCCAGTGGTCGGCTGGGAGAATCTGTGAGATTCCTAATTTGACAACCAAAACATTTTGTGTTGTAAATATTATATATAAGCCTAGATATATAATAGATATAATAAGAAAATATAAGCCTTGTGGTCTAGGAGACAGCTAGTCTGTTAGCTTACTGAATGTAGTTAGTAGGCTATAGCTGGATGTGTCAATAGAGGGCGCTAGTTAGAAAACTTGACAGGCAGGTGAACGGTTACAATACTAACGATTAAGTCAATGCAAGATGGAGCGGCGGGTATTAAGTGGAGCAGCTAAACGCAAGTTAAAAAACCAGAAAGATTTGAGAGAAGCTGAGATTTTAAATCAAGTTCCTAGAATTTTTTTTTTTAATTAAGAATTCTACAAGGGGGGACAACAGCTAGATGTGATGAAGATGACAGACAGACGGTTAGCATTAGCAGCAGCTGTGATGTTATGCAAACAGAAGTGAGGGAGGAGGAGGACAATGAGGACAATGGGGAGGATAATGAGCAGACATATGGAGAGACAGCAACAGATGAACATGGTGAGGAGAGACATGGAGTGACAACAGCTAAATGTGATGAAGACAACAGACAGACAGTGAGCATTAGCAGCAGCAGCAGTGATGTTATGTCAACAGAAGTGGGGGAGGATGAGGACAATGAGCACACATATGGAGGGATAACAGGAGGACATGGTGAGGAGAGACAGCCAGGTAGCAGCAGTGTTATGCCAGCTGAAGCAGGGAAGGAGGAGGAGAACATGACAGTAGATTTGGAGGGGGACCAAAGGCAGTTTGCCTCTGCTAGCATTGTAGAGGAGTGCCAGTTACCATCTCTTAACGGGAGAGAGCAGCAAGGGGTGTGATCATGGTTTGAGACTGTTACTGACCCAGCTTGCTGGGGGGACACTCAAAGCAGCTCTCATTGACAGAGGGGTCAAAGTGTTCCAAAACAGGAGTGCAAGTTATCCTGCCTCTGCAAGAGACAGTGGAATAGGTGGCAAGATTTGTGTTCTAACAAACGACCAGATCAAATGCCTGTTGCCAAATGGCCAAGTCGTCGATAGAGAGTGGATCACATATTCTCGGTCCACAGGAAATATTTACTGTTTTGCATGCAAATTGTTTTCGTCCAAATCACGTTCATTCGTCACTGGTTATTCCGACTGGAAACATCCAGAGCGGATTGGCGAACATGAGAGAAGTGCGGAACATCTGGCCTGTATGATTGCCCTGCATCGTCGGACAACAGCAGCTACCGTTGACAGCGGACTGATGAAGCAGATAGAGGGGGAGAGGCAGTATTGGAGAGAGGTGCTCAGGAGAGTGTTCTCCGTTATCAAGTTCTTGGGGGAGAGAGGACTTGCATTTAGGGGACAAGATGAATTACTAGGCTCACCCCACAATGGGAATTACTTGGGCAATTTAGAATTGTTATCGCAGTTTGACTCGTTCTTGGCAGAGCACATCAGAAAGTTTGGGCAGAAGGGCCGTGGCAGCGACTCCTATTTATCCTCAACAGTCTTTGACGAGTTCATAGAACTCATGGGACAGAAAACAAGGCAAACTATTATGAAGGAATTACGTGATGCCAAGTATTTCTCTGTAATAGTTGACTCGACACCTGATTTATCCCACGTAGACCAGCTTACGTTCATTTTTAGATTCGTGAGTGAAACAGGCTGTATAGTGGAGCGCTTTGTTGGATTTGAGCCCATCAATAGTCACAGAGGAGAAAGCTTAGCTGATTGTGTTATCTCAATGGTACATCAACTTGGTCTAGGTCTTGCAAACTGTCGTGGACAGTCGTATGATAATGCAAGTAATATGAGGGGAAAATATAACGGATTGCAAGCCTACCTAAAAAATAATCCAATGATTCACTATGTCCCATGTGCAGCCCATTCTTTAAACCGGGTCGGAGTGAACAGTATTGAGGGCTTTAGCGATGCGGTTGGCAATTATTTAGATTTTTTGCAGTCTCTGTACAAATTTGCCGCTGCCTCCACGCATCGCTGGGGCAAAGTATTCGGAGATTCTAACGCTTGCATAGAGCTTACTTTGAAATCCCTCTCTAGCACACCCTGGAGCTGCTGAGCGGAGTCAACAAAGGCATTGTGGGCAAAATTACCAGCAGTAGTACGAAAGGGTAAAGCTTTTTTCCACAGATATGGATGAAAAAAAGGAGACACGTTCAGAAGCACGTTCACTCTGTAAGCAGTTTAAGACATTGGAGATTGCGTTCATGGCCACGTTTTGGGATACAATATTGTCACGATTCCATGCAACTAGCGCTATTTTGCAGCACAGCGATGTCTCACTTGAGTGTGCTGTCAGAGCGCTGGAATCACTACGTGATTTCGTTGCTGCACAGAGGGATCTTTTTAACAAATTAGAGAGGGCCGCGTTGAGTGTGCCTGGTGTTAGCCAGGTGTACAAGAATGACATTTGTCGTCGAAAGAGATGGGGGCCTTTGCTGACGAAACAGCAGAAGAGGGCATTGAGCTTGGGGGAAAACGCACATTTCAAATAGAGACTTTCAATGTTGCCATCGACACACTCACACAGAGCCTCAGACACCGTCTGGAGGCATACAGGGACTTGTATGACTTGTTCAGTGCGCTTTTCTTCGAAAACACTGAATCGGATGCCTCAGTGATGCAAAAGGCCAGTGTTCTGGCATCTGCCTACCCATCTGATATGGATGAATGTTTAGGCGATGAACTAATCCAACTGAGGTCATTCATCAAGGCTGGGGATGACACAAGCCCAAAAGGACTGCTCAGACTAATTTTGGATTATGCCCTTGAGTCTATGTTTCCAAACGTGTATGTTGCGCTTCGGTTATTCCTCACACTGCCCGTAACCAACTGCGAAGGTGAGCGATCATTCTCTCTCCTGGGTCGGATAAAAAATGAATTAAGGACGAAGATGAAACAAGAACGTCTCTCCTGGCTTTCTCTGATGGCCATCGAGAGTGAGCTGACCAAGTCATTGGACTTTAATGACATTGTCAATGAATTCGCGCAGCGCAAAGTCCGGAGGAGATGCGTTTAATGATAGCCTATTTAATCATTTTTAGCCTGCTTCACACAAACATATAGCCTACGTTTCAGATCATAACTTCTGTGTGAGTGATTTGTTCAAAAGTGATGTTTCATGAATTAAAATGTATTTTTAGTGCAACCTTTGTACCGCTGCTGATTTGTGCGTGAGTGCGGAGCTGGGTTGTGTGATGATGCGGTGTGTGTGTGTGTTGGGGGGGGCCTTGTCTCGTCGTCTGGGCCCAGGGGCCCACAGAATCATAATCCGTCCCTGCTCACGAACATTGAACAATAACGCAGATTCTGAAAAAAATGCAAACAAGTTACAATAATATGCTGACCATTAGGAGTATAACAATTAGAGGCGTCATGGTTTTGATCATAAATCACAACACATTTTCAGAATGAGGAAATGTATGACATGGCAGTTCAAACAGAAATGAATAAATCCTCTCTGTCAACAGGGTTTAATAATGACTTCTGCCGTAAAAAAAATGCCCGTCATGAAATATTCAGCAGCTCCTTCAGGTTTTGATTCCGATGTTAATTTAAAAAACCATCCAAAATGTCCCAGCCGTTTGGCTTATAGGACAGGCCTGTTTTGATAAGAGAAGTAGTGCTGTGTGTCCTCCTCTGAATTCATTTTGAAGATCTGCGGAGCATCATCCTGTCCTTCGCTCTGCAGAAATCCTCTGCCTTATCCTTGCTTCTGCATGGAGTTCTGCCTCTCAGGCAACAAAGAAGCCATCCTTATTGCTAGAGGTGGTTTAATACTTAAAATATAATACACTTTTAACAACTGAACACTATTATGTGCAAGACCATTAATAACGCAGCACTTACACATAGAGTATTCTTCTCCTTTATTTTGAAAAGCACCACTTCTACCATGATTTTATATTTGAAAGATTAATGTAAAAAAATGTCAGGCTTTTAAAAAACAATTGTCTTATTACCTTATTGCCTGAGTTTCTTGACCTGTCTTTTTAGAAACACAATGTTCAAAAATCCCAGAGTTGAACCTTCTGGATAAATGTTATAATGGATAGGAATGTTGACACAATCAAGATGTAAGGTAAAATAAAATTGAATTATCTTCAAATATATCAGAGCATCTTAGCATTACGGATCATCAGTTAAAGCTTTCTTTAAAGGTCTCCTATTATTATATATATATATATATATATACAATATATAACAATACATTTGTAGGGCCATATCTAAACAAAACATGTCTGAAGTGTTTTGCTCAAAATACCAAACAGATCACCCATTGTAGCATGCCTCATCCCCCTCTATTTCAGCCCTGTTCCTGAAGTGCTGATTCTGTGACTGTAGCTTTAAATGAACTAGCTGCTGCTGGCCACGCCCCTTTGCAGCTGCTGCTGACCACGCCCCTTTGGAGCGTCATGATCTCTCTTCTGAAGAGAGTTTTCTACCGGGAGAAACTCAGCTAAACGCTGCCGTGATTAAACGCCATATTCTGTTCCAAACCACATCCAGCATTATTTCTGAAACTCTTCTCAATGTTTACCACTAGAACAGAGACATTATATGTATTATATAAACAACAACTCTAAGTCCCTCCTGCAGACATCCTGCTGAACACACAGACACACAGAGGTGCTGCGGAGGGGATTCAGCTCACTACTGTACATGGGGGACGAAAGGTTAGGACGTGTCACGTGGGTGGGACGTTGCCAGGAGTTCAATGTAAAGCCAGCCCACATTTTGGATGACGTCATAGCCAAAGCAAATCTGGATCAGTTGGTTTGTACCCCCGTTTTTAGAGATGTGGGTAAGGAGGGAAAGAGAGAGGGTTTTATTTCCTGACAATTTGTGAGTCTCCTTACACACCGGGGACATATTTATGTATAAAAGACAGCAAAAAGTGCGTTTTGCATAATAGAGGACCTTTAAATGTAACTATATCAAGGAATAATTCAGTGCTTAGGTTTTGTGCACACCATGAGTGAGTGTGTATGTTTTACAACTCCTTAAGACCCAAGCCAAGATTCCATGTGTTCCTTCAATCCGCTGACAAAAGTGGAGAGGGTTAGCCCCAGGGTTAGTAACATCTAAATTCCAGGCACATTGGAGATGGTCACTTTGAGGTGGTACCGCTGTTTTCATTTCACCAGCACGTCAATCTGCTCCCTCTGCCAAGGACAGGCATCAAGAGGAATCAATACAGGAGAAATACACAACACAGCGCATAGAAAACCTTGAACAAGAAACACTGTATCCGCCTGAGGGAGCGTCGCGAAGATGGTAGATCTATGAGACAACCACCGTTCCCGCGTGCACCATCTCTTCATCTTCACCTCCGTGCCCACCACATTCTTCCGACCACAATCTCTGAAGCCTGATAAGGAAGTGTGCACAAAAGACAGCAAGCACTGACTGATGTGCTGGGTCCAGGCTCAAGGGCGTATGGCACTCTCAGCTCTTTCCAGGACCAACTGGGACCCTGCCTGCCTGCAGCTTTGCCGATATCTGTTATAGATTAAGAACGGTGAATCAGCTTAGAAACAGAAAGCGCTCAACCGTCTGTGAATTTATCCAATTTAGCTGTGGATTCCACGTCAGCCACAGCTTGTCACTTTCTTTTATCAACGATTTCATCACCAAGCACAATCTGGATTTTCTGTTTTTTAACTGAAACTTGGATAGACCAAAATAACAGCACAGCTGTTCTTATCGAATCAACCCCTCCCAACTTTAGTTTTATGAGACAGGCTAGAATGCATAAGAAAGGGGGTGGAGTTGCTGTTTTGTTTAATGATTCCCTTCAATGCAAGCAGACCTCTTATGGAACCTTCCCATCTTTTGAATATGTGGCCGTTCAGCTGAAATGCTCCTCTCGAGCTATGTTCCTAAACATCTATAGACCCCCCAAATACTGTGCAAGCTTTGTTGATGACTTTGCTGAACTGCTGTCTATAATGTGTATTGACTTTGACTGTGTAGTCATTGTTGGTGATTTTAACATCCATGTTGACAAGCCCGAGGACAGAGGGGCTAAAGAACTGTTCTGTGTTCTTGATAACTATGGACTGACTTAGCATGTGACGGATCCCACGCACAACAAGGGGCACACTCTTATCTGAAAACACAAAATGTTTTTTCAGATTTTTTCTTCCACACTTACCCGCTGTAACATCTCAGTAAATGAGCTAGTAGATCGTTTTATAGATGCCATTGCTCCCACTAAGTTAAAGGAAGTGTATGGCAAAAAATATCTCCATGGGGAAAGGCCATGAGCGTGAGAACAAAAAAAAGTGTGGAAAAGCTGAACGCAGGTAGGGAATAACAAATCTCAAGGTTAATTTTGAAATCTATAAAGAGAGACTTGACTTTTATAATTTGGAATTGAAAAATCCAGGACAGTCTTTCTTCTCTGACATCATTGCCAAAAACACCAACAACGCACGTGCCTTGTTTGCTACCATTGAGAGACTAACAAACCCCCCAGTGTCAGTGTCAGTAGCCTCTGATCTTCTGTCCACCAGGGCCTTAAATTAATTTGCCTCCTTTACTGACAAAATTCAGAAAAGCAGTCGGTGTTTCTGTATCAGGTACAGCAAATGTGTTGTCCCTGTGTCCACTTCAAATCATTTCAAACACCATGACACAATTCCATCTGATTAACATGGAGGAGATTATACAACATCTGAATTCTACAGTAAACAAGTCTCTTCACTCAGGTGTATCTCCACAGGCGCTGAAAACTGCAGTCATTAAACCGCTCTTAAAAAAGAATAATCTGGACGCTTCAGCAATGAATAATTACAGGCCCATATCAAACCTCCCATTTCTAGGTAACATCATTGAAAAAGAGTAATTTCTTGGATGCAAATAACAGTTTTGATGTATTCCAGTCAGGCTTTGGACCGCACCACAGCACTGAGACTGCTCTTAAGGTCTTCAATGACATCCACTTAAACACAGACAGTGGCAGAATCTCAGTGTTAGTATTATTAGATCTTAGTGCTGCATTTCACACTGTTAACCACAACATATGGTATTCAAATTGAGCATCTACCGGTCAGCCCTCGTAATCCTGTTTTATCTGATCACTACTTAATAACTTTTGATGTTCTGTTATTAGACTACAAGCCACTACATAAGGATGCTTACAAAAGAAATCTATCAGCTTCTGCTGTAGCAACATTTATGAGAAAAATTCCATCAGTGCTTAGTCATTAACATCTCACAGTCCAAGGGAGGACTCTTTTACTAACCCCCCCCCCCCCCCCCTCCCAAAATTGATTATATGATTGGTAGTGTTACAGGTGCGCTGCAAATAACACTTGATTGTGTTGCCCCTTTTAAAATTAAGAAAATAAAACAAAGAAGACTAGCTCCATGGCATAACACTGAAACCCGTATAATACAGCAAAGAACAAGGCCACTTGAAAGGAAATGGCGCTCTGACAAGTGTGAAGAATTTCGGTTACTCTGGCTTGAAAGCCTCAAAAAATATAAGAAGGCGCTACGCAATGCAAGAGCAGCATATTATTCCTCACTAATAGATGAAAATCTATTAGATACCAGGTTACTTTTCGGTACAGTAGCCAGCGTGACCGAGAGCCACAGCTCTATTGAGCCCTCTATTCCTACATCCATCACGAGTAATGACTTTATGAACTTCCTTAATGATAAAATGATAACTCAGAGTCAAAATAAACCACGAGACACCCTTAGCCAGCACTGGGTCCCCCGTAACACTGGACATATACCTAGACTGCTTCTCTCCTATGGACATACACCATTATTATTTCATCCTCTAAAGCGTCTACCTGTATCTTAGACCCTATTCCATCTTAGCGGTTAAAGGAAATTTCACCCCTAATTAGTACACCTGTATTAATTATGATAAGTATATCTTTACTGTCTGACTACATTCCAGTCATTTAAAGTAGCAGTAATTAAACCTCCTATTAAAAAACAAAACTTTGATCCTGAGGTTATGGCCAACTACAGGCTAATATCAAACATTCCCTTCCTCTCAAAAATCGCTTAGAAAGCACCCGCTTCACAATTGTGTACATTTTTAAATGAGAATTGTTTATTTGAGAAATTCCAGTCAGGTTTTAGAAAACATCATAGCACAGAGACAGCACTGGTTAAAGTAACAAAGGACCTTCTTTCTGCATCTGATAATGGACTTGCCTCTATCCTGGTTCTGTTGGATCTGAGGGCTGCCTTCGACACTATTGACCATACAATACTACTACATAGATTAGAACTGTTCATAGGTATAAGGGGAATGGCACTAAGCTGGTTCAGGTCATATCTATCAAAATGGTCTTAGTTTGTATCTGTCAACAATGAAACCTCTACACAGACTACAGTCAGTCATGGTATACCGCAAGGGTCCATACTTGGACCTATTCTGTTCATCTTATATATGCTGCCATTGGGCAATATCATAAGGAATAACTCGATCAACTTTCATTGTTATGCTGACGATACACAATTGTATCCATCAATTAAAGCAGATGCACAATTTCCATTAATTAAACTGCAAGAATGCTTCACAGACATAAAGACATGGATGACCTGCAACTTTTTATTATTAAACTCAGACCAAACAGAGGTCATTATACTTGGCCCCGAGCACCTTCGGAAAAAACTGTCTGACAATATCATTTCTTTGGATGGTATTACCATGACCTCCAGCACCACTGGTGTTATCTTTGATGAGGATTTGTCTTTTAGATCACACATAAAGCAAATTTCAAGGACTGCCTACTTCCATCCACAGAATATTTAAAAAATCAGGCACATTCTAAATCATAACAACGCAGAAACACTCATCCATGGTTTTATCTTATCCAGGCTGGATTATTGCAATTCCATTTTATCAGGCTGTCCAAACTCATCATTAAAGGCCCTACAGTTAAAACAAAATGCTGCAGCACGGGTTTGAACAGGAACAAAGAAAATGGACCACATCACTCCTGTTTTAGCAGCTTTGCACTGGCTCCCAGTTAAGTCCAGGATTGATTTTAAAATACTTTTACTTACATACAAAGTGCTCAATGGTCAGGCACCATCCTACCTACAGGATCTTTTAATCTCATATTGTCCCTATAGGGCATTACGATCCAAGAGTGCAGGTCTGTTGGTTCCCACAGTTTACAAAATAAGATCAAGTGCTAGAGCTTTTGGGTACCAAGCTCTGTTCCTCTGGAACAAATGTCCAGTTTTGATTAGAGAGGCAGACAGTGTGCACACATTTTGGAGCAGGCTGAAGACTTTCCCCCTTGGTGCAGCGTACAGTTAGGACTGGTTTTAAACTCCTTTTAAAACATCCTCATGGACCCTTCATTTTATGGAATTTTAATTGTATTCTAACTGTATCTGTGTCATTGTGTTATGTAACCATTCATTGGTATTTTCACTCTTATCTTGTCGATCTGTGAAGCCCTCTGAGACAAATGTGATTTTGTGATATGAGGCTATATGAATACATTTGAATTGAATTGAATTGAATTACTAGACTCACTTTCGGCCACAGTTCTAAATTGGTTTGAATCTTACTTAAAGGACAGGAAACACTTTGTTTCTATAGGCAGCTACACATCTGAGTTGACAAATATGACATGTGGGGTTCCTCAAGGCTCCATCTTGGGGCCTCTTCTCTTTAACATCTACATGCTACCACTGGCTCAGATAATGAAGCAACAAAACAAGTTACCTTAGCTATGCAGATGATACACACATTTACATTACCATTTCACCAGGAGACTATGCTCCAATTCAAACACTGAGTAAGTGAACAAATCATTAAAACAGTCACTAAGTCCGCCTACTATCGCCTGAAGAACATATCTAGGATTAAAGGACTAATGTCACAGTAGGATCTAGAATAACTTGTCCATGCTTTACCTTCAGTAGACTGGACTACTGTAATGGTGTCTTTACAGGTCTCACCAAGAAATCCATTAGAAAGCTGCAGCTGATTCAGAACGCTGCGGCTCGAGTCCTCACTAACACTAAGAGAATGGATCACATCACTCCAGTTCTGAAGTCTTTACACTGAGAGAGTGGATCACATCACTCCAGTTCTGAAGTCTTTACACTGAGAGAGTGGATCACATCAGTCCAGTTCTGAGGTCTTTACACTGAGAGAGTGGATCACATCAGTCCAGTTCTGAAGTCTTTACACTGAGAGAGTGGATCACATCACTCCAGTTCTGAAGTCTTTACACTGAGAGAGTGGATCACATCACTCCAGTTCTGAAGTCTTTACACTGAGAGAGTGGATCACATCACTCCAGTTCTGAAGTCTTTGCACTGTCACTGCTGCTGGTTTTATGAAGCATTGAATAGTTTAAGGCCTAAATACATTTCTGATCTCCTGCAACATTATGAACAATGCAGAACTCTCAGGTCCTCTGGGACGGGTCAGCTTTCTGTCCCCAGAGTCAAAACTAATCAAATCAAATATCTGGAACAAACTACCAGAACCCTGCAGGTTCTTAAACACTTACTACGTTTAAATCCAAGCTGAAGACCTTTTTTTTTTCACTACTTTTAATTACACTGATGTTTATTTTTTTCTCTTTGCTTTTTATTGTTTTTAGATTCCATATGTGTTAATGCTTGTATTGTTTTCCTTTTTGTAAAGCACTTTGAATTGCCTTGTGTTGGAAGGTGCTATATAAATAAACTTGCCTTGCCTTGAGCTCTTTCTTTCTTGTTTAACTTGTGAACCAAGCATTGATCAGTCAAATCATTGTTAAGTTCTTTAGTTAATTATAAACATCCTTGATTAAAACACATGTTTCTGCCAGGCCCTAAACATGATTTGCTCTGGAGCAATATTTACATACTTTGCAGGGCTGAAACTGATGTATAGCATTAAACCGTGTAACCTGGTGTCAGATTGTTGACTTAAACACAAACAGTTAAACTGATTTGAGGTTAATATGCATGATAAATAAGTAAGTATTTATTAAATGTATTCCTAATTGTATACTCTGTAAGGTCTCATTGAACATTTACACTTGACACATACTGTATCTGTGTGTGATGAAGGACTGTTCTCTCCACAGGAGGCCAGGAGCTGGTTCTGCTGTAGCCTCAGGGCAGAGATCAGTCCTGCTTGTATCTGTACTACTTGTACTTATGTGAGCAACAGCAGACTTAGTACACATCCACATGATTTAGATGTCGTCCTGGTGACCTCAATGGTAACCTTCTCCCATCAGGAAGCGATCATGCGTGTGACCTGAAGCTATTTGTCCGGAGGGAAACGACAGTGAGCAAGCTTCATAATACCCAGAGACAACATGACTGATTCAGGAAACCAGGGGCAACGTTGAATAAAACAGACAGATTCAAGAATTTGTAAACTCCATGTTTCAGTTAATAGGAGCAGTGACAGCCTCTCAGTATAAAAAGAGTGCCATCTAGCAAAACGTCCTTTCAAAGGAAAATCCCCAGCACAGACAGGAATAACTACACAGGAATGTGCTGTTAGGGTCCAAGATGAAGATAAAAAAGCAATCTACGGATTACCACTTTATAATCAAAAGGTCAACTTGTTTTAATTGTTTCCGGTGAGAGTTTCTTCTTTCTCGAGATAACAGAAACTTTTGGAAAGCTGCAGATAAGCAACAGCAAAGCCCTCTTTTACTGCAGCCTGAAGGAAAGAAACATCTGTCTCAGACTCTGCCTCCAGAAGTGACCAAGAGGCAGATTTATGCCATGGAACATTTTAGGTCAAACAGACATTTGTTGTTGAGAAAACATAAAAAAGAACACTTCTCACAAAATATCTTTACGTGAGTGTCAGAGGATGTGTTCTACAGACTGTATTATAGGCTCAGTGTCCGGACCCTCAACACTTTATCCCTGCTGTCTCAGCTCGCTCTGAACGATGGAGTACTGCTGCTTCTTGGATATCACTCTTGAGTTTCAAGCTGCCTTTATCTGGCCGTCTCATTTGTGACATCGCAATCTCACTGTCTTAATAAACCTAGTTTTCAAAATCAATCCAGACAGAATTGAGCTATATCATGGTTGTTAAAATTATAATAAGTTCCTACACTGTATTTAAAATTCCAACTTCCCATGTGTAACTGTCAGCAGTTGCTGTTTTACTTTCTTTTTTAAAAGCTTCATTCATTCTGTTCCTTCAAAGGTCAGCACTATCAAGATTACTTTGTTTTGGTCAATGGTGCAAATGCATGATTTAATAAAAAAGAAACTTAAACAGATTTGCTTGGCTCCAAAAATCCCCAGAATGTGGCAGTTCCAGCAGGATTAAAGGAGACAAAGATTTTTTGAAATGTACAATTATTCTTATAATTGCTGCAAAGTCGTTTCTTCTTACAAAAAAAACTTTTTGAAAAAGATAAAAGGTAAAATAATAAAGTTACCCCCAGAGAGAGTGCTTGCAGGGAAGCCTCAGGCTGAATTTCAGCAAGTTGCCGTCAGTGCAACTTATATAAAGATCATTAGAGCTCAGAGAGTTCCTGTGCTCCCCCTGTGATGACTCCGTCCAGCATGGAGGGAAACATGACTGTGAGTGACCTGGAATCTAGTATTTTAGATTACAAATGATACAGATACAGTATCAGTAACGTGATGTTGTTGGTGGGGGGAAGAAGTCGTTCCTGCCTGTGGCCATCAGACTTCTCCCTCGGAGCCAGGCACTGTCAATATGCTGGAACATAACTTCTGAGGTTTATATAATATTTGATAAATCTCATGTTATTGTATCTTTATTGGACATATTACTTTCATTTCTTATGTTTATATATCACTCCTGAAACTGAAAAAAACATGTCCCTCTAAGAAAAGTGCTAATTCAGTTGAAAATTAATAACATTTTCATGAATAGAAAGAATCAAGGTTATAATAAGGGGGTTCTTTGCACATATGTAAGGTTCTTTTATAGGTTTATTTTTATATTTTATTAATTTAATGATTATATGCTGGCCCATTGCCTACAAAATCAGTTGTCCTCGGTAGGAGATAATCATTTCAACTTGATTAAAAAAAACAAAAAGTAATAATTTAATTGAATAATATCTTTACCACATGAAAGAGTACATTGTTATATGTATTAAAAACTACAAACAGTGAGTTTTGAACACTATTTACTATTATTTTGTGGTTGCTCAAAATGTGTCACATATTCGTCACCACCGTCAGATATTTATAAAAAAGCAATAACATGAGGCAACTTCAAGGTCAACTACATTCCTGAGGACCCCCTTTTCAAACCTTCAGCTCTACTGCATGCTTCAAGATCACTAAAGCTCCCGTAAGTTTACTATTTTCTCTTAAACTCGTTCATATTTTTGGACACTGCTACTGTAGCAACCATAACATGTCAACACCCTCTCTTTTGTATAAAAAATGTTAGATTAGATTATGACATAAATGTAGACTTTTTAAGAAGAGGTCTGAAGTAGCTAGTAACAGTGGGGAAACAAGATGGCTAATGTGAACAACTCATGCATATCAAGTGAAAGAGTAGGTTTATGTCACCACCGTCAGACGTCACCAGCGTCAGGTTTCCTGTCCGACAGTGGTGACGTGCAGTCTGACGGTGGTGACAAAAACCTCCAAATGGTCCTTAACTGAGGCTAGAATATAATTGTTGATCACAATCAATACCAATATGACCTGTAATGTGTCATTGACCTCTTTTATATTTGTGTTTATGTAATTCCCCCTAAAGCCAAATGAAAATGGCATGACGACATTTAAGTAAGGGATAATGGACGACACGCTGTTAGACTATCCGAAGTTAACGCACGTTTAAGGTGGCTCCACTTCAACACAAGACTTGTGATGCATAGTGGCACGCTGGGAGAGCTTATCCAACGATATGAAGACAAACTGAAGACAGAAACAACAACACACGTGTGCTCAGTTCAGAACCAGACCAGAGAGTACAGGAGCATGATCGAGAAGTGCAATGATGGCACAGTAATTGTGCATTTGGACTTTTCTGAGGCGTGGAAATGCAAGTATCGTTCTGAGCTACAGTCATGCCATTTTGTTCAGAACCTCCCACAGCTCAACCTGCATACTGGCATGTACTATACAAAAGAACAGAAGACAGGCTTTTGCACAGTATCAGAATCCAAGCAACAAGATGCGTCTGCCATTTGGAGCACATGGAACCAGTCCTGACAGATATTCGTTTAAAGTTTCCAAAAGTTGATACTATTTACTTTTGGTCAGATGGCCCGAGCAATACAAGAACAGGAAGAATTTTTCTCTCCTCTGCAGTGTCCCTCCAACTCTAGGTTTCAAGAGAAAAACGAGGAACTTCTTCCCCACCTCACATGGGAAGGGAGCCCCAGACAGCATTGAAGGAACTGTGAAAAGGACTGCAGACAGCCTTGTGCTGCGGGGGAATGACATTGTGAATGACAATATCTACCATGAGATGGTTGGCAGAAGCCTCTGCAGCACTAAGCTCATATCATTACTGAAGCTGACATGCAGCCATATGATGCACTCCTTTCTCAACCACTAAAACCTGTACCTGCAACAAGGAAACTCCATCAGGTCACACCAACACACCGAAACCATTCTGAGATCCATTGCAGATCACTATCCTGGTTCTGCAGTGAGCCACAGATGTGCGAGTGTTTCAGACCAACAATATTCCAATTGACTGCCAACACACCCAGGGTACACGTTGAGGATGATGGTCCTATGCCAATGCAAAAAAGGAAAAGTCTTTTGGCAATGTTGTTGGGGGAATTGGAATGGGAGGAAAGTGAGCAAGAACCACTGACCATATAAAGGCTGTCACTGTGGACGCTCATCATCAAGATGTGGAAGTGGAGTTTTTTCACCCTCATGGGCCCAACACACGATTCTATCCAAAAGAAGGTGGAAAGGATATGTGCTTCATACCATTTGACCATATTCTGGTCAAACTTGTGGAACAGTCATCACCAGGTCGTGCAAGCAGGACGAGGGAGATATACAACCTGTCTGCTGAAGTCATGGGCCTCAGAGAGGAGAAACATATAGACCATATACTTCCTGATAAAGCTAAATGAGTGGTGGGGTGATGTAAAACAGTCAGGGAATACTCACAGGAGTTCACATATGAATTATTATTATTTTTGTGCCATTATTTTTGCGAATTCTATCCCATTGCTACTGGTAATGATTTATTTTTTACTTATGATGATTATTAAGGGGTACTTATATTAATGATAGCCTATTACTCAGGTTTTTGTTAAGTTTTCAGCATACTTTGTGTTTTAAGCATTTCCTGTTTTTATAAGATTCTAAACATGTGTATTTGCTCTTTGTGTTTTTATTTCTCCCTTTTATTACCCTTATTATCACTTAATAAATCCTATTATTATTAATTCCAGGTGTGTTGGCAGCTCGTTTCCACTTATCTATTATCACTAATATTGTCATTAGTGGCACTAGACTATTATTACACAGGAAGTTCAGCCAGCTCACCACTCCACCGCTGAGAATTCAGGATCCTGTTGCGCCTTTGGATTGTACTGTACTGTAACACTTTAGTAACTGGTAGAATTAGGCTGTTGCCTAGGCCTATTTAATTGTGCTTGGCGATGTCCGCCAGTGAGAAAGGGGTTACACTAATATTCCTTGAAAAATTATTTGCTTTTTATTGAGTCTGATGGTGTTGGCAAAAACAAGTATAACTGGAAAAACGCCTATTTTATGAGAAAAATACAAAATGAGGAGGTTGCACCGGTACATTGCTGAACAGCCAAGACCTTTGGTCTATAATGATAAACCTTCAGATTTTGTAATTTAACTAACTTTATTTTTCAAAATTAAAACCTGTTTTATCCAAATTCCTAGGAATCAGTGACATCTAATTTTTTCTTGTATTGCATATTTTAACTTTGTGTGTTTATATGTTTTACTTTGTTCAATTGTATTAATTCTAAAATGGGATAACGGCACAGTGTATCATCATAGCAAAGCCAAAGATCACACAAGAATCAAAGTACGTTTTTGGCTAGGCTAACGTTAGCAAACAACGAAAGCCAATCAGAGCTTTTTCAGTCCAATAGCCTCAGTGGAGGAGTCCAGATATGGGGCAGCCTCTCTGTAGGGGCATAATAAAGCTGCATGGAAACACACTGAGATTAGGAAGACAGTGAGTGACAGTGGCACCTTCACTGAGTGTTAGACACATCGCGTGTCTGAAATATGAACAGGCTCCGTCCTGAAGCCTGCCACCGTGTGTGTGTGCATTTAAAAAACAAAAGCCACTTTCCAAAGGCACACACATACGCATACCACTTTACATACTTCCTGCTTATGAGATTAGACCATCGTATGCATGGGTGGCTCATTAGCAGCCTGCACTTTACTGCGTTTGGGATTTGAAAGAGGTTCATGTGTATGTTTGTCATGTCTCGTGTGTCGTGTTCATATTTCAGTCTGCATGTGTGTCAGATCGAACCCACAAACCGCTCTGTAGGGAGGCGTGCGTCCGTTATAAATCTCCTGTGTGTGTGTTCATTTGTGAAAAGTGAAGGGGGTTATTTTTGACTGCAGAGTTCTTTTCTTTAGTCACCGACCCTGCATGCAGCTCTCTGGGAACCAGCAGGAGTCCTAAAGCCTGCTTTGCATTTCCAGCAGAGGACTGTACCTGCACTGTGACCTCGTTTGTGTTTTACATGGACAACTTCAAACGATCACTAGAAAAATGATCTAAAAAGCAGGATTGTGGGTTTTATATTTTCAATATTCTATTCAATCATGACGAGTTGTGTGTGTAATTCTGTGCTTCAATCATGATCATTGAAATTTGATGCACTACAGGAAACTATAAATGCATGATTGTATATACAGTATCTCACAAAAGTGAGTACACCCCTCACATTTTTGTAAATATTGTATTATATCTTTTCATGGGACAACACTGAAGATATGACACTTTGATCCAATGTAAAGTAGTCAGTGTACAGCTTGTATAACAGTGTGCATTTGCTGTGCCCTCAAAATAACTCAACACACAGCCATTAATGTCTAAACAGCTGGCAAGAAAAGTGAGTACACCCCTAAGTGAAAATGGCCAAATTGTGCCCAAAGTGTCAATATTTTGTGAGGCCACCATTATTTTCCAGAACTGCCTTAACTCCCTTGGGCATAGAGTTCACTGGAGCTTCACAGGCTGCCACTGGAATCCTCTTCCACTCCTCCATGACGACATCATGGAGTTGGTGGATGTTAGAGACCTTGCGCTCCTCCACCTTCCGTTTGAGGATGCCCCACAGATGTTCAATAGGGTTCAGTTCTGGAGAAATGCTTCACCAGTCCATGACCTTTACCCTCAGTTTCTTTAGCAAGGCAGTGGTCATCTTAAAGGTGTGTTTGGGGTCGTTATAATGTTGAAATACTGCCCTGCGGCCCAGTTTCCGAAGGGAAGGGATCATGCTCTGCTTCAGTATGTCACAGTACATGTTGGCATTCATGGTTCCCTCAATGAACTGTAGCTCCCCACAGCCGGCAGCACTCATGCAGCCCCAAATCATGACACTCCCATCCCCATGCTTGACTGTAGGCAAGACACACTTGTCTTCGTACTCCTCACCTGGTCCCCGCCACACACGCTTGACACCATCTGAACCAAATAAGTTTATCTTGGTCTCATCAGGCTCAACCTCTTCTGTCGACCACGGCGAGGCCTGTTCTGAGTGGAACCTGTCCTGTTAAACCGCTGTATGGTCTTGGCCACCGTGCTGCAGCTCAGTTTCAGGGTGTTAGCAATCTTCTTATAGCCTAGGCCAGGGGTGCCCAATCTTTTTTGAACCAAGATCTACTTTTAAAGTTGATAGTGTGTCGAGATCTACCAAGCCATATCGAAAGCCACAATTAATTGTGCACCTACGTATATAATAACACCATTTTCTGACACAAAGATCAAGTTTTAACAATAATAATACATTTATTGAAGTAAAAGTACGTCGTGCAAAGAATAAGCAAAGTAGGTCTAGGACTGGCCCGTAACAACACAACAACATACAACCCAATAAATACAATGCCTAATTTAAGTTGGAAAAGTGGTTCTCTACCTTAGTGGGACTTCTGGCACTGAGAGGAGGAAGCTAGTCTCTCATAGTCCGGACAGTAGGAGCTGAGTGCCAGCCGTAAGCAGGCCGCAAGGTGGTCATCAGTCATGGTGGATCTGTATTTTGACTTAATGATTTTCATATGTGAAAAGGCAGACTCACACAAATGTTGATCCAAAAAGTGCAGTCAAATTCTTTGCAGTTTGTCTGAGGTTGGGGTACTTCTCTTTCTGCATTAGATTCCAGAATTGGACATTTGTGTCAGGTGTAGCTCTTGATTTGAGCTCAATGTCATTATTTAGTGTGAGGATCTCATTCTCAATAGCACCGCTATCCAGGTTGAAGAGTGATGCCACTTTGGACGTTATGCCACATCTATATTCTCCCCAAATGGAAAACTGAGAAAACTGACAACAGGCTCAATGGATGCAAAGTCAGTAAAGTGCCTGTCAAATTCTGACAAGATGCTTTGCACTTGATCATCATAACGTGCACTCTCAAGCTCCGCACAGTCTTTGCCCTGACGCTTAATTTCTGTGTCCATGTGTGGAAAGTTCCGCAGATCACACTGTTGCAACCTGCTTGATAGCAGCTGTAACTTGCTTTTAAAGGTGTTGATGGAGCTGATCATGTTGATGATGTGTTTGTTCTTACCCTGCAGCTCTAGATTCAAGTTATTGAGCTTGTCAGTCAGATCAGTAAGAAAGGCTAAATCCAAGAGCCACTGACTGTCTTGGCTGTGCATACTCAGCATGGTTTGAACGTTTCAGAAAGTCTTTAATTTCGGGCAACAATTCAGAAAACCGTTCCAGAAATGTACCTCTGCTGAGCCACCTTACGTCTGTGTGCAGCAGCAGATCTGTGTGTTCTGCACCGGTCTCCTCCAGTTGCGCACGGAATAATCGCCTCTGCAGACTCCTGGCCTGAACAGAACAGGCAATCTTGTTAGCCACATCCATCACGTCTTTCATATTCAAATTCAGACTGTTTGCACAATCCAATGAACCCAGCAGTACGTCCAATCATTGCTGGAGCCCCATCGGTTGTAATGGAGATGAGTTTGAAGAGGGGCAACTTGCTCTTACTAACAAATTCCATAAAAACCTGAAAAATATCTGTGCCTCTTGTGTGCCCTCTCAAAGGCAAAATGGTCAGCAGCTCTTCTTTTACACTCATATTGTCATAAACCATTCTAATGAACACACATAGCTGAGCCACATCCACAGCATCAGTGGATTCATCGAATTGCAGAGAAAAACACTCACATGTGTCAATATCATTCCTCAATTGCTGTTCAACATCCTCCGCCATTCCCTCGCATCGCCGTGTAACAGAATTTCTTGATAGCTGCACATCCTGAATAGCAGACACAATCTCCTTTCGATTTTTAAAATCGTCAAAACGCGCATCTGCAGCTTCCATGAACGCTTCTTTCACAATCTCACCATCCTTGAAAGATTTCTTTCCTTTTGCAAGAACACAATAGACACGATAAGAAGCTATGGTTGCAGCCTTACTCGTGGTATTGGGCCTGGTAAAAATGGACTGTTGTGCTGCCAGCTGACTTTTCAATTCCTTGACTTTTCCGGCGCGCAGTGGTGATTTAGCTGGGAAGTTTGTATCGTAGCTCTTGTGGACCGTCTTGAAATGCTGCTCCAATTCCCTTTCTTTGGTAAAGCCACATTTGCATTGCAGATAAGACAGATGGACTTGGCATTCGAATACACGAAAAAATAATCCTCCTCCCACTCTGAATGAAAATGATAAGTTTTAGATGTTTTAGCTTCTGCCGCCATGGTAGTATCCACTTGCTCTAGTCAAGCTTCTCGCGCCCTTCCGAGTCGTTAGTTAGAACCTAGCAACCATACCATGAGCGCAGATAGAAAGAAGCGCGTGATATTTTTTCTGTGATTATGCCTGATCTACCTTACTATAGCTGTACAAATCTACACACTGCTTCAGGTGATCAGCAGTTCATTGTGCCTATTTAATATGTTTTAAGTTGGAAGTTCTAATGTAGGCCTATTTAACACAACAGTAGGAGGATAGCCTACACACAACATTTTCTCGCGATCGACTGGTAGACCGCGATCGACTGGTTGGGCACCCCTGGCCTAGGCCATCTTTATGTAGAGCAACAATTCTTTTTTTCAGATCCTCAGAGAGTTCTTTGCGATGAGGTCCCATGTTGAACTTCCAGTGACCAATGAGAGAGTGTGAGAGCGATAACACCAAATTTAACACACCTACTCCCCATTCACACCTGAGACTTTATAACACTAACGAGTCACATGACACCAGGGAGGGAACATGGATAATTGGGCACAATTTGGCCATTTTCACTTAGGGGTGTACTCACTTTTGTGAGATACTGTACTATATATAGGGTTGGGTATCGGTTGGGTTTTATCCAATACCGGTGCCTACTCGGTATTTTTGAAACGGTTCCGGTGCCGAAACGGTTCTCGAACCGATACTTAAAAAAACGAAAACGCACACACGTTGTCAAAAAACAATACCCCTTTTATATCCAGGGCTAAATTGAACACAGTATTAACTTAAATCTTTAAACAATATAAATACAAGTAACATATAGTAATAAATAAACCAATATAGAGAGTCCCAGCTGGGACTCTCTATATTGGTTTACTCCATGCACCGTCAGATGTTTCATTAAATTAGAAGTGATACCTCCCTTGCATGCTTCTTGCTTAAGACATGTGTTGCATGTCGCAGAATCTGCATCCTTTGATGTGAAATGAAGCCAAACCTTGGAGCGTTTTACTCTCGGCATCTTTATTGATCCTCTCACTCAGTTCTGATCAACAAGTGTGCTGAGTAGCGGCACTGACGTCAGGTTCAACAACCTCAAGTTGACGCCGGAACACCAGGGGGCAGTATAAAAACAAAGTCTGGCACCGAAATGTTCGTTCTTATTCGGTCTCGTTACTACCGTTTATTTCGGAACTGGTGCCCTATTGGCACCGCGTTTCGGTGCCCAACCCTAACTATATACAGTAATTATGTTTGATTTGAAATTGTTAAGAATTTGAAAACTAATAACACCATGTATTTGGTCAATTGTACAGCTGATGTCACACAACATATTTGTTTTATTTCCTTTAACTGGTTGATAGAGCTGCTGCTGGGGGGTGCAGTGGAGACGCTGCGCACATCAGATCGACTGCCGGACCACAAAGGACCAAACAAATAGAAATATTTTTTGAATTATTCCTTAATAATCTACACACTGCTTTCAAGGATCAGAGCAACGCAAAGCATACACAGTAGGTGTGATCCAATCATCTGGCTTTCATCTGAACAAAGTTACACCGCTGGAATTGAAAGCATCACACATCTTCGCTCTGACAGACGAACAACAGAAGAGGGAGATTTGTTAAAGCGTCACACGCTCCCTGACACCTTCCCTTTGAGCTCCGCTGATGCAAGCGAGGGAGGGTTTTTTAAACATTCACAGGAACATAAGTCACTTGATTTAACATGTAACCCTTTACCTGGGGGTAAAGGCACTGCTGGGAAAGTGTATGTCTCCGTCCCTGTGTGTTCCAGCGTCATTATGTGGCATTGTTTACAGTGACGGGATTCTTCACGCAATGATACCCGAGCTCTATAGGCAGGCGGTGACATCTGTGTGAGGTGCGTGCATCAGTGAAGACAGCTCACAGACAATTTGTGCAATACACACACACACACACACACACACACACACACACACACACACACACACACACACACACACACACACACACACACACACACACACACACACACAGTCTCAGAAGTCTGGCCTACACACTCCTCGTCTTGAGTTAGACAGTCGGTGTGGATCAACTGGCTATGACTCGTAAAGAGAGAGCTAAAAATAAGCCGCACTTGACAGAACAGAAACAAGCAATGCAGAGCGTGGATCACATCACATGTAGATCCTGTGAAGATGCATGAGATTGAAAGTAAGATGTTTGTGCCGCTCACATCCAAGCAGCCCTGGGAAAGAGTGGCTGTAAACAAATGTGTTAAAATATGCACTGTTAACGACCCCAATCTCTTCTTCACTGAGCCTCCCCCTTAACACGGCTAGCAGAGGAACACCTGGCACCTGCAGCCAGCCACATGGAAAACCCACGGTACAACTCAAGGACATATTATGAAGCACAAACATGTAACAAAGAATATAAATAAAGAAATCGTATTGACTTCCATACTTTCCTTCTTCCTGTTTCTCTCAACATATTGACCATTACTGTGTATATCTCTTATTGTTCTCCCATGTCTTAATCATTTTCAATGTGAATTTGCTGTATTCCTGTTATTTTGACTTTGTGTATTCTTTTGTTATTCTTTTTATTTTATTTATTATTTTATCTATTTGTTTTTATGTTGTATTGTTTCCTCTATACTGTGACCAATACCTAATGGGATAGGGGATGGTTTCTTTTTATTTTCTCTGAACAGACAAATTGTTCTGTACTTTGTTTAATGCGCTGAAAGTGTTTGCAAAACCATAAATTAAAAATTTGAAATATATATACATATATATATATATATATATGTATATATATATCATATTGACTTATATAATGACATGAATGAAGCGTTAATATATAATTAATTTATGAAATCAATTATTTTGACTACACTCATTTCCTCTCATTCTTTTTTCATAAAAACACATTTTATTGGGCTGTAAATTCTATTTCATCATAGTATTTAAAACAGACTCTTTTTCTGTGTTATTTATTGACGTTGTTTTTGGTGCTTTTTTCCCCCATATCATAAATCAATAAAGGCAATGTACAGTGTTCATGGTAATGGTGCTGTCACCATCCACTACAACTCAATTTTAAGCCAATCATTATGCACTCAGCAACGTCAAGGAAGTACCTGATCTTTCATAAAACAAGAGAATATTTTCTGATGGCAATTACACATGAGTAATAATGGATTTTATTATGTTTGAAATGATGGCTCACTGGTCCGTTTGAATGAATAACACTGCATTTCTTGGCCAGACCCGTCCTCAAATGTGAGGATGGGCAAGGCGTCCAAATATTATTCCATTATGAATGAGCTGTACCCACCCTAACCACTCAGGTTAAAAGACCAACCTCAACCAACCGTCTCTTCTCCAGACAGCTTTGCCATCTAGCTACTGCTACAAACACACAGCAAATGTTTTCAAGTCTTTTTTTTTGCTCTGATATGACACATTTGATTTATAGAGTAGTGTGGCGACATAAATTTGATTTCTTGGGCATCAGATCTAGGCAACTTTCATATGTGCTTATTAACTAACCAGCAAACTAGCTAGTCAGATTTGTGAGGGCCATTATTACCCCGGAATCAAAAACCAGTTGAAAGTCAGAGTTAGCACGGCAGCATTTTAATTCTGAACATTTCCAAACACACAACTCCTTGAAGAAAAACACCTAAAAAGGACTTCCTGTTTGGCTGTTGTGCCAACACGAGCTGGTTTCTTCATTTATTTTTGTGAATTCAATAAGACATTTGATTAGCTCTTTCATATGTATTTCTGAATCTATTTCTAAAATTGAACACAACATAATTCCATGTTCTTTGGGAATCACATCAGAATGAGAAGGCTTGTGAAGGAACAGCGCTCATGTGTTACATGTGACAGCACCATTGTATTTTTAGAAGTAGAGGAACACTTTAAAACTTGAGAGTTTTAATGATTTGATTGTATAGCATTCATTTACACATTATAAGCTGAATCAGTCTCCAGTTCAAAGCTGGTGAATACAAAAATAATAGCACAGTTTATTCCTGTCCTATCTCTTCTGCCTACCTAGCGTTGCATTATTCTCATTCAACTGTACACTATGGTTCTGCAGTCTGGTCTTTTTGTATCACTGACAAAGCATAAACACATAAGCACATCAGCCCCTGGCTGATAATGTAATCTGGCAGCGGCTCCGAGCAGAGTGGAGAGCAGAGCCAAGCACTCCGCTGGCTAAATTTACTCACCCGCTGTAACCCAGGAGCCTATGCAGATTCTATTAGCACTTCTGAAAAGTTCAGTACACCATTAGCTTGCCATTCTCCATGTCGATGATGTGTTCTTCATATCACTCCAACCTTCCTCTGCAACATGAGGAGCTGCACTTACAACAGTCAGGAGGATCCAGAGAGCTGCATTACAAAGTGCTGATGGTTTATCAGCACATACAGACTGTGCAAAACTTTGCATCTTTACAGAGTAGCACTGCTTTACCTCCGTTAGTGTCTTCTATCCATCTCAAAGTCACGCTGTATAAGTACGACAACACCTCAATCCCGATCCCCAGTGGAACAGAGCGCCCCCTGATGTAGGCCGACACTGACCTCTAACAGCTGGCTTTGCTCACATTTTATTTGATTTAACTTCCCTTAATTACATGATAAACATGATATAATGGCACAAAGAAGACAGGCACTGGACGACTAAACTGCTCCATGTGAACATTCCTCATTTACAAGGGCAGTGTTCAAGTGATTATTCTGCCTATATCGCTGAACTACACACCTGTAAGGCTTTATGACTGCACCATGCAGAGATGCAACACGATCACACTGACAACTGCAGAAATAAGAACACCTGGCAAGTCTTGAATACAGCTTCTGTGATCATTTACGTTATCAGGAGTCTCCTACATGTTGCGATTGAAACACACAGATCCGTGACAAAAATCCAGCATAGCGGCAGTGGCGTTTCAGACACATTTTCCTGGGGGGGGGGGGGGTCTATTACGGGGCCCATTTAATGCAGGGGGAAGGAAATTCATTTTAGTTTAGCATAAAGTAAAAAAGAATAACATAACATATCATTATTGGTGTTTCATTTAGTAATAGAGTTTGTGTCAATGAATTTGTTACAATTTTATTTAATTTTTTTAAAGTTACTTTGGCCCAAGATACAGGACATTTAAAGAAGTTATTTATGCAGCCAAACTATGGTTTTTATTTTATTTATTAATATTTGTTGGGGATTGTTTTAGTCACAGCATTTGCTTTAGTAATTTACTTCATTAAATTTCATTCCTGGAAAAAAATCCTTAACTTTGGCCCAGGTTACAGCACAGTAATTTAGTATGTTACTTAAATGCATTATCATAGGTGTATGCTTTTGGAGGGGGGCCACAGAGGGGTCCAAGCTCCATCTTACAGGGGCACTGGCCCCTGTTGGCCCCCCTCTAGAACCGCCCATTCATAGCGGTCTTTCATTTTAAAAGTAATGCTCAAGTATTGCTTGTTTAATTCCGTCAAATTTTTGTGATGCACAGTCATGTCTAAAATCGTATATCTTACATCTATAAGACCAGAATCCTCTCCATTATATCCAATAGGATTTTAAAGTCACAGTGAGAAGGCTTTAGGAATAGACATCAGGTGAGAGGAGTAATGATCAGATGGCCTTGGTACACATAGAATGTCCTCTATACTACGGCTGTCAGATTGTTCTGATGCAAAAAGACTTCTGTTGAGAGTGTTAAACCTTGAGTTAGTAGTCCATCGATGGTCACTTATATAAGGATGTATATTGTATACAGTATCGTTAACATTCTCTAAGTCTTCACACTCAAGACTGACTCTTAGTATTCTCTCATACCATTGCAGTATGATCTTATTGTGTGCTATTTTTTTATTTTCATTCAGAAATAGATTGGAAGGCCATTTGCAATCTGCAAAGTCACAGCTAGACGCAACTATATACTACACATTAGGGGTGGGGAAATAATCGATACAGCATAGTATGGCGATACTTTGCGTGGCGATATTGTATTGATACATGGACGCCAAGTATCAATATTTTATTATATAAACTATTCATATTCCAAATCCAAATGAAAGTTTTTGGTAAAAATTGCTTTTCAATTTTTCATATATACTTATTACCTATTGATACCACACAGCCAGTGTTCTCCCTGACAGAGACTTCTGAATCCAAAGTTATTTCTATAATTTCTTCTTTAAAAAAATCCAAATCAAAAGACATTTTTGGACTGGATTCTCGGTTTCTAAAGAAACATGTTACCACTTTCACAGCGACAATTACTAAAATAATTAACACCTCTTTTAGGGAGGGGAAATTTCCAAAAGACTGGAAGTCAGCCATCGTTGTGCCAGTCCACAAATCCGGTGACACAACTGATGTGAACAACTATAGGCCCATTAGTGTTTACCTGTCATGTCTAAGATCTCTGAGAAATGTGTAGCTGAGCAATTGACTGGACATCTTAACAGTAGTGCTTTCACACTATACCCCATGCATTGCGGCTTCCGAGCCAATCATTCCAGTGAGACTGCAAATTGTTTCCTTGTGGTAAACATAAAATCAAAAATGGACAAAGGAGGTATTGTTGGAGCAATCTTCTTAGATCTTAAGAAAGCTTTTGATACAGTCAATCACCAAATACTCATTCACAAAATGTCTTACTTTAATTTCTCACCCAGTGCAATAGACTGGATGAGCTCCTATCTGTCAGATAGAGTTCAGTGTGTAAGGGTAAGTGGCCAGACATCACCACCCCTGAGAAATGAACTGGGTGTACCACAGGGATCTATCCTGGGCCCAATTTCATTCAGCCTCTATATGAATGATTTGCCATCAGTGTGCACTGGATGTGAGGTGCAAATGTATGCTGATGACACTGTCATATATATCCATGCAAAAGCCAAGGACCAAGCTGCTGGAAAAACTAAGTGATGCAATGGTACATGTACATAAATGGCTCACTGACTCACAGCTATATCTAAATGTTAAGAAGACAGTCTGTATGTTTTTTAGCAAGTCCAAAACTGTATCACACTGAACCTAAGGTCTTTGTGTCAGGGGAGGTCATTCAAACAGTTTCACATTTTAAATATCTAGGTATTATCCTTGACACTACTCTATCCTTCAAAAACCAAGTGAGAAAGGTAATCCAAATAACTAAATACCATCTAGCAAACTTCAGATATATAAGGAACTGTTTGACAACACCTATAGCAAACTCTATATGACTGCCATGATCATTCCCCACCTCACATACTGTATGGCCAGCTGGACCCAGGAGAATAGGACAACATTAAAGCCTATCCTATTACTTCATAAACAAGCTCTCAAAGTTTTGGACTGACAATCTAAGCTATACCACCATTGCAAAATCTTGGACAAACATAACCTGCTCAGCTGGGGAAATCCTTTAAAACACACTGATGCATGTCTCATTTTTAAGATTATGAATGGCAAGGCTCCCCCACCACTCTGCACTTTTATACAGCAGAAAAACCCAAACAGCAGAACTACAAGGTCTGCCCTAAGAGGGGATTGTGTAGTCCCTCTTAGGTCCAGTTCCTTTGGTAAACAGTGCTTCTCTGTAAGGGCTTCCTTACTTTGGAACACAATACCAATACAGATAAGGAATAGCACCTCCTATCACACATTTAACCGCTCTTTTAAGAACAGGCTTTTAAGCAATCAAAAATGTGAAATGTTAACTGCATAGTATGATAGTATTGAATCTGTTTGCATGTTCCTATTTATTGTTGTGTTGTTGTATGTTGCTGTGTGTAGTTAGTTTTTTAGTTATGTTTTTATTTCTCTTGGGTTTGTGTGGTTATTCGAACATCTTGCCAAAGGACTACAGTTGAAAATGAGCCTGCTGGCTAACACTGGCACATTTACAGAAATGTTGATCAATGTGCACTGTCCTTTAAATAAATAAATGACATGAAAATGACTCCACTACATGAGGCTGAGCTTTCTCTGGGAACACTACAAACATGAGGCCTCACACGCCACCATCCAGTGATAGCGTTAACCGTTGACGGCCGACGCTACATTAGCTTCACCAAAAAGTCAGCCAACTCTTAACACGCTTAGTAAAGCTACCATCAAATTCTAAGAAAATAACTCAATCAATCACCTACTTCATGTGCAAAGACCTGCGTCCATACAGCGGTGTTGAAAACAAAGGCTTTTGTCACATGTTAAAGACACTGGAACCCAGGTATGTGAGTCTGTCACAACGTTTTTTTACCGACACAGCCACATCGCAATATATCGCAGCGCAATACTTAGCATATCGTAGAATCGCAATACTATTGTATCGTGGCTTAAGTATCATAATAGTATCATATTGTGGGGACAATGGTGATTCCCACCCTACTACACATTCCGCCAATGTTTTTCAAGGTTTTGTTTTAAAGTATCCGACTCAA
Organism: Eleginops maclovinus; assembly: GCF_036324505.1. Lineage (NCBI taxonomy): Eukaryota > Metazoa > Chordata > Actinopteri > Perciformes > Eleginopidae > Eleginops > Eleginops maclovinus. Next base: position 27,648,422 of record NC_086350.1, read on the forward strand.
ATCCTTGTCTTGAAAAGAAATGCACTAACCATAAGCAACATAAGTATGATGGTTAGAAAGGAGCCTGAACGTGTCAGCAGTATATCACTGCATCTGAAATCATTTTCACTAATGCGTATTATTCAGCCTTTCTGATTAGCAGCTTGTTCTCGATTAGCTCATGTGAAATAGAAAATGAATCTTGGATTCAGAGATGTCTGATAAATGACAGCACTCACATGTTCAAGGAACTGAGCTCTGTAGCTTCTTTGGGCAGGACACGTGGAATCCAGTCTTCATTATCTCAGTGTTGTGAAAGAGTGCATTTTAAATCAAATGTTCAGTTAGGGACTCTTGTCCCATTTAGAAAAGATCTGTCCTAATTCTTAATGTGTGTTGACTGGTTTAAAGCTCTGAGGAGAATAACTTAAGGATCCACAGGGAATACGTTTAATACTGTGTGTGTGCTCCACAGAAACATTTGATGAATAAAAACATTCATTGTGTTCAATGTTAACGTTTCGTCTACCATTGTAGTTAATGGAACAATATGAGTTATCATCTGTTATATGAAGGAAGATGGTTGACAATTCTAACATGTAAAAGTTTGTACAGCTCTGAGTTCTGTTGTTAGGCCTGATCTGATTTCTGAATGTAAGTTTGAATGAAAGGGTTGGCCAGAGAGGCCTGATAAATAGGACGATGATGCAAATACAAAGTGGGACACTAACTGTCCATGGGTTTTAACTCATTTAGATAACACTGAAAACCATATTTGTGCATTTTCATGAACTTATAACAACCAGAAATTCTCCAAAATGGATCATGCAACTCCTCTGTGTTGGGCTTCTTCATTAAATGAAATTGTTTCCTCGTAGCAGTGCTCCTCTTTATCCTAATACTTGAGCTTATGTGGTGAATCGACATAAAATAACAACGTTTTATCGTAAAGGACCACACGACTTCTTTACCTTTGCTCTCCTACATTGTCTGAGTCAGGGACAACAAAGCTCTTTGCTTTCCTTAGTGGATTATGAAATCTGAATTTGGCTGTGATGTAGGAAAATTACCTGCTTTTTTTAACATCGGGATAGCCTTTGTAGGGGACATTTTAAAACCAAACATTAGAAAAAAGAAATCTAATCTGTGCGTTATATAATATATGTGTCAATGCTGAGGACAATGAGGAATTACTTCAAAACATTTACAATAGGTGGAATAAAGACCTGGACATAGAAAACGCAAAACAAAAATTGAAGGACTGCTTAAGACTTACATATAAAATAGCTACAAACTAAAATCTACGATTAATTCAATATAAATTAATGACAAGAATCTATTATAGTAAGGACAAAATACATACATTTGACAGCAGCTCTTCTGATGAATGTCTAAAATGTTCTACTGAAAGCGACTCCCTCATACATGCCTTTTGGAACTGTTATAAAATTTAAAAAATTGGGATGATATCCAGAATTGGCTGTCAGAAACATGAAAAACTTGAATGTAAAGTCATTTTACCCCCACTCATCCTGTAAAACAATTAATTATAAACAAAGATTGTTGCCTGCCTTTTGAATATAATTGTATTATCTTAACCAGGTGAATGCAATGACAAATAGCAAACGGTAATAACTTCATGAGCTGTATCACATGGCACCCACAAGTGTGTCCTCACTGCATTAAATCGTCATTAAATAAGTGAAGATTTATTTTTAAGTTGTCTCAGGGTCACCATCATTTTTACTAACCAAATTAATTCATCCAAGCAGAGCATTATTATATCACTAAAAACACATCTGTAGGGGTATTTGACCCAGACCATGTTACCATGATTCACTTTAATGAGTAATTCTGTTTAGGGGGACATTCATGGTGGATCAGTTTCCTCCAAAAAAAAATGTTTGGAATTGTTCTGATAATGATGATTAATTTGTCATTCAGTGTGTTAAATGCCCATCACAACTTTCTTGAGTTCTGGATGATATCTGTGTTGTTGTTTGGCTGTTTTAAAGGAGTTATGTTACAATGATACACATTTCTAGTTCAAACAAGCTGGAAGTATTACATTTTTTTCATCGTGATAATGTCTATAATGATTAATCAATTACTAAATGTGTGGTCACTTCATTTATTGCAGATTAAATAAAAGATGAATGATCTAATGAGTAAAAGTACACCATTTAACTCTGAATTGTAGTGGAGTAGAAGTACACCAAAAATTGAAATACTCAACTGAAGTAAATCTACTCATCAGACTGTGAACCCCCACCCCGTGCTGACCTTTGATGTGCTCGTTGACCACGCTCTCCAGCCGGTCCAGCCTCTCCATGATCCTCAGGGTTTCCCCCTTACTGTCCTCCTCCAACTTCCTGCCAGCCCCCCGGCTCTCAGGAACTTTGGCTCCCCTGTTCGCGACATAGTTGGTGATCCAGCCGACGTACAGGAGACACACGATGTTGGTCATGCCGCTGAGGATGACACATGTCGACACCAAAGTTTTAGTTCTCCTTGTACACAGCATCGCGACATCCCTCCATGGGCTTCCTGTTCCAGACGCGCGCAGGCAGATGGATCGAGGAGACACTCGCGACAAACACGTCCGAATGTGCGCCGCGCGGAGAGATGCTGTGGAGTCCCGCCCCCTCTGCGCGCTCAGCTCCCCGCTGACACAATCATCGGGAGGCTTTCACTGCTTTACTAATAATAATATTCCTGGTACTAACACTAAGGAGGAGAGTCCCGCTGAGCAGCCTGCAGAGCTGTCAGACGCAGCCGTGCACCCCCACCCCTCGCCAAGTGCAAGTCCTCATACTGCCTAATACGAAGGGAGGGGGCGGGCTCTGATCGCCTCTGCCGGCCCCCTCAGATTCGCGGAGGGGAGGGTGGGCGTTGGTAAGGCTATGCATATAAACTGAAACGCATCGATCCTACGGTGATAGAGAGGCGCGGTGAGGTAGTACCTGAGTATTCAGTCTATATACTTCCGAAAAACAAAATAAAGTATTTATTGGACACTATTCAGTTTACCCAAGAACTTTAGACTGAATACCACCACAATCCCTGGAAGACAGTTTATGGTAGATTGTTTTTATAAAAATGAACAATATCCTCTCATAAATGTGTAAAAATAAAAAAAAGAAACCATATGCAGGAGACTGCGAGAACTTTTAACAGTAGGTTGTTTTGATATTATGTGGGGATTTTAACTCGGTAACAGAAGAAATTGACAAGTGTAGTAGCCTACAGCTGTTTTTAAACCGAGTCCAGAAGAAGAAATCTGCAACGATGCTATACTAATTGATTTCTGTAGATCTCTGAATCCCTTTGGTACGGAATTCACAGGATATGACAAAAAAACACGTAACAACAGAATGTATGTATCTCACTCACTATTCTACAGTCTTCAATAACTTCTCGGATCACCTTTTATTCCAATCATCTTTATCCTCCTGAGCCTCTTCCACTAGAGGCTTCTGGAAATTGAACACACAGGGCTTAAAAGATATTTATTTATGAACAGAACTAAATCAGCAAATACAATAAAGTAATGCCAGAGAGGTTCTGCTAACACAAGTGTGTCTCTGGGTTTCAGTGTATTCTTTATTTGGCTAAAGTGAGATTAGTCCCACCCTTTAAGGAGAGCAGCGACGATCCTATAACTTTGTCTAACTCTCCTTTATTGTCTGTATCAATTGTTGATAAGTGCTTCCCCCAAAAGAACTTCACAAAAAATAAACATTATAAAATAAAACACATAAAGCTAGTTTGATAGAATATCCGAGCCACAAAAGGAGAGTAATTTAGATTAGCCTCCTGTCAAAAGGACAATGGATGTCCTTTTGACATCTGGCCTAAAGGACATCCATTGAAAATGATTCTTTATTAAATGTACAGTTATGTGTATAAATGTGCATAGCTATTGTTAAAAAAATGAAAATAAAACATCAAAACAGAAACACAAATATGTAAACAACACCCTAAAGCTAAACATCTAATAAAGTAGCTTAATACCTTTTATTTGACACATAATTTGAATTAAATCTAAAAGAGAATCCTTAACTTTCTACAATAATTTAGGATTATCCCTGAAATTATACATTTGGTTTCTATAAAAACACAGGATAAACAATTAGACCACATTTTAAACTGCTCTTGTAATCTCATATTTGTATATTTATTGTGTTAAAATATTTGTGTGTGTGAGTTTCAGTGTGTGAGAGATAGAGAGAGGATGTGTGCATATTGCACAGTAAATAAGAGGTATGGCTTCCTGACTGTACTGCTTGCAGGTGGTTTGTGCAAAATGCTCTAATCTGCAACACTTCCCCACCAACTTAACTCCATGAACTCTCACACAGATCCACACACACCTCTGAGCCGTGGCCACCTAAGGTGCTTGCCTAAACGCTAAAGTATCTTCAAAGATTCATACCACCAACAGATGGATTTGGCAGTTAGAGCCTGCAGGCTGTTGCTTTCATCTTTGTCTTTCATCCACTGCTCTGCCTATCACACACGTACACACATGGAGTATGCCCGTGAACGGAAAAAAAATCCATTCACCCAAGAGCACTCTGAAAGATTCGGTCGACTCGCCTAGGTTATAAATAATGCATCACGTCTGAAATATTAAGGCTCTCTGTTCTATGCTGATTTCAATCTTGTCTGACTCACTGTCTGTCCATCTGTCAGGCCATCTCTCTCACACTCATATTTTCTTTTCTCTCAGTTCGGCTGGAAAAGGAGGCAAACTGTCACAGTTTTCTTTCACCCAATGTGACTTTATTTTAAAGGAGACATTCCGCTCATTTTCAGGTCTATATTTGTTTTGAGGTTTTCCACCAGAACATGTTTGTTCAGAAAACCCATAATTTCTCTCATACTGTCTTTAAGAGTGAAATAAGTTGACAAAATATACTGAATATGGGTGCCAGGGTGCCAGGCTGCCAGGTGTCCACAATCCAATCTCCTCTGCTATAAGACAGCCTGAAACTTCCACTTTGCTGGATCGTAGACTCTGTACCCACAGTCAGTCACGGCTCAGCATTAGAACTTTTTTTCGATTTGTGATTCCCTGTTTTACCAGCTTTTCTCCTGTACCTGCAGCTTCAAGCCAGTCTGACCTGGGTCCTTTCCCTGCGCTCAGAAACTTGGTCAGACCTTCGTTCCCCTCTCCCTTGGACTCCGTCTAGCTTCCCTGGCCTACAGCCTAGTAATGTTGAATAAACTTCATTATTGTGCTTGAAACTCCTGCCTCCTGTCTCTGCTCGGCTCATGGGTTCCTTGCTAGCCTTATCAGGTAGCACAGTTGTAGTGTCTTGGGGTTAAGTATACGAAGCAAGACATTTTCTGGTGTCGTCAGGTGTTTGACCCGGCACAGAAAAAAGTTCTGACATTTCAATTGTGTGCAAGACTAACAACAGGACAAGCGTGTTGACCATCTCAGGAGCTAACAGCACTGGACTGAGCCCTCTGTCAGTGCTGTGTTCCGCCTCTATCCAAAATGCTCCCATTGGATCTGTGGATCTTTATTATCCTACCGGCCTTCTTCCTACACCGCTGGGTGTCGAGGTCCTCCATGGATGGCAGCTCCGTCCTGGTGATGTGCTGAGCAGTTTTCACCACCCTCTGTAGAGTCTTACGGTTGAGGGCGGTGCAACTGCCATACCAGGCGGTGATGCAGCCAGTCAGGATACTCTCGATGGTGCACCTGTAGAAGTTGCAGAGTATCCTGGAGTCCATGTTGGACTTCCGGAGCCTGCGGAGGAAGAAGAGCCGCTGTCAAGCCGTCTTGGATATGACCCTGGTGTGATGTGTCCATGTCAGGTCCTCACTGATGTTTACCCCGAGGAACCTGAAGCTGCTGACTCTCTCCACAGGAGTCCCGTCGATGGTGATGGGTGTGTGTGCCTCTCTGCCTCTTCCTGTAGTCCACAATCAGCTCCTTTGTTTTGCTGACGTTGAGATGGAGGTTGTTGTCCTGGCACCAAGATGTCAGGGCTCTGACCTCCTCTCTGTACGCCGTCTCGTCGCCGTCTGTGATCGTCGTCAGCAAACTTGATGGTGTTGGAGCTGTGTGTGGCCACGCAGTCGTGGGTGAACAGGGAGTAGAGGAGAGGGCTGAGCACACAACCCTGAGGGGCTCAGGTGTTGAGGGTCAAGGTGGAGGATGTGATGTTCCCCATCCGCACTGCCTGGGATCTACCCGTCAGGAAGCTCAGGATCCAGTCGATATACGTGTTGTGAGTAATAAAGTGAAGCATTTTAGACTCATATGAAATTTGTGTTTTTTTGTTTTAATGCATATACACGTTCATCACAGCTGATAAAGGTGGAGCTCATTGTAATAACTTAATATACTGCTGCTGACTATCGTAACCTAAAATTGAATACCACAGTTTTTTAAATCAGTTTACTTATAATTTGTTTTGGCTTAGTTCCTTATTTTGTCAAATAAATGTAGTGGAGTAAAAAGTACAATATTGTCTTTTAAGTTGTAGTGCAAAGTACAAGTACCCCAAAATGGTACTAAAATACAATACTTGTACCTCAAGACAATACACCAATGCAGATAAAGTTTCACAAAAAGTGACATGGCATTTCTTTTTGGTCAAAAATCACAGAAAAAGGGATTCCACTGGGTTTCCACATCCTCATGTTTAGGGAGTAGACACCTTCTGTGGGTTCTTATATCCAACAACAGAACAGGTAGCAAGCGTACCTTGTGACGGACGTTCTTCCTCCTTACGTCCCTTTCTATCTTTCTTTAATTTCACATTTACAACCTTTAATTCAGTCCCATGTCCCCCTGCTTTATCCCCCCCCCCCTTTCTTCCTCCTTATCTTTCCTTTCCTCCTTGTTTTTGTACTGAAACCCTTTGTCTCAACACCATTTTCCCTTTTATCTGGAGCAACCACTTCAGGCATGTAGCTCCTGCTGTACTCCAAGCTGCTGCTCTGCTGCACGGTGTCTCCCATGCGGTAATAACTCTCACTGCCAGAGGGGGGAGACAAACGTTTTGCAATTAAATGTTATAAGAGATGTGTTATGACCTGGCTCAAAAAGGCCACAACAAAGGAGAGACACCATGTCAATGGTAACAAAAGATATTTTTATTAAAGTAAGTCAAATTAAAGAAGTGCACAAATAAGTAAAGGATGAGGTGTGGACGTCAGTGGTATCAGTGCAGGGTGAGGGTTGCATGGACGTGTATGTGTGAGGGTGTTGAGATGTACAAAGTAGAACAACTAAAGTAACAGTATACCAAACCAAAACCTGGTGCCTGCGGGAAAGAGCAGAGAGGAGCAGAGAGGAGCAGAGCAGAGAGTTAGTGTGGCAGGGAGACTTTAAGTAGCTACAGGGCACCGGGCCCAGGTGCCCTGAGTTACTGCAATCAAAGTTAGACATCCCACAGCCACACCCTCTCCAGATAAATTCACAGGGGCATCACCCCCCCCCCCCCCCCCCCCTTAAGACGGGGGCCCCAAAGGGATCCCCGAAAAACTCACATCAAAAAGTACAAAAACATCGATGCAAGTATAAATCTGACAGCCGAACTTGCCCCTGTCAGACCACCCGGCCAAGGTACGTCACTGTCACTCTGGCGAACTCACACTTGGCCAGGTTGATAGTTAGATGTGCCTCAGCCAAGCGACGGAACAGAGCACCAATGCGTTGGATGTGGTCATTCCATGTGTCACTAAACACAACAACATCGTCAAGATAAACAGCAACACCCTCAAGACCTGCTACCACCAGGTTCATGAGACGCTGAAACGTCGCTGGCACATTACGAAGCCCAAAACTCATCACAGTGTATTCATACAGACCGAAAGGTGTAACGAACGCTGAAATCTTTTGCGCACGCTCTGTCAAAGGAACTTGCCAGTACCCCTTTAACAAGTCGAATTTACTGACAAATCTAGCAGAGCCCACCAAGTCAATACAATCCTCCATCCGTGGTAACGGGTAGGAATCTGCTTTTGTCACCTTATTAACCTTACGGTAGTCGTTACAAAACCGTGGAGACCCATCCGATTTGCCAAGCAGTAGGCTAGGCGATGCCCAACTGGAGGATGACTGTACAGCAATCTGATTGTCCAACATGTGCTGGACCTCAGCCTGCAGTACCCTCCGCTTATCCGCAGGGCAACGATAAAATCGCTGCTTAATTGGGGTACTGTCCCCCACGTCGATATCATGCTCCACGAGAGTCGTGCGTGATGGCGAGATCGCCGAACAGTACCAAAAACGTCCCGATTAGAGCCGACAACTCAGCTCTCTGTGATGCAGGTAAGTGACTCAACAAGAAGTCCAACTGGCATAACGACTCTGAATTCTTCAGCCTACCACACATGACAGATTCATCTGGCGCCTTAACATCATGCCCATCAGCCAACCCCCCCTCTGGACCTGAAAGCACAGAATCAACCATCATTATGGGGTCAACAATCACATAAATTGACATGACACAGTTGAGACGACTTCCTCGATTTGGAGTAGCAATCAAGTAGTTTTGATCTGACACTTCACTTCACTTTTAACAGTGTACGGGCCAGCACACTTAGCTTGGAATGGTGAGACCTGCAGTGGCATTAGAGCCAACACCTGATCCCCTGTGCTGAACTCACGATACTCTGCTTTTCGATCATAGATCCTCTTCATATTAGCCTCAGCACCAGCTAAATTTTTCCTTGCCATATCCACCGCTGCATTCAAGCGATGACGAAAGCCATGTACATAGTCCACTAAGTTCTTGGGTGGCTCACCCTCAACCAACCCATCCTGGAGAACAGCTAACGGACCACGCACTGCATGCCCAAAGACCAAATCATTAGGGCTGAACCCTGTACTTTCCTGAACAACTTCCCTGGCTGCCAACATGAGCCATGGAAGTCCCTCCTCCCAGTCCCTCCCCATCTCCATACCATAAGCACGCAGCATGGACTTCAATGTTTGATGAAAACGCTCCAGTGCCCCTTGGCTCTGGGCATGGTAGGCTGATGCACGGTTATGCCTCACCCCCAACTGCTGCAGGATCTGCTTGAACATATGGGAAGTAAGGTTAGTACCCTGGTCGCTTTGAATCACACGTGGGATCCCAAATGTGGAGATGAACTGGGTTAGAGCCCTAACTACTGGCTTCACTGAAATGGAGCGCAAGAGAAACGCTGCAGGATACCTTGTAGTCTGGCACATTATAGTTAGCATGTACGCACAACCGGACTTAGATGGAGGCAACGGCCCCACACAATCTATGATTAAATGCTCAAAGGGTTGGCCAACGGCCAGAATGGGACTGAGGGGAGCAGGCTTAACCACCTGACTTGGTTTACCAGTGAGCTGACATATGTGGCATGATTTAACATAACTGGCCACATCGCGCTTTAACAAAATAGCGTAGGACACGGTCATAGGTTTTTTTTATCCCCAAATGCCCACCACTATCATGGGCAGTTTGCAACACCACATCACGAAAGCTACTTGGCACCCCCACCTGAAAAATTGCCTCCCCCACAGCGTCACCAACACAGGGCACCCACTTACGCACCAGCAAGTCCCCCTGGACAAAGTAACCCTGGGCTATGTCTCTGACCTTCTCAGCTGGCAACAGCTCACTCCACAGAGCAGAAAGAGATGAATCTGCCTTCTGACTCCTCACCCAATCCTTCTTTGACACAGACAAAGGGAGATCAGGCAGTGAGACCACATGTTCAACGTTACCTTTAATGCACTCCGAAACAGGCGGGACAGCAGACATCTTACGTCTCTGCGCACGCGTCACAGCACAAACTGGAAAGACAGCTGGAAACTGCGAACCGCTCTCATCTGACTCCCCAGATGCCAATGGCCTGGAAACCACCACAGGCGGTGGCACACCAGCCCACACAGCACTACCAGCGAGATTGTTGCCCAAAAGCATATGTACACCATCAAATGGCAACGCGGGACGCACGCCGACAGACACAACCCCCCGTACCAACTCACAATCCAGCACTATTGTATAACGTGGCACAGGAATCAAGCCCGTCTCCATTCCTCTCATCAGCACAAAATCCCCCGTCTCTGTCTCTGGTGAAAAAGGCAACACTGACTCAACAATAAATGAGTATCTAGCTGCTGTGTCACGCAACACCTTAATCGGAACACGCTTGTCACTACCGACTAATGACACAACGGCTTCTGTGATGAAGGGCTCAAAACCAGAACCCACATCCAGGTCGGCACAACCCGGCTTCTTATCAGGTACCATGCCCGAGCCTATACATAAGGGCTTCTTTTCTGAAACAGCAGAACACATGGCTGGAGCATGTGATGAAAATGATGCTTCCCCTTAGGCTTTAGCAACGGACACTGATCCTTCCAATGACCCTCTCTTCGGCAATAATTACACAAGCCGGCACCCTCACCTCGCCCTGTACGAGGGGGAGTGTACTTGGCAAACTTTCCACTACCGCGGGAGTTAACCGAGCTGTCACCTGCGGTTTTCCAACCCCCTCCCGAGCGCACATCCAAAAAACTACTCTTATGCGTCAGCACAAAATCATCAGCTAATTCGGCTGCTCTAAGCGCGGTGGAAGGTTTCTGCTCATTTATATAAGTGGCAATACGCTGAGGGATAGCATTTTTAAACCGTTCCAAGACAATCAGTTCACAAAGACCGTCAAAACTGCCAACCTTTGCTGCCGCGCACCACCGCTGAGAAGTTAAATCACGGATAAACTCCACATTTGTCTGTTTATCACCCTTGACCCAACTTCTGAATTTCTGACGATATGCTTCAGGAACCAGTTCGTATGATTTTAACACTGCCGATTTTACCATACCATAGCCCAAAGCATCTTCGCCACAAATAGCTGAATAAGCCTCCTGTGCTCGCCCAGTGAGTACACACTGAAGTAGAATCACTTTGAATCAGACCACCTTCTTGCCTCAGCTACACGTTCAAATAGGGTGAAAAAAGTATCAGGGTCACGCTCATTAAACCTTGGCACTAACCGCAAGTTAGAAATAATGTCGCCACTACCTGATGCAGAACTATCAGAACAGCCCCCACTGAAGAAAGCTTGCCATCTCCAGTCAGCTGTAATCAGACTGTTCCACCTCCCATTTCATTTTCTCACTGCTATGTCAAATTTTTTCCACCTCCAGCACCTTCTCCACCTCTAAATGCTTATGTACCTCCTGCTGCCAAAGCCTCAACTTCTCCTGCTCAAACTGCATGGCCAAAAGCTCTTTTTGCTGCTCAAACGTCAAGCCAGCTGTCTGAACCACTACCGGCACGGGCACTACCTCCGCCGCATCAGTCTCACTCTTCTGCAACACACCCTGCTCAAACAAAGATGACACAATGACAGCCTTAATCTCATCTTTCCGCTTGCTCCCTGCAACAGCAATATCATAATGCTCTGCTATGTCGACCCACTGTGCCTTCCTGCAACCATCTAGGAAAGACAGTGAGGGTGCATCCACAAACGCCGACAAGGAAGCCATAACTTATTACCTATAAGCTATCAGAAGAAAACGTGTTAGACTGCCAACACGCATGGGCAAAAGACAACCCCAACAGAGGATTTCCCCCGAACTGCCTAACCAAAAATGAACTAATCTCACCCCTAGTCTTCATGTGGTTTGCGGCGGGTAATTACGCACTGGAAACAGCGGATTTGCAGAGCGACCTGCACACAAATCACGCGGATGTGCCCCCGAGACAACTGTCCGAAAACAGCTGACACTAACCATGTCGCCACAACACTATGAAAACAACAAACAGACGCAACCCAAAGGGGAAACGCCACTTTAGCCTAGCGGGGAAATCCCTGTACAAAAGCGTATCAAACAGCAACACTAACCTTCTGATTGGCACACAAAAAACCCTGACACCATGTCAGACACTAAGGCTTCCTGAAACACAACAGACATGATGTGTCCCCCAACATGCAGCAACAATCCAGCACATAGCTGGACAACATTAACTAATCAGCTGCTCAACGACACCATGTGCTCTGAGGCACTACACAAACTTTTAACCAAACTTTCTACCAAATAAAGCATAGGACGAGCCCCCATTTGTTATGACCTGGCTCAAAAAGGCCACAACAAAGGAGAGACACACCATGTCAATGGTAACAAAAGATATTTTTTATTAAAGTAAGTCAAATTAAAGAAGTGCACAAAAGTAATGGAGTTTCAGTAATGTATTACTTTTTGCTGTAACGCAGTAATATAACGCATTACTTCTGAAATGTGGGTAATATAATACCCATTACAATTCTCAGTAACGCAGTTACAACACATTTCAACCTGAAATGATGTGGTGTTTTGTTTCTAAGAAATCACAAACATCGCGAGACATTCCGACAGCAGAGAAATAATTGTGCAGGTAGAATAGTGACTCAGTAAGCCTGTTTGCTATTGGTTAAGAGCAGGGTTGTCCAAACTACCACCCGGGGCCAAATGCAGCCCGCAGGCCATTTTGAATCGGCCCTCAGCAATTCTAAAAGTATAATGGAATATGGCCCACAAATTAAACTTTTGTCTTATATTGTACTTCTCAAATATATATGTTAACATATATTACACAGTATTCATATATTAATGAGCACAATTTTTCTAATAAATTCAGTCATTTAGAATTTAAAACATTTTCTACCAAATCTTAGTTGATAATAAAAAAAAAAACAATAACTTATTTCTATAACAAGCTTGAAATTGAACCTTCATATTTACTCTTATTATCAGCAATCTGAGGCTTCTGTTTTAAGGAATGAGCGGCCAACAAAATAAATGAAGCCCTAAAGAGAGATGGGATATAGGCAGTTTTTTCCTTAAACCATTTGAAAGTATCGCACATTATTCACCTACATTTGATTTGTTTTGCTAACTTAAAACTTAACTTACGAGGCAATATTCACCTCTGTAAGTGGCCCAGCTCTACTTATATTTTTCTGTATGTGGACCTCTGTAAAAAAGTTTGGACACCCCTGGTTTAGAGCAGTGGTTCTTAAACTTTTTGTCTGACGACCCCACAAAAAAAACTGGAGAGGTTTGGTGACCCCACTTTCCCAAAAGTGTGTAAGTGTGACGTCACGTTTCCGTAGCAACCGATTTTTTGTTCCAATCCAAACAAATTAACAATGTATGACGATTATTTTATGGAAAAGGAACGATTTTGTGTGAATTAATTTACGAGTTTGCGTCTCCAATGATTTGAGTGATAGTCATACATTTTGAAAGAAACAGCAATGCCATCTGCAGTTTGGTTGTTTGGGGGCGGGCTGTAAATCGCGTTGCCAGGACAACGTTATGCATTGCAAACCCATGGTAACGACTGTCAATCAAGCAAAAACAAATAGGCAATGTGTAAGAAAAGGCCTGGGCGGCAACAATTTATTAACGCAAACAAGAACTGGAACAAACAAAGCAATGAAACAAATGTCCAAATCAAACGGGAGTCAAGAGTCAACAGAGAGTGTGTATGATTGGAACGATCTCACTTCCTCTTATACGGACGCCATGTCAATGAGAAGGATGGGCCTGCTTCCGCGAGCATAGCAGGTCAATTCGGGGATCGATGCTGCTCACAGCAACACGAAGATTCTCCTCCATGCTGTTGAGACGACATCTGTATTTGTTCTTTATGTAGGCCAGGGACGAAAATGTCTTTTCGCACAGATAGGTTGATCCAAACGGCGTGAGGATGTCCATGGCAGCCTTGGACAACCCGGGGTATTCCTGCACAACTGACAGCCAGAATTCATCTAGAGTTTTTGAGGCAAACGACGCCTGCAATGTGCGGTCGCTGGACAGCTCAATCAGCGCATCCTCGAGCTCAGATGGCAGGTTGTTTGAGGAGCAGTTGGTGAATGGTTGTCGTACCCAGTCAAAAGGCTCTACATTCTCCGTGAGGAAATACTTATTGAATTTGTCGAGGAGACTACGAAGATGACAGGTTATTGACTCTTTCAATGAATTGGCATTCATGTCACTCTCCAAAAAGTCGTGCAGCTCCGAGAACATTTCAAAGTCCCCACTCTCTGCACGGGCTGCCCAACGCTGCAATTTTTTTGTGAAAGCATTCACTTTGTCTGAGAGGGTCAGGATGTTTGTGCTGGGGCCTTGTAGTGACAGGTTGAGACTATTTAATTTGTCAAATATGCACGCCAGGTATGCAAGACGTGATAACCATCTCGAGTCAGTGAGATGGTCTGCAAGAGGGGAATGCACGTCTGAGAGGAAGGTGCGCACCTCGCTTCGCAACTCGAACAGGCGTGTAAGAACTTTGCCCCGTGAAAGCCACCTTACCTCTGAATGAAAAAGAAGGGATTCATGTGCAGACCCCATTTCCTGGCAGAGAAGGGCGAAGAGTCGTGAATTTAAAGGGCGCGATTTGATCGAATTCACTATTTGGATTGCTGTTTGAAGAACATTGTTAAGCTCGGGTTCAAGTGTCTTGGATGCCAGGGCCTCCCTATGGATAATGCAGTGTGTGAACTTGACATGTGGTGCAACGCTAAGGACCTTGGCTTTCAGCCCTTTGTGTTTTCCCATCATAGCCCCGGCACCGTCAGTGCATATGCTTATGCATTTATCCCAATCCAGGCCTGTCTCCTCCATCCAACCATTAAGACAGTTAAAAATGTCTCCACCAGTACATCTTCCTTCCATCGGAGAGCAGCACAGCATGTCCTCATGCAGTTTCCCGTCATGACTGTAGCGAATGAAAACCATTAAATGGGCTACATTAGTCAAGTCAGTAGACTCGTCTAACTGCAAAGAAAACCGGCTGTTTTTCACTCTCTCGATGAGCTGGCATTTCATATCATTAGCGATGTCGTTAATGCGTTTGGACATGGTATCATTGGAGAGGGGAATCTGTTTAAGCACACTTGCGATCTTTTCACCATGCATTGCTGTGGTCATCGCAATTGCTGCAGGAAGGATGAGGCTTTCAGCAATTGTGTGTGGCTTTTGTGCTTTGGCTACAAGGTGGGCCACTTTGTATGACGCTGCCAAGGCTTTGGTGGGCACAGTAGCTTGGCTATGCACAACGGTCTTTTGCCCATGCAGCGCAGCTTCTTTTCGTAAAAAAAATGTCATGGGTTTCTGAGCATCATCTGGATGTCGGCTTTCGAGATGTCGTCTCATTTTTGTGGGCTTTAAACTTTCATGTGCCAGAACATCGCCGCAAATAACACACTGTGGGTGGTCGAGCTCATGTTTTACCTGGCACGTGAATCCATATTTAAGAAATTCTTTCAGGTATCGGCGACGCCTCGTTGGTGGGTCTTTTTTATTCTCACCACCGGCCAAACTTGTCCCATCTGAGGATCGCGGAGGAGTAGGTGCACAACTGGAGGTAGATGGCACTTCTGAGCTCAAATCATTGTTTTTTAGCAGCCACCTGTCCATTTTTGATGAAAGTTATAACTAGGCTAGTGGCTAAAAAAGTGGCTAGTATCACAAACGTGGCTAGTAACGTGGCGAGTTAACTATGACGTATTGTAAAAAAACCGGGAAGAAATTGAGTTTGAACAGTGGGCGCAGATTGTTACATTGTTTCTATCATAGGACCAATAAACGATTCGAAACGCCATTTAAAGCTGGGCAACTTTTTTTTTTCTCTCTCTCTCTCCCTCTTAACAGCGTGTAGGAATGAGAAAAAGGCAGATTTTCATTGTATTGACATTTTATTTTTCGTTGTTTCACCAGGTGTTATAACAGCTAATTTCCGACTGAAGTAACAAATAATTTTGCGACCCCACGGAAGTTTTTGCCGACCCCGTTTGGGGTCGCGACCCCTAGTTTAAGAATCACTGGTTTAGAGGGCTGCAGAAACACATTCGCGATTGAGAGCTGCTTGCTCACAATGCAGAGCTGCTTGCTCGTGTTGCACACTTGGACACAAAAGGGACTTCCAGGCGTGAATGAGTTTAAAACAGTTCTTTACTTCTGTTCGTTCTGTGGAAATACAGAAACACAAGCACATCACTGCAACGCAGCTGCATACTGTCGGCTCGGTCTAATGAGGGACGCACATTATCAACATTCACCCGCACTCTTAAACTTGCATAACACATAAAACATCACATGTCCGCTTGCATTAACAACCAGCAAAACACATTATTCTGCTCAAATACACAACTTATACTCCAGCAAGCTACAAGGCGTTACACTACTGCATTTAATATTAGCGATGGTCACACTACTGATTCCCATATTAGTGACCAGGTGAAGCACTGTTTCACACTACACAGTCTTGTTACTCATTTACTTGTAGACTCGGATATAAATCCCATATGTACAGTACCGGTAGTCTATTACTCTTACACATTCGTTTTAAATCTCTGCCACTACTTTAATGCATCTTTTTACTACTTTTGCTCACCTGTGGAAACACAGAACCACAAGCACATCACTGCAACGCAGCTGCATAGTGTCGGCTAGGTGTAATGAGTGACGCCTGTGCCCCTCCTACGTCTTCACCTAAAAGGACCCTTAAGCTGCCCTAAGTGCCTGTATGAGCCTTACTCATTGTAACCATAACTTGACCTTCTGTGCTGGACTGGGTTTATTTTATCAGTAATTAGTGTGCTATTTCCTCCTACTGCCACTAGGTGGAGTCTTTGCTTTGGGGTTGGGCTTAACATTTGGGCAGTTATATTGAAATTCATGGTAGTAGTCATGTGACACTTATAGGAAGTGACCTTGAATCCCTTGTTTCAGTCAGACCAGTATTGGCATGGTAGTTTGAGCAGCAGTTACATCTTAATCCATCCTCTTTTGAAATCACTTATAGGAGCATCGTTTGTGAGTATTTTTGATGGATATTGTTAGTATAAATATATGATGTGTTTATTTCTGTATAGTTTTTGTAATATCAACGAAGTAAGTGTTATTGATCTTTGACATGCTATTTCATATATCCAGCTAGTTACTGTAGTAGCTTTCTAGGCTAGTTGTAGGCCATATGTTTGGGGATGTGTATTAGATATCTTAGTATATACATATTTTATGCTTATTGTGTATTTTATTTCTTTCTTCATTTTAGTTTTACACCTATTTGCATGCTGTCAGTTTGAATAAATCTACCAAATCTGACCAGTATGTGATGGGAGTCACCTGTCTGTCTAATTGAAGAAGGGGGACTCTTAAATGAGGGCAGAACACCTACTAAAATATTAGAATTGTTATTGCAGATTGACACATATATCAGAACATTACAAATGATCAAATACAGTAAATACTACAGTGCCCTTAGCAAAAATAATACAGTTTCCATGCCCATTAACATTCCAGTGTCCATCAATATGGCCAATATCATTGAGGGCCCCACACTCGGAGAAAAGAAAAGAAAAAGATAGGAGTGTGCGCAGGCCAAAGCAACAGAAGGTAACTTTCTCTGGTTCTGCTGCTTGAACACCGAGAAGTTCAGAGACTCGTGGCAGAGTGTTGAAGATCTGCAGCCTCTG
Source organism: Eleginops maclovinus (assembly GCF_036324505.1). Taxonomy (NCBI): domain Eukaryota; kingdom Metazoa; phylum Chordata; class Actinopteri; order Perciformes; family Eleginopidae; genus Eleginops; species Eleginops maclovinus. The sequence goes on from NC_086350.1 coordinate 27,665,876, forward strand.
TCCTCTGTGGAATCGCCGGCTTTTAGAAAGCTTGTCAGCCAAATCCCCGTTAACACACCAATGACAAGGTGAGCTAACGCTGCCATAGAGACTCGTTCATATACAGCAGGTTACAGGGCCGTGCAGAGGCTCCACTAACATGTTATTAATAACACACAGAGACGTCATGTTACCGGTATCACATATTATTCAGCCCACTTAAACGGAGCATGAGTTTAATTTCAGCATACTGCCATAGATAGCTTTAATTAATGAGCTGCAACAAACTACATTTTAGCATTTAAAGCCCTACTTTTGTGGTTATTTTGGTGAAAGTAAGTCAAAATAACGTAAAAGTAGTGTAACGCATTACATTTCAGAGACAGTAATAATGAAATGTAACTTATTACTTTAAAAAGACAGTAATAAGTAATATGTACTTATTACATTTTGGAAGTAACCTGCCCATCACTGGCTATAAGTACGTCTTACCTTTGCTGTTTGTGATCAAAAGTTGTGTTCAAGGGCATAAACACGCTGCTGAAGTTTAATCCGATGTCTCTGTGTCACTTTGAAATGATTACTGATAATCCATCATTATTTATTTGTAATAAACTGGTACCGCACAACAAGCCAGTTTTTTTTCACGGGCGGGACATTTTCGACAAATCTGTAAGCGGTTGTGTGGGATAAATCAATATATTGAAGTGGAACTTTAAATGGCATAATGATATGATATGAGTGATGTATTATGCAAGGTTCAGATAAAGAACATATTGATGTAGGCATTGTGTACACACCAAGTGGTAACCTCCGGGGTTAAGCAGTGAAACACATAGGGAAGTGCCAAAAACTGCAGTTCATCGAATGGCTGCGTGGTCTGGCTCCAAAACAGAGCAATGTACATAGACCCCCCCATGTTAAAATGCCAATTTTTACAGCAGAAATAAAACATGTTTACAGCGTGGTACAAAAAATGCTTTTGGTTTCTATAGCTAATTTCCCTATTCATGACAACGGTGAGGAGGGTGAATTTCTATATAACGCTCCCGTTTTAATTATATTAAGGCTTAAATTTATGCATAATTAAGGGCGTGGTTGCTTTGAGTGGTTAGCGTCAGTGGGCGCTAGCCGCTAGTTGTCTGCTCTGCTAGCTCCGCTAACGGTCACTGCACTTGACCTGTCGGACATGTTGGTGGTGTTGGTGCCTTTTGAATGCCAATATCAGACATAATGTGGCTTGCTGTGCAATTAATTGTACTAACAGACCGTCCAAGAAGTCTGGTCTCCAGTTTTTTGTGTAGGTGAAATTTATTTATTATTTTATTTATATTTGAGCACCGTTAGCACTAATTATCAGTGTGTCTGCTCCATAGAATGTATAACGTATCGTCTGCTAACTTGTTACATTAGCTCGTTAGCTAGCTAATTAGCTGTGGGTTAGCCTTCGAGCAAGACACCCACGATGCTAAACGGGAGCGTATGATAGCAACCTTGCAGCTGAACAAAATACGAGTGAGAGTAGCATACGGTAGCATGTAGCCTAGCTTGGAAGCCTTCGCTACTAAATGGGTGTGTTTCAGTAGCCACGCCTTCAGCTCCAACCCTATGTCCATATTTGGATTAGCCGGGAGTGGGCGGGAGGTAGACTGAGAAGATGTCGACGGTGGGAGCTGCCCACTTTGAGCTTCATTATGGCTCTTCTCAATCGTATGGGGGACGTCACGAATGCTACGTCCATTATTTATACAGTCTATGGTGGACACCTTAAAAGGTGTATAAGGAGGGATTGTGGGATGATCAATATATTGAAGTGGAACTTTAAATGGCATAATTCACTGTTTCTGGACGGACCAAAGCTCAAACTTCTGGTAGTACAGGATGTTATTGTTTTTAGCCTCTAGTAGCATGTAGCTAAAGGAAGATTGAGTGTGTGAGTATAATAACAATGATACGTGGATATACATACTGTATTATTGTGTGTTAAATTATGTAACAATCCCAATGAATGTCAGATTAATTACGTGACCGAAGATAATATGAGAGAATTATTACAGAAGAAGATGACGTAGCCAAATATGTCATGGATCCACCTCCGTTTGCATCAGCCCATAGAAGAGACGGAGATATGCCCATGTGACGGCAGGGGGCCAATAGGATCCGCTAACCAATGAGTGACAATGGGACCGGAGGAACCTTAGAGTAGAAAACAGTTTGAAAAGTTTCAGCCCTTCTTCCCAGAGTTGTGGACTTGAGTCACATGACTTGGACTCGAGTCAGACTGGAGTCATGAATTTGAAGACTTTAAACTTGACTTGACAAAATCTAAAAAGACTTGCACTTTGACTTGGACTTTAACATCAGTGACTCGCATTCGGACTTGGACTCGCCCCTTTTGACTCGAAAAGACTTGCAACTTTCCCCAAATCCAAAGATTAAAAAGTATGTTGACATGGACCGCGCTATCTGTCTTTGAACCTGTGTGCATCTGTGTGCGTAACGTGTGTGGCACGACATCCAATCAAATTAGATCCACGTTGTTTTGATCGGACAGCATCCAACCAATCAAAGTACTGGACAACCAATGAGGCGGAACAAACTATAAGGCGCCAAGTAGGCAACAATGATACCACGGGTAGTTTCGTTTGGATTTAAAAACTTTGAGGTGGTCAACAAAAAAAGAACTGCAGTCTGTAAAACATGCGGGACGAAGATAACAGACAGAGACGCGACAACTTCCAACTTCGTTCGACATTTGAAGTTGCTCAAAGAACGGTCAATGATATCAATGAGACTGTAAACTTCACCTTGGCTATCGAACACGCTAAACGGTATCTCCTGTGGGTTCATTAATGGATAAGTTCACTATTTTGCACTTTGAGCCCCCTTTCTGGGTCGTCTTGGATGAAATAGAAATGTTGACGATTGGTCCAGTCTCCAGCTTTTGACTAATTTGGAATGACCCCCTGCTTCAGAATGGTTGGCTACAGGCATTCATAACATTGTCCTTAAAACAACCCTAAACATTCTTTTTCAAGGATGAGCAACTCACCGAGTGGTAAGTGGTGTTCGTAGTTGTTTTAAAATAATATATTGGCGAAATATTTGGTTTCATCCGTGTTATTTGCTATTGTGGAACTAGCTATGTTTTCAGATACCTCACTGAGTAGGCTATTAACTTCCGCTTGATATTTGGAATACAAAATGGCAAATTAAACACGACAAAAACTGTATTTCGTTAAGACACTCGTTTTGGAGCATCACCACTAACCAGTGAGCACTCGGTGAGTTGCACATCTTTGAAAACGAACGGTTAAGGTTGATTTAAGGACCGCTTTATGAATGCCCTTACATGAAGCATGGGGGACCACTCGTTAAAATGTCGGTGTCAAGCACACTATTTCATCCTAGACAAACCAGAAATGGGGCTCATAGTAATATTGTAAAAGGATAGTTTAGGATTTTTTTAAGCGAGATTGTATGTACTTAGCAGCTAGTCAGTGGATCATACTCAGTAGACTGCTGCCAGCAGCAAAACTAAAGCAAGCCTAATCAATTCAAGGTCAGTTTAATGTACTTTAGATTATAAATATGTGTACCATTTTAGCTTGCTGCCAGACGATTTTTTCCGATAGGAAAACTAAGTATATCTCACTCTCTCCAGCAAACCAGATTCCATTGACAAAAATGGCTATTTTACTTTGCAGCACAAAGGAGTTGCTAGTCTACTGCTGCCTCATTCAGGTTGTTTATGTAATTTGGGTAAATCACAACAAAGCTGAACTATCAACAAAGACATAGAATAGCACAATTAAACTTAATCATTGAGCCAGCAGTAGAGCAGCAGTTCCTGTGTGATGCAGGTAAAATTGCTGTTTTTGCCAATGGAATCAGGTGTGCTGGAGAGAGTGAATTAACAAGCATACTTCAGTTTCCTGTCGGAAAGGGCTGCTTGATGGCAAAGTAAAGCAGGAAAAATATAAATTAATATAGTGTACACTGAAAATGGAAATGTATGTTATCAATGTAATGTTAAAACTAACACAATCTTACAGTATACAATACAATTCATAATCATACAGAAATAAATATTAACACAATGTTAGCATTGATATATGAGGAGATAGTTTCAAATGCAATTTATGTGTGGCTATAAGGGACTTCCTGACATCTGTTTTATATGCTTACCTGTTACAGATTTGAAGAATACCAGATGAGTAGAAGTACATAGATGAACCACAACAGCCTTCAATCTCACAATTCTTGGACAGTCGTATAGCGCATTATAGCATGAGTCATCCACAGCAGAAGGCTATCACCAACGCAATACTGTCCGACTTGATTATTGATTGTAACCTTCCCCTGTCTATTGTGGAATACAAGAGTTTTCGGCACTTTCTGAAAGTAATTGACAGTAAGTACAGCCCAGTGTGTCGCAGAACTTTGAGATCAAAACAGAGAGCCTCGCTGGGGAGAGACGTTCAAGATTAAAAACTCAATTGAGCAACACTCAGCATGTTTCAGTCACTGTGGACATTTGGTCTGACCGAAAGATGAGGGGATTCCTTGGTGTCACTGTCCACTGGATAGAGAAAGAGACAGCTAAAGAGAGGATACAGCTACATACAAATCTCTTGGCCTGCAATCGCTTCAAAGGCTCACACAGCTGAACGAATATGTGACCAATTTGAGTCAATATGCAATGACTACAACATCAAAGATAGATTGGACTACATTATTAGTGACAATGCTGCTAACATGCAAAAGGCATTCACTGTGTGCTTCCCCAGTGAACAAGAGGATGATGACGGAGATCATCTTGATGACCCTGATCTCTGGTGTGACTTAACCCTGGAAGAACAGCAAACGGTAGATGCTGCTATGGCAAAGAAACAGCGCCTGCAGTGTTTTGCGCATACACTTCAGCTGGTGGTGGGAGACGGTTTGAAAGAAACAAAAGTGGCATGTCCTTCTCTTTCCAAGTTATCAAAACTTAGCTCATTGCTGCACACAAGCACAACATTCAAAGATGTGTTTGATAGTGAATTTGGGGAACAGAAAGGCATCCCTCCTGCAGTCAACACAAGATGGAACTCAACACTGAGGCAAGTAAAGGCAGTTCTCCAGTGTGATCATCTAAAGCTCTGCCATTCTAGAAAAGGCTGGGCATACGGAGTTGTCATTCACACCACGAGAGTGGAATCTGTTGAAGGAGTTGGTGGGCATCTTGAAGCCGTTTGGAGAAGCAACTGATTTGACACAGGGAGAGAAGGTTTTCACAATCAGTGCAGTTGTTCCATCCGTCTTGTCCCTCAATCATCACCTTGAGAAGCTGAAGCCTCAAGTTTGTTTCCTGAGCGGCCTGGTCGGAAGTCTCCAGGCATCCCTGAACAAAAGATTTCTTGGGATCTTCCTTAACGGGAAAATGGCCGGGACTCAAGATGGGATCACTGCCCCCTTTTCAGACCCAGTCTACCTCAAAGCAGCCACCTTGGATCCAGCCTTTCCTCTGCTGTGGGTGGAGCACCATGTACTGGTCAATCGTGACATCAAGGCAGAGGTGGCACAACAAGTTAAAGGTAAATATTATTGACTTCAATGCAACTTTCTTTCTCGTAGTCTGATCTTATTGACAGCATCAATAATTGCATTTTTCAGTCTAACACTGTATCACCAACACCAATGGTAATAAGGGCTCTTTTGTTTCTGCTGTTAAAAGTTTTTCCAGAATTGATCCTGCAAGATGCTGCAGAGACTGAGCAACCTGTGCCTCTGGTTGATGAAGAAGAACAAGAGGACCTTGGACAAGGAGAAGGGCTGTTTGCTGCATACCATAAGAGGCAGAAGAAGGGTGTTGGGACCACTCCAGCACTACAGCTAAGTCACTACCTAGACACAGCCGAAGGACAGAACGCCCTTTTGTTCTGGGCACTGAACATGAAGTCTCTTCCTTCACTCTTCTGAGTGGCAACCAGAGTCTTGGCAGTGCCTGCCTCTAGTGCTCCAGTGGAGCGAGTTTTCAGCCATGGTGGCATCATACTACGTCCCCATCGTGCACAAATGACTGACAGACTTTTGGCCAATTTGATCTTTTGCAAATGCAATGCAGCATAGGGCCCTGACATAGAAAAGCACAACTCTGTTCATTGTCATGTTCATGACACTTCACATCTAGTCCCCTTCCAGACACACACACACACACACACACTTTTTTGGGAGTGAGGATATCTTGTATAAAGTGGTGACATGTTTGAAACGGTTAAGGTTACACTTAGGTTTTGAAATGAGTTAAAAAGACTGAAAATATTTTTTATAAAGTGGTAACACATTTGGAAAAGTTACATTCAACTGTTTTTGTGATCCTCCAAATACGTGTTTTAGGGTGAAGACATGTGTTTTAGTTCAAGGCTATATTTAAGTTTTAAGGTGAAGAGTGTTTTGCAAAAATGAGGATCTTCTGAGACAGTTATAGTGCAATAAGCAATGGAAATACAATGTCAGCACTTTCTGTGGAAATTACATTTGCCTTTGTTTATTTCAAATGTGTTTGAACAATGTTCCTGGTTTGATAAATACATACAGATCTTAAAAGCATACATGATTTGTGTCAATATTATTTCTCCGTTGTTAAAAGGACTCGAAAGGACTTGAGACTCGGGACTTGCTTGTCTTGACTCGGGAATTGACTCGGGACTTGAAAGCAAAGACTTGAGACTAACTTGTGACTTGCAAAACAATGACTTGGTCCCACCTCTGCATCTTCCTACGACGCTGTAGACAGCTAACCACTTGAAAGTGGCCTGTGGACCAGTTAAATAGGAGAAGACCTCGGCCGAGTGTCCATTGTAAACTTATCATATCATTTGTGTTAATAAATCCTGTTAAATTTAGAGAAGTCTCTTAGATTCCTATAGACATATAGAAATTAGAATCCAACAGCAGGGAGCAAGCACAAAACAATCTAGTAATCTCTTTTAAATAATATTACTGTAAGGGAATATTTTGTGTAAGTTTATAAATCTTTAGCTCATTTGCATCTCTTCTCTCTGTCCTCCTTTGACCTGGCTCTACGGCCTTGCAGGTGCTGTTATTTTCATTAAGGAGGGGCAGCCTGGGCTTTCGAAGCCTTGTTGTTCCCACAGTGGGTACAAGCTCAAGCTGACCTAAGATTGGCTTTATTGTTTAGGGACAGCTAGCGCCAGTTTATCTGGACACAGATTCCACGGTAAACATCTTATCTTTACCTAGATGACAGTTAAAGTTAAACATATTGTCCAAACTTGTTTAGTCTGCTGCTGTGAGAATGTTGGTTATCCATTTGGAACTAGTTAAAACCTCTTCCTATTGTCGAGATCTTCAGAATTGGTTTGGCAACCGCTGTGGGAACTCGTGTCTACAGTAAATGTCTTGTCAATTCTCCGGCCGTAACTCCGAATAAACCCAACAGTGTTTTGCCATCAAGTTCCTGCTCTCCAGTGTCTCTCTGAGTTTCGTCTCCATTGCTTCAGAAGTTTCCACCACAATTACTACAGAGTTTGGTCTTACTGATTTATGGAGGGATAGCCTAACAATGCAAAAACGACAGATTATACATTGTATTCGAATCCTCATGGAAGCTATTCTAGGATCGATTTTTTTATATATCAAAACAGCCTATACACAAGGTACTGAAATGTGGTATAGAAAATATAACTATAAGTGATCATTCACCTGTCACACTAACTATAGATTTGGGAAGTGACCCCCTTTTCAGATACTACAGAATGAATGTATCAATTCTGTCTAACGAAAATGTGGTCAGAGAAATAAAGAAGGAGGCAGGAAAAGCGGTGATACGAGGGAAAATAATAGAAATAACTTCTAGATTGAGAAAAGCTAGGCTAAAGAAACAAAGAGAATTAGAGAAGGAACTTAAAAGAACATCAGATAATAACTCGATATTTCGAGTTAAAAACAACCAGAGACAAATTGGATGAACTCTTAACATTTAAAGCGGAAGGGTCCCTACGTTTTACTAGCCAGAGATATTCAGAGCCTGTTGTTTACTAGCATTTCAACTTAGAAAGGCCCAGACAAATAAAACAATTTAAAAAATAAAACATCCCACATCTAAACAAACTATGGTAAAACCCAAAGAAATTGCAGAAGCCTTTGCGGATTATTGTTAAAATGTATATGACGACTCTGAAGCTAATCTCAATGTTAGTGAAACACAAACTTTCCTTAAATTGTTTTATTTACCAACCCTGTCAAAAAAAAGAAGAGGCATCTGAAATTATTCATCCAATTTCTACACAGGAAATATTGGAAGCTATAAGAACTCTTAATGATAATAAATCACCTGGGACGGATGGGTTTCCAGAAGAGGTTGTTTTTTTAGAGGGGAGATTACACCTGTGTTACGTAAAATGTTTAATTATGCTCTAACATCTGGGAACCCACCTAAATCATGCTTTAAAGCATAGTTCACCAACAGGCGGACTGCAGTCCGGGTCCGGACCCTGACGCCGACCTATACGGACCCGGACCTATAATCAATACATTACAGTTTTTCTCTATTGCTTAAACACATTTTGTGATACTGCCCTCACTTTTCACAAAACTCTAAACACAAAACACTTTTCTAAAGCTACGTACACACAACCTCACAGTCTCTTTTCAAAACCAACCCATCACACCAAAACAGTTGCTCATATGCTCAAAACCAACCCATCACACCAAAACAGTTGCTCATATGCTCAAAACCAACCCATCACACCTAAACAGTGGCTCATATGCTCAAAAGCAAACTTTGACACCACAATACCACTCAAGGCCTGCAAAAATGTAAACACTACTGAGCATCATTAACCACGTTACCCAAAAAATTGAAAACACCATTTTCAGTGTGAGACTTCTTTTTTTACAGTTTCACAACTGCCAGGATGCATTTGAGCAACCCTTATTTATTCTCAAATATGTATTGGGCATTTACTATAGATTTGTGCATTTCATAGGAATAATGAATAATACATAAAATGCAGTAATATCACAACGTAATGCAGAAAATGAGTACTGTAAACTCCATGGAGGATCCATTACACACAATAGATAAAGTACAGTAACAATTGAAAACACAATGTTCAGGGTGCGATCTCTTTTATTAGGCCTACGTTGTACATGTAAATTGACACAGTATGTTGACACTGCAATCATTGGGCGGCATCACGTCGTCGGACTGGGTCGGGCCACAGTACCTCATCCACGTCACAGGCAATATTGTCCATAGCCAAACATCGTGGGAAGAATGCCCTGGCATGCCGCACCCAGCCTTGGAACGCCTCCACAGCCACATCATCACAGGCCAGGTCCATAGCCCTGAGAAGGTTCTCTCTGGTGTACGGTTGGCGGTCATAGACCTTCCACCGCCATGATGAGAAGAACTCTTCTATTGGGTTTAGGAATGGAGAGTAGGGTGGCAGACACACATTAATAAATTGCTGGTTGATGTTAAACCACTCTCTGACCTGGATGCTGCGATGGAAACTAACATTGTCCCAGAAGATGACATATATGGGAAGATCAGCCGGCCCAGGATTCTGCTGGTCGTTCGGGTGGTCATGGTCATGCAAAACTTCTCTGAGCTCTCCTAGGAAGGTGAGGAGACGCTCAGTGTTGTAGGCACCAAGTTCAGCATGCCGGTGGAGAAGCCCTCTAGAACTCATGGCAGCGCAGAGGGTGATGTTTCCTCCACGTTGGCCGGGCACATCAACGATAGCTCTCTGTCCTATGATGTTACGGCCTCTCCTCCTCCTTTTTGTGAGGTTGAAGCCAGCCTCATCCACAAATATAAATTCATGGGGTCTGGCCATGGACTCCAACTCGAAGATCCTCTGTGGAAACAAATAGCGTTTTCAGGTGTTCAGAAAGACAGTCAATACAGCACATTACAGTACGATAGTATAGTATTGTATGTTACATGTAAGTACTGTAGGCCACCGTGTACATAGATTTTACTGTACTTACTTGCACATACTGGTGACGGAGGTGCTTTATTCTGTCAGAGTTGCGCTCAAAGGGTACCCTATAGGCCTGCTTCATGCGTACTCTCTGGCGCTTGAGGACTCTGTCTATGGTTGTCAGGCTAACATCGTCAATGTTCGGAAAGTTCATATTGTCACCAATGATCCTCTCCCGTATCTCCCGTAGTCTCAGCACATTGTTCTCCCGAACCATATCCACAATGACGACCTCTTGGGCTGGTGTGAATCTGGAAGCCCTCCCACCTGCATATGGCAATCTTTCAACTCTAGAGAAACAGTCATTTGGTCAGAAATGGTCCTTGCAGTACACACTTTTACTGTAACCATTATTGCACTTGTCTGTATGTAGGTGCACTCCACTATACTACTGTATACTGTAAACATCTAGTGTAGTGACTAAAAAAATAGTACATACAGTACCTGTTGTGTTCTCTGAAGGCCCGAATAATGGTGGCCACTGAGAATCGGCTTAGGTTTGGTTGGACTCGTTGTCCAGCTTCGGTCATTGTCATGCCGTGGACAATGACGTGGTCAATGACCGTTGCTCTCATTTCATCTGTGATGAAGATGCGTTGTCTTGCTCGCCCTCCTTCTCCTCTCCCTCCTTGGCCTGCTCCTCTACCTCCTTGACCTGCTCCTCTCCCTCCTTGGCCCGCTCCTCTACCTCCTTGACCTGCTCCTCTCCCTCCTTGGCCCGCTCCTCTACCTCCTTGACCTGCTCCTCTCCCTCCTTGGCCCGCTCCTCTACCTCCTTGACCTGCTCCTCTCCCTCCTTGGCCCGCTCCTCTACCTCCTTGACCTGCTCCTCTCCCTCCTTGGCCCGCTCCTCTACCTCCTTGACCTGCTCCTCTCCCTCCTTGGCCCGCTCCTCTACCTCCTTGACCTGCTCCTCTCCCTCCTTGGCCTGCTCCTCTCCCTCCTCTGACAAAAACTCCTCTCCCTCCTCTGGCACGAACTCCTCTTCTTCTTCCTTGATCATCCATTTTTGTTTGGAACCTTCAGCAAACTGACTTATATAGGTGTGGTCACATCATTTGCAATAGGTGTTTTCAATTATGAGTCGTTGTGTTTACTGAATTACACCAGGTGTGTTCATTGTGTTCAGGTTTTGCTGACTGTGTGTGGCATTTTGCATCACATGAGCTTCACAATGCATATTTGAGCAGAGATATATGCTAAATGTGTTTTAGCAAGGCAAAATGTGTTTAGAGTTTTGAGAAAAAGGGGATGGGTTTTGTGAACAGTGTCTACAGGTGAATTGTGTTTTTGGTTGTGGCAAATGGGGGGTAGTTTTACTAAATGTGTTTAGGCAACTGGTCATTTGGTTTAGAGTACTGGGTTTTGTGTCTTAGCAATCGAGAAAAACTGTAATAAGGGATTTTTATTTTGACGGGGCAATTCCATTTTAACCGGCGCCAACAAGGGGAGAAAGAGAGCGATACAGGGAGATAAACACAAGAAGACGAGACAAGTTAGCGGGAGACAGAGAGAGAAGGCGGAGAGACAGAGAAGACGGAGAGACGAGTGATGGGAGAGACGAGTTATCGGGAGACGGAGAAGACGGAGAGACGAGTGAGGGGAGAGACGAGTTAGCGGGAGACGGAGAAGACGGAGAGACGAGTTAGCGGGAGAGCGAAAACGGAGAGAAGAGTGAGGGGAGAGACAAGTTAGCAGGAGACAGAGAGAGAAGGCGAAGAGAAGAGTGAGTGGAGAGACGAGCTAGTGGGAAACAGAGAGAGAAGGTGAAGAGAAGAGTGAGTGGAGAGATGAGTTAGCGGGAGACAGAGAGAGAAGGCAGAGCGACGAGTGAGAGGAGAGACGAGTTAGCGGGAGAGAGAAGACGGAGAGAAGAGTGAGGGGAGAGCCGAGTTAGTGGGAAACAGAGAGAGAAGGCGGTGAGTGGAGCACCAATGAGCACCTTCACATGTGTATGAGAATGGACAGGCTAGAGCTCAGTCCTCTCACTGAACTAAAGACAGGCAGTGAGGGAGTGGGATATAAGAGGGACAGAAAGACAAACCTTAAAACTGTTCCATTGTTATGATGTGTTCAGACTGATATGTTCTATAATTGGCTGAAACTGTTAAGATGTGAAAGTTAACAAAGAGAAAGGGAAACTCAAGCTGCTGCTGCTCTTTAATTAATCTTTCTAAATTAAGCTCTTTTAAGATGCACACATTTTCAAAAGCTATTTTATTTAATTTATATTTTTAATTTAAAATGCAGCCCGAGGGGAACATTAAACACATCTACAGTATTATACTGTATATCTGTATAGTTCAAGGGACAATACATTTTGTTGTTTTTAATTGTACTTTGTTTGTTTGATGAGACAGTCAGTTGTTAATTACATGCAGACATTGATACAGCTACTAGGTCACAGCTAATGTATATCACACTCATTCTACACGACATTATACAAAGGCATTTAAAAACAGTCATTTAAGAGCAAAGATAATGAAATACGCACCACAGGTATAAAATACATGAATGAAAGTTACAGTGCAGAATAAAAGTCACAGCTATATGGCTAGTTTAAGCTAACAGCTAACAACCCTTAGCATGATTTTAGCGCTAGTTTCATGTCGAATTGTTGTAATTTTTACTGAAAATATGATCATGTTAATGTTCCATTCTGAATTGATTTAGGGCGATGGTGCAGTTGAGTCAGCAGCCAGAAACCTGGTGTCTTTGCTGCCTAACACTATGGCTGCAAGCGGCTCAGGAAGGCCGACAGAGACAGAGCCTCCTGCACCTAGAAATGTAGGGCTAACAGTGCCGCAAGAGATGGCAAGGTCTGTAATCGTTTAAGCTAACAGCTAACAACCCTTAGCATAATTTTAGCTAGTTTCATGTTGAATTGTTGGAATTCAACTTTTTAAATGTTATTATTGAATCATATTTCAGAAATACCTTGTTAGTTATCTGTATTATAGGGTTGTAGGATTAACATTTTATTTATTCTTATCTTGAGACACCGGCTGTTGTGTGACTAAGGAAAGTTTGACTCATCCTTCTCTAGCAATCCCAGCTGACACAACATCAGACAATGTCGAATGAACAGCAACACCAAAATGTCACAGCAAGGCCACATGTAAGAAGTTTTTGATTTAGTTGTATACTGTGTCTTATGAACCTTATGAAATTGTGTTTGTATGTTTGTCTGTACATTATTAGCTTGTGAACTAGCTATCTTGGTAGGTTGCTAACACTATCTAATTTAAAGTTATGTGAAAAAAGCTATAGTATAAAGTTAAAGCCTGAAAAAGGAACTTTGGCGATATATCGGTTAAATATAAAATATAATTGATCAACTACACATACAAACCCAAAGTACAAGCTCATGCTGACCTAAGATTGGCTTTATTGTTTAGGGACGGCTATGAGAACGTGAAGTGCCTGTTATGCGAAACACTTTGATGCTTAGACTAAACCAAAAGGAACATGGATTTGGAAAATGTACAATTTTTAACATGACTGTAAAATAATGAATTACATTTGACATTACTCTCTTTATTAGAATTAGATTTGGTTTAAGTAGAACATATACAAGTATTTGGCTCGCTACACAAAGTGATAATGATCTCTGGCTGTTATGATTTGGAAGATTCATAAAAAGTTTAGGCCTGTGGAGAGGCCATTGGATAACAAAAATATATTTACCTTTATCCTTTAATTACTTATTTTTAAGAGATTGCAAGATTAGACTTTTTCAAGAATTAGTCAATTCATTTAATGACAATAATAACACTGACATAAGATTGATAAAGTGCTTTTCCTACACTTAGTGACTTTATTTTATTTGTTATAAATTGTTGATATGGTGCCGTTTATTTAGATCTACTGTTAAAATGTTGCACTCAAAAAACACACATTTTGAAGTATATATATTGATCCTTGCTTTCACCAGGGAGCTTACAGCTTTAGTTATTTTCTTTTTTCTAAGATTGGTTAAAGTATTCTGAATGATGAATTATAATTAACTCTCTGAATTACATTTAAGTCTAAGGCGACCAAATGTGTTGATATGAGAAACAATTTCAAGCATTTTAATATAGAATGTTAAACTATATTCAAACTAATTGAACTTTAACTTATATTAATTATCTGATTCCAGTGGCCAGTTGGAACAGATAATCAACAAAGTTTACATTTTGCAGCAACAGGGCAAAATGTGTCTACACTGATTCCTATTCTGTCTGAATCTAGTTCTGTCAGCTTTGGAATCTGTTCAATACATAAAGTCTATCATTATTACCACACAATATATAGACTAAGAACAAGTGGAAAATAAAATAATATAAAATTGACATATGACAGATTTTGCAACCCTGGTCTCCTCATTTGCCTCTGAGGCCCTCAGGGTGCAGGACGGGTCACAGTTCTTTACAAAAAGTCACAAACATAACTTAGGACGGGGCCTCACAAGGCTTTAAAGTCAACATCTTAAAACTGATTCTCAGAGCAATTTAATCTAATTTTCTTCTTACATCTGGACTGATTTATTATTAGTGGTTACAAGTCATGCACGAGACGGCAGTTAGACAAACCAACATAGACCCCCAATACAAACAATCAGACAAACAAACATGAACTCTCAATAAACCACAGTGTGTCAGCAAGTTCACTCAGCTCAATTTGATCAAATGTAAGGTGTTTCAGTGGGGGCATGGTGGGCCAGATAAACTGGCGCTAGCTGTCCCTAAACAATAAAGCCAATCTTAGGTCATCATGAGCTTGTACCCACTGTGGGAACAACAAGGCTTCAGAAGCCCAGGCTGCCCCTCCTTAATGAAGATAACAGCACCTGCAAGGCCGTAGAGCCAGGTCAGAGGAGGACAGAGAGAAGAGATGCAAATTACAAGTTTACACAAAATATTCCCTAACATTATTAACAACTGTCCATTTTGTAGTTTTAGAGAGACTGTTTTCCATGTTTTTACAGAGTGCCAGAGACTCACGGGTTTCTTCTCTCTTTTAACATCGGGTTTTAGTCTTTTTAGTATAGCTTTTACCGAGAGCGTGTTTATCATGGGAGCTCCATATAGAAAGATGGGAGGGAGAAGTGGCAGCTCCTAAACTACCTCTGTGGTGAAGCAAGTAGGAAAAACAGAGTGGAAAACAGAAAAGGACAAGAAGCAAAAGCGATCTTGCTGTGCAACATCAGAGCCAGACTCTGGCTAGAACATCATTTTTATAAACATATCGGAGACTTTTTTTAAACAACGTTGGTGTTACAAAGATATTGTATGTTCCGTTGCCAATGAAGATTTGCACTTTGCACAAGTTATTATGACCTTGTTTTTTTATTTATTTATTTTAAGTAAATTGATTTTATTGCACAAGTGTGTCACCACATTACATTAGCCCTCCACCAGTCATACAGAACATGGCAGGATGGTCAAATAATTACAAAAGCTGTAGTTTTCTAAAAGTGTGTGCATATAGAATGTCCTGACAAACTGTTCTCATGTTGTATAAAACATTAATAAGGCTTGAAACTAAACATGATATGGGCCCCAGGATAGCTAACTACCTGAAGAACTGATGGACAACTGGGGTGCATTTCTTCACGTATTACTGTATTTTACTTCACTGACCAAAGAAAACCGAAGTGCTTCAGGAATGGTTTGAGCAACACGACAACTAGTTCAAAGTGTTTGACTTGGCCTCCAAATTCCCGAGATCTCAATCCTTCGAGCATATGTGGGATGTGCTGGATAAACAAGTCAGATCCATGGAGGCCCCACCTCATCACTTACGACACCAAAATTATCTTATATGTACAAAAACGGGATAAAATATGAACCATAATAAATGTATGGAAATAAGTCTATAAAGATCCATTCTGCCTATCGAGTACTTCTACTTGACATAACGTTAAGTACATTCAGCTGATAATTTTTCTGTACTTTATATACTTCTGGTATGGGTCAATTTGCAGTATTGTACTTTTACTATTTGCACTTTAAGTCTATTATATTCCTAATACTTTTGTACTTTTACCTAATCGGGACTATTTCTTGTAGTGGAGTATTTTAAGACCATAGTATTTGTACTTTTACTTAAGTAATAGATTACGTCTCCCAACACTGATTATATAATTAAAACTCAGCCCTAACTAGGAGATGCTCACACTCCAGCTGCGCCTTAGGTCAAAATATTTATACAGTATATATACACGTATATGTATTTGAAGTGTTAAAGGAAGAGTTGTAACAATCCTTGGTAAAATATTCCTCAACAACTGTGCCTAGAGCAGACCCATCGGGAATGTCACGTCTTTTGAATACAGAACCTAAAATGTATGCTGCAGAGAGCCCCATCTGACTTGTCCTTCATTTAAATAAGAGTACTCAGTAGAATTCTGATCGTGTCACAACTGACTGAAATCAGTGTAGTTCCCAATGGCTTTTCCTTTCCTCTCCTCACACTCCCTAAAGATGTTTCTCTCATCGAAACTCATTGTTGTTCTGATAGTCATGCACACGGTACTCTTATCGCTGTTTCTCACACAAACACATGAATACATGTCACAAAGGTCAGCCAGAAAACCAGTTTATGCATGTTGATTTATAATATACCAATATGAGATGTTATGTGTCTTAAATAGCATGAATGCTTGGAAAAGGAACGACAGACTGTCAGGAGAACGAGTTGTTAGATCTAACGCTCTCAGTAACAAGCATGCAGGAAGGAAGAGCGTTCTGGAAACTGGAGGCGCTTGCAGACCTCGTCTCTATCTCTTCTCAGTCAGACACCCGAGAGTTTTGGGTTGGTTCCCTGGGCTCTGAAACTGGCAGTCATTAGGAGTCAGACACTTGAGAGCCTCATAGAAAGGTTGACTAGGTTAACTTTACATTTGTCATTCCCTCTCTGTCTTCCCATATCTGTTTTTCTAACCTTTTCAGTCTTAAAACTCTTCTTTGCTTAGTGTATGGATGTCCTCTCACATCACTGTTGGGAAACACATAGACACACTGATCCAACACACCTGTTAATGCTGAGCATGTTCTACAACTCAACTCTATTGCATGCTGAACACTAATTCGTTCACATCAACTTTTCACAATTTCCTTTTTTTGGTCACAGAGAACAAGGGATCTGCCTACTTTACAGCAAGGACCGGGAATGGCAGTAGACAGGAATAGCTTTCAGTTCCCTTCCATGCTTACTACTAGCCCTGTGACAAATAAGCTTAGTGTTCTACAACCAGCAGAAACTAGAGCTTCTTTCTGCTTTTTTCTTTGTCACTGTCTGGAACATTGGCTGGTCTCAGACAGAGGTCTGTCACACGTCTTGAAGTCTCTCTTTTGGAAGAGAGAAATGCCAGGAGGTGAGAGTGCAAGGGAGAGACAACTTTTATTGACGATCAATAGCTAGGATAATTAAGTCTCAGAAGAGGATTACTACCACAAACATTGATGTGGAGTGTCATGTCATTATTTTGGCAATCCAAAACATGACATGTACAACAGATTACAACACCACAGTTGAAGATTGTATTATACTGGATCCTGGATCAAAGAAAGTGTCTTCCACAGAGACTCATGATGGAACAGCCCAAACCCTTCAGGGCGGACTGTTCTTAATCGTGAAAATCTTAGCACCAAATTATTTTTCTTTTCAGCACCTTCAACAAAATTGAATACAACAAAATCGATGCGTTATGCATGCAGGAGCGCTGATCCCTTCATGAGAAAAGCTCAGTTTATATCTTGGCTATAAAGTCATTGCTTGATGAAGGATAAAAAACTTGAAAAACCTTATCAAAGATGAAAAGATCTTCTCTCATTTCAGAGTTCCTGAAATTAACTAGAACCCTGTGACTTCCATCGTAGGCAGCTACAGTCCCACCATCACTAGCCCTGAAGATAAGGTCGCCAAGGTTGACACCTCTCTCAATGTCCAAGCAATCTCGCGTAAAACCTTCAATGATTCATCCCTGTGTTTTTTTTTTTGTTACAATCACTGCCAGTACAACAGATGTTGTAGTGGTAAATAAATAGTCCACAAAAGTGTTTGTTTAGAGGTAACCCGCATACCTAGATTTTTTGCCAGGTGGAAGTCTTCATTGTCAATGACATTACATACCAACTATCAAGAAGCCTAGATGCTGCAGCCTACCTTTGACATGTAGTATCTGTAGAGATAGCGCTAAACCCGTCTACCTGTTTGGATGAAAACAGCCACACAAAAAAAGCTGTCTTCCAAAGAAGAATCAGAAGGTTAGAATGGACAAAGAGCTTTGAGAACCTCATTGGTGTCCCAGGAGGGAGGATACAGGATACAACTCCATCTCACCCATCTTTAAAATGTTGCAGCCAGAGGATGAGCCCCTGCAATCAAACCCTAAACATCACCTTCTTCATGAACAGTAGAGACTGCTGGCAGGAGCCCCTTAATTACATTCTTCCCGACCCAGGGAAAAAGACTGGAAGAAGGACAGATTAACGGAGATCTGGGCAACAGAGTTTCCCTTAAAAGTTTTTAGGATTTGGAGCAATTTTTCCTTTACATAACATTAAATCATATTTCCTTTAGGTGACAGTTCTATCCAAAGCGACTTACAATAAGTGCATTCTACTGTTTTGAAACAAACTAAGAAATAAGAATCCTGCATGTACATTACCTATCTTTAAGCAAAACCATTGTTGGTGCAGAGCTACTGCATTGGCTTCAATTTAAGCCAAACAGTTCTAAGTGCTTGAAGACAAATTTGTTTTTGTTGGCAAAGGTGTAGTATAAACAGGTATGTTATATTGTGCCATGGAAAATGTGTGGACTTTTTGCTGTCATGATTATCAATGGGGAGCTTGTTTCACCATTTTTGAGCCAGGATCGTAACCAGGCCTGTTTTTGTTGATGGGGGATTCCTGAGTGCAACTCGCAGTGAGGGTGGAGCAAGCCGATTGGCTGATGCAGAGCAATGTGCATGTGCTGGAGTGTATGTAGTCTCTGACTTGTGGAAATGTACTCATCGTTTCAGCACATTATACTTTTAATTGGATTCTGAAGATGTTTATAGGTCCCACTCAGCAAATGTTCCAATGTTGATATGTGTCGATATTGTCATTGCAGCACAAAGTTTGACAACTCATAAAGCTGGCTCTGGGTCTGGTGAGCAGGGTCTGACTCACATCAACACACACCGGTGGTTTTTACACTCATCATTATCACTAGTTCAGTTTACACTGACAGTTTTGTTGACAGTTTCCACATTTCCACATTAACACCATGTCAAAATGTCCCAGTCAGAGCTAAGATTGGAAGCTAGCATCACCAAGCTTAATATAACGCTGGATATTGGAGCTGAAATGCAAAATAATGTGATGATTCTGTCACTTCATAAAATTCCTTCCATTTACACGATGCTCAATGTGTCCAGTCAGAATTTTATATTGAACATATCATTAAGACATCATATCAAACTAGTCTAAAAACATTCACAGAGACACAACCCTGGCTTTTCGGTTAATGTGATGGTATCCAGCACAAACAGAGCTATGTCATGTTTCTGGCTACAGTACCAAACTCCTATTTATTTTGGGTGTCATCATTTTTTTATAATTGTATGTCTGTGGTATCTATTCAATTATTGTAACTTAAAAAAAAGAACCAGGTACATGTTGAGCACAATGTGCGTTAACTTTTGCGGCCCATCCTAGATTCAGAACTACTCCTTTGTTGGAAGGTGGTCCCAGTTACACCTCAACAAAAAAACGACTATTTGATATCCTGGCTCCAAAATGGAGTCAGAGTGACTAAAAATCTATGCATCTTCTGTAGCAGACTGAAAACACACCTGGTTTTTCACTTCACCTTGCCCAAAAAAAAAAGAATGTACGTAGGTCAATAGTTTTGCTTATTTGGATCTCATGTACCTGCAGGATTCTTGCAATTTTGAGTTTGAAGTTATTAACAATTGTAAGTTGCTTTGGATAAACGCTTCAACAACAGTACATTTAATCTAATGTTATGTAACATCAATGTAAAATGTAAATTAATATAACTCGGTGGACATAAGTCTGATTTACTTCACACATTTATGGACACATATTTACAGAAATGAGGTAAACTCCAACAAGGACGTTTGCCAGAATGGTCACACATTTATGTAATAAAATAAATGCAGAGGATGTTGCAGTCTCCGCAATCTAGTCTCTTCCTGCACTGACTCAAGCTTGTCAGGATACTGTACTACTACCTCTGAGTCATCATTTTTAACCATTGAGCAACTTGATACTCCTGCTGCCAAAACCAGGGATTGAACCAGGGACCTTTAGATCTTCAGTCTAATGCTCTCCCAACTGAGCTATTTCAGCTCAAATCCATCCATCCATCCATCCATCTTCTCCCGCTTATCCGTCAGGGTTGCAGAGGTAACAGCTCCAGCAGAGAGCCCCAAACTTCTCTTTCCCTGGCCACATCAGCCAGCTCTGACTGGGGGATTCCAAGGCGATCCCAGGCCGGCGAATCCCATTTTGGCCGCTTGTATCCGCGATCTCATTCTTTCGGTCATGACCCATCCTTCATGACCATAGGTGAGGGTAGGAACGAAAATTGTCGGGTTCAGGAGTTCCTTCCACCGCCCTAACACCCTATCAGTTGAGTTCAACAGCCTCCCATCCTTACTGTACACAGATTGGATGGTTCCCTGCTTCCGCCTCCTGAGGTGTCGCACGGTTTTCCAGAACAACTTCGGTCTGACACAGTTAGCTACCTGCTACCCAGGTCAAACAAGCTGCATTTAGGTATTTGGTAGAACACTTGCAAGTGGACAACCTTAGACACATCATTAATTTTAGCCATATAGAAACTTGTCCTCCAAAGTAATTTTCCTGCTGCCGAAACCAGGGATCGAACCAGGGACCTTTAGATCTTCAGTCTAACGCTCTCCCAACTGAGCTATTTCGGCTCAAATCGAAGAAGAAAACACAAGTACAACAAAGCAACATCTGGTAGAAATTACTGACTTTTCAGAAAGTACAACAACCTTTAAATACTAGGAAGCAGTTGAGCCTTCACTTAGCAGCTGAGTAGTTTACCTGCAGTTCACGAAGCAAATGTAAGAAATTTTGAGATGTACAACTTAAAAGTAAGTCATTCGGGACTGTCTTCTTTCAGCTCTAACATTTTTGGGCCAATGCTGTACGAATTCACAACCTTGTAGTCAACAAGCATAACCAGTGAGAAGATTGTCCGACATAGTTAGTTACCTGCTACCCAGGTCAAACAAGCTGCATTTAGGTATTTGGTAGAACACTTGCTTTTTGACAACCTTAAACACATCATTATTTTTAGCCATAGAGAAACTTGTCCACCAAATTAATCTTCCTGCTGCCGAAACCAGGGATCGAACCAGGGACCTTTAGATCTTCAGTCTAACGCTCTCCCAACTGAGCTATTTCGGCTCAAATTGAAGAAGAAAACACACGTACAACAAAGCAACATCTGGTAGAAATGACTGACATTTCTGAACGTACAACAAACGTTTAAATACTAGGGAGCAGTTGGGCCATCACTTAGCATATGAGTAGCTTTTCCAAGTCAAACAATCGGCATTTAGTAACAATTGGCAAAGCTTGGAGTCTTTGCCATTGAGAATTTTGAACACCAAAGTAATCTTCCTGCTGCCGAAAACAGGGATCGAACCAGGGACCTTTAGATCTTCAGTCTAACGCTCTCCCAACTGAGCTATTTCGGCTCAAATCCAAGCAGAAAACGCATGTACAACAAAGCAACATCTGGCAGAAATGACTGACATTTCTGAACGTACAACAAACGTTTAAATACTAAGGAGCAGTTGGGCCATCACTTAGCATATGTGTAGCTTTTCCAAGTCAAACAATCAGCATTTAGTAACAATTGGCAAACCTTGGAGTCATCGCCATATAGAAACTTGTCCACCAAATTAATCTTCCTGCTGCCTAAACCAGGGATCGAACCAGGGACCTTTAGATCTTCAGTCTAACGCTCTCCCAACTGAGCTATTTCGGCTCAAATCGAAGAAGAAAACACACGTACAACAAAGCAACATCTGGTAGAAATGCCTTACTTTTCAGAAAGTACATCAAGCTTTTAAATACTAGGAAGCAATTGAACATTCATTTAGCAGCTGAGTAGCTTAACTGCAGTTCACGAAGCAAATGTAAGAAATGTTGAGATGTACAACTTAAAACGAATTCATTCGGGACTGTCTTCTTTCAGCTCTAACATTTTTGGGCCAATGCTGTACGAATTCACAACCTTGTAGTCAACAAGCATAACCAGTGAGAAGATTTTCCGACACAGTTAGTTACCTGCTACCCAGGTCAAACAAGCTGCATTTAGGTATTTGGTAGAACACTTGCTTTTTGACAACCTTAGACACATTATTATTTTTAGCCATATAGAAACTTGTCCACCAAATTAATCTTCCTGCTGCCGAAACCAGGGATCGAACCAGGGACCTTTAGATCTTCAGTCTAACGCTCTCCCAACTGAGCTATTTCGGCTCAAATCCAAGCAGAAAACGCATGTACAACAAAGCAACATCTGGCAGAAATGACTGACATTTCTGAACGTACAACAAACGTTTAAATACTAAGGAGCAGTTGGGCCATCACTTAGCATATGTGTAGCTTTTCCAAGTCAAACAAGCGGCATTTAGTAACAATTGGCAAACCTTGGAGTCATCGCCATATAGAAACTTGTCCACCAAATTAATCTTCCTGCTGCCTAAACCAGGGATCGAACCAGGGACCTTTAGATCTTCAGTCTAACGCTCTCCCAACTGAGCTATTTCGGCTCAAATCGAAGAAGACAACACAAGTACAACAAACCAACATCTGGTAGAAATGCCTGACTTTTCAGAAAGTACAACAAGCTTTTAAATACTAGGAAGCAATTGAACATTCACTTAGCAGCTGAGTAGCTTAACTGCAGTTCACGAAGCAAATGTAAGAAAGGTTGAGATGTACAACTTAAAAGTAAGTCATTCGGGACTGTCTTCTTTCAGCTCTAACATTTTTGGGCCAATGCTCTACGAATTCACAACCTTGTAGTCAACAAGCATAACCAGTGAGAAGATTTTCCGACACAGTTAGCTACCTGCTACCCAGGTCAAACAAGCTGCATTTAGGTATTTGGTAGAACACTTGCTTTTTGACAACCTTAAACACACCATTATTTTTAGCCATAGAGAAACTTGTCGACCAAATTAATCTTCCTGCTGCCGAAACCAGGGATCGAACCAGGGACCTTTAGATCTTCAGTCTAACGCTCTCCCAACTGAGCTATTTCGGCTCAAATTGAAGAAGAAAACACACGTACAACAAAGCAACATCTGGTAGAAATGACTGACATTTCTGAACATACAATAAAACGTTTAAATACTAGGAAGCAATTGAACATTCATTTAGCAGCTGAGTAGCTTAACTGCAGTTCACGAAGCAAATGTAAGAAATGTTGAGATGTACAACTTAAAACGAATTCATTCGGGACTGTCCTCTTTCAGCTCTAACATTTTTGGGCCAATGCTGTACGAATTCACAACCTTGTAGTCAACAAGCATAACCAGTGAGAAGATTTTCCGACACAGTTAGTTACCTGCTACCCAGGTCAAACAAGCTGCATTTAGGTATTTGGTAGAACACTTGCAAGTGGACAACCTCAGACACATTATTACTTTTTAGCCATAGAGAAACTTGTCCTCCAAATTAATCTTCCTGCTGCCGAAACCAGGGATCGAACCAGCGACCTTTAGATCTTCAGTCTAACGCTCTCCCAACTGAGCTATTTCGGCTCAAATTGACGAAGAAAACACACGTACAACAAAGCAATATCTGGTAGAAATTACTGACTTTTCAGAAAGTACAACAACCTTTAAATACTAGGAAGCAGTTGAGCCTTCACTTAGCAGCTGAGTAGTTTACCTGCAGTTCACGAAGCAAATGTAAGAAATGTTGAGATGTACAACTTAAAAGTAAGTCATTCGGGACTGTCTTCTTTCAGCTCTAACATTTTTGGGCCAATGCTGTACGAATTCACAACCTTGTAGTCAACAAGCATAACCAGTGAGAAGATTTTCCGACACAGTTAGCTACCTGCTACCCAGGTCAAACAAGCTGCATTTAGGTATTTGGTAGAACACTTGCTTTTTGACAACCTTAAACACATCATTATTTTTAGCCATAGAGAAACTTGTCCACCAAATTAATCTTCCTGCTGCCGAAACCAGGGATCGAACCAGGGACCTTTAGATCTTCAGTCTAACGCTCTCCCAACTGAGCTATTTCGGCTCAAATCGAAGAAGAAAACACACGTACAACAAAGCAACATCTGGTAGAAATTACTGACTTTTCAGAAAGTACAACAACCTTTAAATACTAGGAAGCAGTTGAGCCTTCACTTAGCAGCTGAGTAGTTTACCTGCAGTTCACGAAGCAAATGTAAGAAATGTTGAGATGTACAACTTAAAAGTAAATCATTCGGGACTGTCTTCTTTCAGCTCTAACATTTTTGGGCCAATGCTGTACGAATTCACAACCTTGTAGTCAACAAGCATAACCAGTGAGAAGATTTTCCGACACAGTTAGCTACCTTCTACCCAGGTCAAACAAGCTGCATTTAGGTATTTGGTAGAACACTTGCTTTTTGACAACCTTAAACACATCATTATTTTTAGCCATAGAGAAACTTGTCCACCAAATTAATCTTCCTGCTGCCGAAACCAGGGATCGAACCAGGGACCTTTAGATCTTCAGTCTAACGCTCTCCCAACTGAGCTATTTCGGCTCAAATTGAAGAAGAAAACACACGTACAACAAAGCAACATCTGGTAGAAATGACTGACATTTCTGAACGTACAATAAAACGTTTAAATACTAGGGAGCAGTTGGGCCATCACTTAGCATATGAGTAGTTTTTCTAAGTCAAACAGGCGGCATTTAGTAACAATTGGCAAACCTTGGAGTCATCGCCATATAGAAACTTGTCCACCATATTAATCTTCCTGCTGCCGAAACCAGGGACCTTTAGATCTTCAGTCTAACGCTCTCCCAACTGAGCTATTTCGGCTCAAATCCAAGCGGAAAACACATGTACAACAAAGCAACATCTGGCAGAAATGACTGACATTTCTGAACTTACAACAAACGTTTAAATACTAAGGAGCAGTTGGGCCATCACTTAGCATATGAGTAGTTTTTCTAAGTCAAACAGGCGGCATTTAGTAACAATTGGCAAACCTTGGAGTCATCGCCATATAGAAACTTGTCCACCATATTAATCTTCCTGCTGCCGAAACCAGGGATCGAACCAGGGACCTTTAGATCTTCAGTCTAACGCTCTCCCAACTGAGCTATTTCGGCTCAAATTGAAGAAGAAAACACACGTACAACAAAGCAACATCTGGTAGAAATGACTGACATTTCTGAACGTACAATAAAACGTTTAAATACTAGGGAGCAGTTGGGCCATCACTTAGCATATGAGTAGCTTTTCCAAGTCAAACAATCGGCATTTAGTAACAATTGGCAAAGCTTGGAGTCTTTGCCATTGAGAATTTTGAACAACAAAGTAATCTTCCTGCTGCCGAAACCAGGGATCGAACCAGGGACCTTTAGATCTTCAGTCTAACGCTCTCCCAACTGAGCTATTTCGGCTCAAATCCAAGCAGAAAACACATGTACAATAAAGCAACATCTAGCAGAAATGACTGACATTTCTGAACGTACAACAAACGTTTAAATACTAAGGAGCAGTTGGGCCATCACTTAGCATATGTGTAGCTTTTCCAAGTCAAACAAGCGGCATTTAGTAACAATTGGCAAACCTTGGAGTCATCGCCATAAAGAAACGTGTCCACCAAATTAATCTTCCTGCTGCCGAAACCAGGGATCGAACCAGGGACCTTTAGATCTTCAGTCTAACGCTCTCCCAACTGAGCTATTTCGGCTCAAATCGAAGAAGAAAACAAACGTACAACAAAGCAACATCTGGTAGAAATGCCTTACTTTTCAGAAAGTACATCAAGCTTTTAAATACTAGGAAGCAATTGAACATTCACTTAGCAGCTGAGTAGCTTAACTGCAGTTCACGAAGCAAATGTAAGAAATGTTGAGATGTACAACTTAAAACGAATTCATTCGGGACTGTCTTCTTTCAGCTCTAACATTTTTGGGCCAATGCTGTACGAATTCACAACCTTGTAGTCAACAAGCATAACCAGTGAGAAGATTTTCCGACACAGTTAGCTACCTGCTACCCAGGTCAAACAAGCTGCATTTAGGTATTTAGTAGAACACTTGCTTTTTGACAACCTTAAACACATCATTATTTTTAGCCATAGAGAAACTTGTCCACCAAATTAATCTTCCTGCTGCCGAAACCAGGGATCGAACCAGGGACCTTTAGATCTTCAGTCTAACGCTCTCCCAACTGAGCTATTTCGGCTCAAATCCAAGCAGAAAACACATGTACAACAAAGCAACATCTGGCAGAAATGACTGACATTTCTGAACGTACAACAAACGTTTGAATACTAGGGAGCAGTTGGGCCATCACTTAGCATATGAGTAGTTTTTCTAAGTCAAACAGGCGGCATTTAGTAACAATTGGCAAACCTTGGAGTCATTGCCATTGAAAATTTTGAACACCAAAGTAATCTTCCTGCTGCCGAAACCAGGGATCGAACCAGGGACCTTTAGATCTTCAGTCTAACGCTCTCCCAACTGAGCTATTTCGGCTCAAATCCAAGCAGAAAACACATGTACAACAAAGCAACATCTGGCAGAAATGACTGACATTTCTGAACGTACAACAAACGTTTGAATACTAGGGAGCAGTTGGGCCATCACTTAGCATATGAGTAGTTTTTCTAAGTCAAACAATCGGCATTTAGTAACAATTGGCAAAGCTTGGAGTCTTTGCCATTGAGAATTTTGAACACCAAAGTAATCTTCCTGCTGCCGAAACCAGGGATCGAACCAGGGACCTTTAGATCTTCAGTCTAACGCTCTCCCAACTGAGCTATTTCGGCTCAAATCCAAGCAGAAAACACATTTCAAGGTTTCAAGGTTTCAAGGTTTTATTTGTCATATGCACAGCAGATACAGCGTATATGTTGGCAATGAAAATCTTATGTCGCGTGCTCCTCCAACAACTCAACATACATGGTGCAAAAGATAAATAAAATAGTGAAAAAGAGAGAAGAATATTTACAATATCAACAATACAGATTTGAGGATGTGAAATATATACATATGTGGAATACATTGAAAGTATTTAAATACTTTACACTGTTGAATGAGGAGGTATGGACAGATGCATATATTATGTATAACAGATGTATATGGCAGATATGTATAATATATAGATATGTGTACTATAAACAGATATGTATGGCAGATGTGTATAATATATATATATATGTATGTGTGTACTATAAACAGATGTGAGTAGACATTCACACAGCTCAGGAGTTCAGTAGTCTTATAGCCTGTGGTATAAAACTGTCTCTGAGTCTGGTGGTCTTGGTCCGGATGCTGCGGTACCGTCTGCCAGACGGCAGCAGACAGAACAGATGGTTGCTGGGGTGATGGGGGTCCTTTAATATCCTACCGGCCTTCTTCCTACACCGCTGGGTGTAGAGGTCCTCCATGGATGGCAACTCCGTCCTGGTGATGTGCTGAGCAGTTTTCACCACCCTCTGTAGAGTCTTACGGTTGAGGGCGGTGCAACTGCCATACCAGGCGGTGATGCAGCCAGTCAGGATACTCTCGATGGTGCACCTGTAGAAGTTGCAGAGTATCCTGGAGTCCATGTTGAACTTCCGCAGCCTGCGGAGGAAGAAGAGCCGCTGTCGAGCCGTCTTGGATATGACCCTGGTGTGATGTGTCCATGTCAGGTCCTCACTGATGTTAACCCCGAGGAACCTGAAGCTGCTGACTCTCTCCACAGGAGTCCCGTCGATGGTGATGGGTGTGTGTGCTTCTCTCTGCCTCTTCCTGTAGTCCACAATCAGCTCCTTTGTTTTGCTGACGTTGAGATGGAGGTTGTTGTCCTGGCACCAAGATGTCAGGGCTCTGACCTCCTCTCTGTACGCCGTCTCGTCGCCGTCTGTGATCAGGCCGATGACGGTCGTGTCGTCAGCAAACTTGATGATGGTGTTGGAGCTGTGTGTGGCCACGCAGTCGTGCGTGAACAGGGAGTAGAGGAGAGGGCTGAGCACACAACCCTGAGGGGCTCCGGTGTTGAGGGTCAAGGTGGAGGATGTGATGTTCCCCATCTGCACTGCCTGGGATCTGCCCGTCAGGAAGCTCATGATCCAGTCACAGAGGGCGCTGTTGAGCCCAAGGTCCCTGAGCTTAATGATGAGCTTGGAGGGCACAATGGTGTTGAATGCTGAACTGTAGTCAATGAACAGCATTCTCACATAAGTGTTCCTCTGGTCCAGGTGGGAGAGGGCAGTGTGGAGGGTGAGGGAGATGGCATCATCCGTGGACCTGTTTGCTCTGTAGGCAAACTGCAGGGGGTCCAGTGAGTCAGGGAGGGAGGAGGTGATAAAAGTTTTGACTAACCGCTCAAAGCACTTCATGATGATGGAGGTGAGTGCAACTGGGCGGTAGTCATTGAGGCAGATGGGTTTTGTCTTTTTGGGGACAGGGACAATGATGGACTCTTTAAAGCATGTGGGGACTACAGACTGGAGCAGTGACCTATTGAAAATGTCTGTGAACACATCTGCCAGCTGAACTGCACACACCTTGAGAGCACGGCCAGGGATGCCATCAGGTCCTGGAGCCCTGTGTGCGTTGATTCTTTTCAGAGATCTACACACATCTGCACTGGTTAAAACCAGTGAGCAGGGATCCTGGGCCTTTGGTGCCTCCACAGCCGGGGGCTTCTCAAAGCGTGCATAAAATGTGTTCAGTTCATCTGGGAGAGATGCAGACACTTCCTCAGCACCACTCGTTGTCCTTTTGTAGTCTGTTATTGTTTTTAGTCCAGACCACATATTTCTGGCGTTGGAGCCCTTGTAGTTCGACTCCACCTTGTCCCTGTATTGTCTTTTCGCACTGCTAATAGCTCTCCGGAGTGCATACCTGGAATTCCTGTACTCATCCAAATCACCGCCGCTGTGCGCGATGGCCCGTGCTTTAAGTTTAGCTGGGACCTCGCCGTTTATCCAGGGCTTCTCATTTGGGAATGTCCGTACAGTAATCCGCGGCACGACGTCATCGATGCATTTGCCGATGTATCGTCCTCCTCAAACACACACCACTCCGTGATGCCAAAGCAGTGGCGGAGAGCAGAGTCAGACTGCTCGGACCAACGCTGCACTGTCCTTGTCACAGGTCGGTCCCTCTTCAGTCATGAAGCAACATCTGGCAGAAATGACTGACATTTCTGAACGTACTACAAACGTTTAAATACTAAGGAGCAGTTGGGCCATCGCTTAGCATATGAGTAGTTTTTCTAAGTCAAACAGGCGGGATTTAGTAACAATTGGCAAACCTTGGAGTCATTGCCATTGAAAATTTTGAACACCAAAGTAATTTTCCTGCTGCCGAAACCAGGGATCGAACCAGGGACCTTTAGATCTTCAGTCTAACGCTCTCCCAACTGAGCTATTTCGGCTCAAATCCAAGCAGAAAACACACGTACAACAAAGCAACATCTGGCAGAAATGACTGACTTTTCTGAACGTACAACAAACGTTTGAATACTAAGGAGCAGTTGGGCCATCACTTAGCATATGTGTTGCTTTTCCAAGTCAAACAAGCGGCTTTTAGTAACAATTGGCAAACCTTGGTGTCATCGCCATATTTAAACTTGTCCACCATACTAAGCTTCCTGCTGCCGAAACCAGGGATCGAACCAGGGACATTTAGATCTTCAGTCTAACGCTCTCCCAACTGAGCTATTTCGGCTCAAATCGAAGAAGACAACACAAGTACAACAAAGCAACATCTGGTAGAAATGCCTTACTTTTCAGAAAGTACATCAAGCTTTTAAATACTAGGAAGCATATGAACATTCATTTCATATGAGTAGCTTTTCCAAGTCAAACAATCGGCATTTAGTAACAATTGGCAAAGCTTGGAGTCTTTGCCATTGAGAATTTTGAACACCAAAGTAATCTTCCTGCTGCCGAAACCAGGGATCGAACCAGGGACCTTTAGATCTTCAGTCTAACGCTCTCCCAACTGAGCTATTTCGGCTCAAATCGAAGAAGAAAACACACGTACAACAAAGCAACATCTGGTAGAAATTACTGACTTTTCAGAAAGTACAACAACCTTTATATACTAGGAAGCAGTTGAGCCTTCACTTAGCAGCTGAGTAGTTTACCTGCAGTTCACGAAGCAAATGTAAGAAATGTTGAGATGTACAACTTAAAAGTAAGTCATTCGGGACTGTATTCTTTCAGCTCTAACATTTTTGGGCCAATGCTGTACGAATTCACAACCTTGTAGTCAACAAGCATAACCAGTGAGAAGATTTTCCGACACAGTTAGCTACCTGCTACCCAGGTCAAACAAGCTGCATTTAGGTATTTGGTAGAACACTTGCTTTTTGACAACCTTAAACACATCATTATTTTTAGCCATAGAGAAACTTGTCCACCAAATTAATCTTCCTGCTGCCGAAACCAGGGATCGAACCAGGGACCTTTAGATCTTCAGTCTAACGCTCTCCCAACTGAGCTATTTCGGCTCAAATTGAAGAAGAAAACACACGTACAACAAAGCAACATCTGGTAGAAATGACTGACATTTCTGAACGTACAATAAAACGTTTAAATACTAGGGAGCAGTTGGGCCATCACTTAGCATATGAGTAGCTTTTCCAAGTCAAACAATCGGCATTTAGTAACAATTGGCAAAGCTTTGAGTCTTTGCCATTGAGAATTTTGAACACCACATAATCTTCCTGCTGCCGAAACCAGGGATCGAACCAGGGACCTTTAGATCTTCAGTCTAACGCTCTCCCAACTGAGCTATTTCGGCTCAAATCCAAGCAGAAAACACATGTACAACAAAGCAACATCTGGCAGAAATGACTGACATTTCTGAACGTACAAAAACGTTTAATACTAGGGAGCAGTTGGGCCATCACTTAGCATATGAGTAGTTTTTCTAAGTCAAACAGGCGGCATTTAGTAACAATTGGCAAACTTGGAGTCATTGCCATTGAAATTTTGAACACCAAAGTAATTTCCTGCTGCCGAAACCAGGGATCGAACCAGGGACCTTTAGATCTTCAGTCTAACGCTCTCCCAACTGAGCTATTTCGGCTCAAATCCAAGCAAAAAACACATGTACAACAAAGCAACATCTGGCAGAAATGACTGACATTTCTGAACGTACAACAAACGTTTAAATACTAAGGAGCAGTTGGGCCATCACTTAGCATATGAGTAGTTTTTCTAAGTCAAACAGGCGGCATTTAGTAACAATTGGCAAACCTTGGAGTCATTGCCATTGAAAATTTTGAACACCAAAGTAATTTTCCCGCTGCCGAAACCAGGGATCAAACCAGGGACCTTTAGATCTTCAGTCTAACGCTCTCCCAACTGAGCTATTTCGGCTCAAACTGAAGAATAAAACATAAGTACAACAAACCAACATCTGGTAGAAATGCCTGACTTTTCAGAAAGTACAACAACCTTTAAATGCTAGGAAGCAATTGAACATTCACTTAGCAGCTGATTAGCTTAACTGCAGTTCACGAAGTAAATGTAAGAAATGTTGAGATGTACAACTTAAAACGAAGTTATTCGGGACTGTCTTCTTTCAGCTCTAACATTTTTGGGCCAATGCTGTACGAATTCTCAACCTTGTAGTCAACAAGCATAACCAGTGAGAAAATTGTCTGACACAGTTAGCTACCTGCTACCCAGGTCAAACAAGCTGCATTTAGGTATTTGGTAGAACACTTGCTTTTTGACAACACATCATTATTTTTAGCCATAGAAAAACTTGTCCACCAAATTAATCTTCCTGCTGCCGAAACCAGGGATCGAACGAGGGACCTTTAGATCTTCAGTCTAACGCTCTCCCAACTGAGCTATTTCGGCTCAAATTGAAGAAGAAAACACACGTACAACAAAGCAACATCTGGTAGAAATGACTGACATTTCTGAAAGTACAACAAACGTTTGAATACTAGGGAGCAGTTGGGCCATCACTTAGCATATGAGTAGCTTTTCCAAGTCAAACAGGCGGCATTTAGTAACAATTCGCAAACCTTGGAGTCATCGCGAGTAACTAAAGGTATTCAATAAATGTAACGGAGTAGAAGTACACCATTTTCCTCTGAATTGTAGTTGAGTTGAAGTACAAAGTACCAAAACATTGAAATACTCAAGTAAAGTACAAGTCTTTCAAAACTGTACTGAAGGACAGTACTTGAGTAAATCTACTTAGTTACTTTACACCACTGGGTAACACTAGAATAGGTTGTTGCATTTGTCATTACAATAATATATTTGTAATCTCATGGATTACTGTAAAGTTATAGGGTTTGTTTGTTATTTATTATGGGGAGGGACATTTTGACATCCAAGCACATTTTCTCTTTCGCGCAAAAGTATACTTACACTCTACAAACCTCAACGTAGAAAGTGTTCATTTGCTATTCGTATAATCGCAGAAACATAAGCAATCTGTCCAGACATCTGGCCTGAAGGCATCATATTCAGATGGAGAAATGCACAGTTTTCGAGCGCCATAACTCGTAGCTCTGTTGCCCCAGTTAGTAACGTTACCAAGTCAGGTGTGCAGAGATGGAAGAAGCTAAGCACTCAGATCTGGTACTTAAAGGTCCCCTATTATACACAATTCACTTTTTGATGTCTGTTACACATAAATATCTGTCACCGGTGTATGAGGAGACTCACAAAGAAAATGCAACCCTCTCTCCTTTCCTCCTTACCCACATCTCTAAAAACGGTGGTACAAACGAGCTGATCCAGATTTGCTGCCAATATGACGTCATATCAGAAATGTGGGCTGGCTTTACTTTGAACTCCTGGCAATGTCCTGCCCACGTGACACGTCACAACCTATTGTCTGCAATATATTGTCGCGAAGTTGAATCCATAAATGTATAAAGAGAACGGCTGAATCCCCTCCGCAGCACCTCTGTGTGTGTGTGTGTGTTCAGCAGGATGTCTGCAGGAGGGACTTAGAGTTGTTGTTTATATAATACATATAATGTCTCTGTTCTAGTGGTAAACACTGAGAAGAGTTTCAGAAATAATGCTGGATGTGGTTTGAACATAATATGGCGTTTAATCACGGCCAAAAAAAAGGTCACAAGTCTGTGGGGGCAGTGCTATGATCTGGGGTTGCTGCAGTTGGTCTGGTCTAGGTTCATCAACGTGCCCAAAGAATGAGGTCAGCTGACTACCTGAATATACTGAAGGACCAGGTTATTCCATCAATGGATTTTTTCTTCCCTGATGGCACGGGCACGTTCCAAGATGACAATGCCAGGATCCATCGGGCTCAAATTGTGAAAGAGTGGTTCAGGGAGCATGAGACATCATTTTCACACATGGATTGGCCCCCACAGAGTCCAGACCTGAACCCAATTGAGAATCTTTGGGATGTGCTGGAGAAGACTTTGCGCAGTGGTCTGAATCTCCCGTCATCAATACAAGATCTTGGCGAAAAATTAATGCAAGACAGAAATAAATGTTGTGACATTGCAGAAGATTAAGGAAACGATGCTGTAATCAAAGTCCAACGAAATATGAGAGTGTGACTTTTTTTTTGGCCAGGCAGTTTATTAAAGACATTAAAAAGTGCATTTTGCATAATTTGAGACCTGACGAGAGACAATGGATGAATCGAGTAAATTAAATTTAAGGAATGGAGAAAATAACCTTGAGAATCAAGTTCATATTTTGGATGAAAGATGGGAAAAATGGGTAAAAACACCCCACAAAACATTTATAATGACCAGGTAAGATCTGCAAATGAATGTACGCATGAGTACTAATGTTGCATCCATTATGTGTAAACTATCTCTTATAACTTCATTTCAATTTGAGTTAATTCATTATTATTTATTTATTTTTTCTGATTTGTCAATTGTTATGTGGTTAATTTATGTATCTAAGTGTTTATGTTGTTATGTGTGCCTTGTAATTAAATACTTTCTTAAAATACAAAAAAAGAGTAAACTAAAACAAGTCTAAAGACGTTTGTGCCGCAGTGTCTCTTTCTCACTGTCCCTGGGCCTGATGTTTGGAAAAAGTGTTGGAGTTTTTGTTACTTCTTGAATTATGTTTTACTGGCTAATCCTGGGTTTAATACTTTCTGAAGCAACAGGCGGTTACGTGACGGCATCCAACACACATTTTTCCAAAAGCATACACAGAGATGTTGTTTGGTTCCTCTGGAAACAATATGGTTTATTAAACAATCAGGTTGACTTTCAAGAAAAAAAATCATATATCTAAAATCCAAATATCATTATTCTGATCAGGCAATCGTCAGAAATAAGGTGACAAAAACAATGCCCGATACTGTGGTCGAAAACTGTGGGCCTTCCAAACTCTTTTTAAGTCCTTGGCTGTGGAGGCTGACGTGTCTCTCTCATTTACTGTCGCATCAGGGAACATTACAACAAAACTGAAAAAGTGTTATGGAACATTTTATTAATTTACAGTTTCAACAGATATAGAAATAAATCTTTTTAGGAGGAATAGTTGTGTCATCTGGGTGGATCAAATGTATTTTACCATCATTCTCAACATATAGAGTGAGACCTCTAGAGATTAACTTTGGAAAATTCCTGTATGATACAAAAACCTGCCTCCATACTCAACATGCAGGAGTTCTGATCACTCTGATCCTCTGCTGCCATCTTCTGGCAAGTCCCAATAGAATGCTTTTTTTTAATGAGTAGTATTATTTTCATCACACCTTCTACTGTAGTAAAATGAATATGTGCAGGCAAAGTGAAGACCGTAGGTACAGTGGAACAGCAGAGGCAGAGAGGGTCTTCACACAGGAGAGAGAAGGAGCTTCAGACCAGATCAAAAAACTGACTGACCAGTTCCATGGCCTTCCTCCAGAGAATGCTGTGAGCTGACTTTGAGTTAGCAGACAGAAACAACATCCTGTAGCAAACAACTCAGGTTTGCTGAGGTCAATTGCTCATTTTACCCCCAGATGACTCAATCTACCCCTTGACTCGGATCAACTTACCCCTTAGATGGGGTAAATTAAGCCACAAGGCCACTTTTCTTTGAGAAGTCATATTCTCATAACCCTTTTAGTCTTTTTAGCATTTAAATTGTTTTTATTGTTTAAGTGATTTTAAACGTATTACAACATTCTTACACCATTTTGTACTTAATTTATATTTTATCCGAATGTAATGTCTCAGTAGAGTTTTAAGGTCATCCTAATTTTCTCTTTAAGGTTAATTGGCGCATTGATTGCCCAGTATTGCTCTCAGCCCAATTTAGAAAAACCCATTCCCCATCATCCCCCCCTATTTGGTATTAATATCTAAATTGGCAAAGTAACTGGTAATTAAGTCTGTATAAGAAATGTAATGAGTAATGTGAAAATACTCCGTAAAGTAAACCTGTACAGTAAAGTACATGTACCTCAAATGTTTACCTAAGTACAGTACTTGAGTACATGTACTTCCACCACTGCAAATTGCTTTAAATGATTTACATATAAATGTATCTACTGTTGCTCTGTAAAATATCATGCAGATGTGTATTCACTGTTAAAGACATCTCACCAACTTCATGTATTTGTGCTTCTGGTGTTGTTTTGAGCTGACTTAGTTTAAATGTGCCCTTGCACCTTTAACACAACGGACTAATACGGGAAAAACATGTATCTGTTAAACTTTTATTTGCAAACACAGAACTATAAACACAGTAAAACCATGGCATTCTTGTTTCTTCTCGGTCGTGATGGTCAGATGAAGCTTCATGAAGCTCTGAAGATTTCCATCCAATTGGTTCACAGAAGGGTTCATCTGTGAGGCTCCGTTGGCACGCTAACCCCTGTTGGTCAAAGAGTGTAAAACATATAAATATGACATCTCGACAGTGGATCTTTCTGTGTGCAATGAGTAAAGCCTTAAGAATAACTCTTAACAATGAACATTACATATGTTCATGTAATTTGTATCAATACTGTGTATAGTTTCCAGTTTATTTATTGTGATTAAAAAGCCTAAAGAGGCTGGTTTACATTGCAAAGAGGGATTTTTATTCATTAATACTTTTTGTTAACCATCTTATAGCCTCAGAAAGGCTAAACAACAACAAAGTATACATTTATTAGCTACATGATAACATTTAGCTGAGGCTTTCGTAAATAAAAAAGAGACCCTACGGTTGCATCTACTTACCAGCTGAGCCACAGCCCACATGCTGAACTCAGCTGAGAACACTGAAGTAGTGCAAGCTTACTTTGAATGTTATTTTTCTGTCGGCAGATTTCTGTCGAGCTATTATCCTGCCATAACTCTACAAATAAACTAAACATGTTTTTCAAATGCCCTAACAAACACATTGTGGTTTAGAAATACAAAACACCATTGTGTTGTGGAGTTTTAGTCCTTTCCTTTTTAGAATTAAAAGGTCACTCTCAGGATGTCGGGATTTGTGACGCGCCTCTCTTTGTTCCCAAAAAACACATACCGAGATCATCGAGTTGAATAAGATTTATTTGGTTGATCCGGCATACAAACAAACATAGGCTTTCTTGCTTTAACGTAAAATAAAAGGTATGTTTCTGTTTCCAAACAATTACAAAAAGAGCACGGTCAAAAAGATTATACTGGCTTCCTTATAAGGTCACTAGCTGTGTGTGATTGCCCCGCTATATAAGTGCACACTGACATGCGCACAAATATATATTATTAAATAAGTTATTTCATAATATTCTAAACAGAAATGTGGCTTATAAAAATGTATCTAAATGGTCTAAACCAAAAATGGCTCTAACATACCAGCCCCTAATTGCTTATTACATAGCAATTACTTATATCATAACAGAGCCATTACAATAAAAACATGTAACATCCATCAATAGCATATTTGCATACTCAAGTCCATAGTATATTGCATACTTGCAAAGTCCATGCAGGACCGGTACTCAGTGTGTAGGTCTAGTAAAAGTTTTCTGTAATGTTCTGCTGTTCCAAAGGCAGCTTTCGATGGGGTCCTTTTAGCTATCAGCTTTCAGTGCACATGACTGAAAGGCTAAGGCTTATTAGGCTCAGTCTGCTGCCTCCTGGGCTCGGCCACGTCTTATCTCAATGGTTCCAAAATAATCTATTCCCACATGGGTGAAAGGTGGGAGATCTAGTGTTATTCGATCTAGTGGGAGATCAGCCATTTTCAGCTCTCCAGCTCTGGCCTGTAGGCGTCTGCAAAACAGACAGTTCTTTATGATCCTCCTTGCTGGAAAGTTTGCAGCGGATAGCCAATAACATTGATGGAGTTTGGAGAGCATGTGACCTCTTCCTGAGTGACCAAGGTAGGATAATTGGATGTTTGACCTTGGTTGGCATGGCCATCATTGTACGACCTTTACAGAAAGTCTTAATGCCTGAGTTGGAGGTATTTTGAGCCGTAGCATCTGATCCTTCATTCCTTTATCCTGTTTTGCTCCAAGGACAGTGGAGCAATCCTTCCTTTTTTGTCTTATCTCCAGGAGGAGTGTCTTTAATTTCACTATCCATGCAACAGCTCTTTTTAGGTTGTTCCATGAAGAGTAATAGTCTGGGGGGATAGAACCAAGTTCATTTGGAATAATTGGCCACTGAGATTCAGGTTTCTCAAGAATTCTGGACCATGAAGCCTTTTTTTTTTTAACTGAAAAAGGATTCGATGTTCAGTCCTCGTGAAGCATCAACCTTTGTAAGGTTATGAATAACAGCAATCCGGTTTGCAACAAAGGTGTGGAACCTCATCTGTTTAGCTTTATCTTCATCAGGGATGGAGGCTAGTACAGCTCGACTGTTACTGATCCATTTGGTCAGCTTGATTAATTAGGCTTATAGTGTGATTTCTGTGGCTAGTGACTTGAGGCAATCATCGACATAGAAATGTAATTTAATTGTGTCAGCCACTTCTCTATCAAATTGGCCACAGTTGTCCTTGGCTGTCCTTTGCAACATGAAGTTTGCGCAGCTTGGAGAGGAAACAGCTCCAAAAAGATGGACCATCATTCGGTATTCCTCAAGATTTTTGCTGGTGTCTCCTCCAGGCCACCACAGGAATCTGAGCAAGTCTATGTTTTCCTCATTTACATGCACTTGGTGGAACATCCCCTCAATATTTGCCATAATAGCGAAGGGCTCCTGACGAAACCTGAGGAGAACACCAGTCAGTGAGTTTGCCAAGTCAGGGCCCTGAAGGAGTACACTGTTGAGGGATTTGCCTTTATAGGATGATGCACAATCAAGGACCACCCGGATAGTTTTCTTGCATTTATGATAAACACCATGATGGGGTGTATACCACACTTTGCCTTTTTCCAGGTGTAGATCGTTTGTTGGTACTTTCTCTGCATATCCTTTTTTGATGACGTCACTCATAAAGCCTTTATACTCGATTGCATAGGTCTGATCCTTCTGCAATTTCCTTTGGAGTGATTGCGTTGTTTTGCCATTTGGTAGCTGTTTGGCATGATACTGTTTGGAGTATGTAAAGGTAGGGAGGGGTAAGTTGTAGTGGCCATCTTTAAGAGAAACCAAACTTTCCACGATCTGCATGAACTTTCGGTCATCAGCTGACATTTTTCTTTCCTCTTCATACTTTTTATCTGGAAAGTCATGCATATATTGTTTTTCAATCAGCTTTTCAAGGTGAACAATCGAGATCCGGTTCACTAATAGCACAGGTGTTTCATCATCACCGGATCTGTTGAAGCATTAAGTGGACCACTAACAACCAACCCTAACAGTGTTTTCACTGCATAGGGGCCATTTCCTTAGCTATTTATTATTTTCCATGGTTTCATAGCCTTTGGAATATTTACTCCAATGAGAAGTCCAAAATCTGCATCAATCTCTTTTATCTGGATCTCCTGCAGATAAGGCCATTTGTTGAGGTCCGCCTGGGTAAGAATGTTTCTTTTGGTAACAGGGATTTTGTGCTGAGTGTAAACCTTGGGCAAATTTACATATGTGCCATCTTCCACATTGCCCACTTCTAAACCTGTTAACTCAAAACTCTTTACTCTTTTCTCTGTTCCCATCATTTGAAGAAGGATTTTCGGTTCTTTGTCTTCCAGCACCGAGCAACTTCATGAGATTCTCTGTGCCAAATGTGTCAGAGCTACCAGGGTCCAGGCAGGCACAGATCAATATACTTTTATTTCCATGGCAGAGTTTGACTTTCACTGGCACTATGGCAAGTATGCTGTCTCTACCAGCCCCGATTCCTTCACCCTCTCCTACTGAAACAAGGCTTCAGGCCAGGCCACTCCACTTTTCTGTTCTGCCTTATAATGTCTAGAATTGGGCGCTGCTGAGCAGGGAGGATGTAGGACGTGTTTTGCAGTGACTCCTCCGATATGTGACTTGTATACATTTTACTAGCACTTTTTTTGTACATTTTCTTCACTATCTAACTTTATCACAACAGCCATTCACTTTATTTAACACTGTTTCGGGGCTCCTGCAGAATCTTTAATAATCCCATATTTTAACGACACTTACATTTCAAACTGTGCGTTAAACGCTCAGAACGTATCACTAATAAGTTACAGCGCAGTCAAGAGGAAAATATCTCGGTGTATATGGCGTCAAATGTACGAAAATACAAGTACAACGGCTCGTCCAAAGCAAGGCCCAACTCCTCCTAGGCAAAAAGTCCGGTGAACTCCAGCCAAACTCAACCTATACCAGCTAGTTTACCCATGGACATCGCATCGGTTAAAGTGGACATACTCGCCTCCCTAAAGGCCGACATTTCTTGCGTAATAAGAGCGGAGTTGAAGAAAGCCCTGGCAGATGATTTTGAAGCGTTAAGGAAGGAAATGCAGGCGATGAGAGCTGAAATTTCTAACAGCACAACCGCAATCCACACCAAAATTGAGTGTGTTAAAGCTGATGTAGAAGTAATGGAGAATGGATTGTCAACATGGTCGGACGAAGTTGTAACTGTACAAACTACGGTAACAGAACTCCGGAAGCAAGTAGTAGTCTTAAAAGAAAGGTGTGAGGACATGGAGGGGAGGATGAGGAGGGGAAATATCTGGATTATGGGGGTTGAGGAGCAGCCGGCGTCTAGCTCTCCCGCGGCAGTTTCCAAACCTCTTACGGAGGTTTTCTGGCTGGACAAGAGGTCCGGATTGAACGCTCACACCGCAGTTTGACACAGAAGAAGTCGGGAGACAAGCCGCGCGTAATCATCACAAAACTACACAAGAAACAGAGATGCCATGGATATCCTGAGGAGGGCTCGCAACAGCAGTAACCAACTCATCTATAATGACAAACCAATCGCCATATTCCCAGACTACACAGCTAACGTAGCTAAAGCCAGAGCAGCCTTCACAGACGTAAGGAAGATGCTTCGAAACAGACGGGGTGTCCGTTTTGGAATACTTTTCCCTGCCAGATTCTGGATCTCCCACAACAACGAAGAGAAAGAGTTATTGGATGCTGCGAAGTCCATGGACTATGTAAATAACAATGTCATCCCAGCAACTGAGATGGAGACTTGATCGTATGTATCCTTATTTCACAGGTGAACTTGTGAAAAAAAAACGCCTACCACTGATAACTTTATATAATTTATAATTACTTTGACTACTGAGACGCTATGGTTAGGTGTCGTTATACACCCATCCACTTTCCCTTGTTTGAATACACACTTTGATATTTTATACCACGCTCCACTTCCAATTTCCTGCTCTCCATCTGCCTTCCCTCCTCGTTGCCCCAATTATAGCTAAATTACCATAATTTCCAGACTATTGAGCACACCTGAGTATAAGCCGCACCAACTAAATTTTAGAAGAAAAAAAACTTTGTACATAAATAGGCCGCAACTGACTATAAGCCGCAGGTTTCCAGGTGTTGTAACATGAGATATTTACACAGAAACATTTTTAATTACCGCTTTTTTCCAAACAGTGTCTGAATTGAACAGCCTCAGAATGGCTTCATCACACATCTCAGTCTCTCTTTCGTTGTCTTGCTCTTGCGCTTCCTGCTAGAGTGCTGCCTGGTAGCCGTTAGCCCTTAAAAATATATAGATTAGCCGCATCGTTTTTTAAGCCGCAGGTTTCAAAGCGTGTGAAAAACGTTGCGGCTTATAATCCGGAAATTACGGTAAATACTCTTTCAAATTCAAAATTTGAGTCATGGAGACCCTTAAGGTTATAAGCTATAATGTCAAAGGCCTTCATAATCCTATAAAGAGGAAGAAAATCCTTGGTCAACTAAAGAGAGCTAACTGCCAAATAGCATTCCTGCAGGAGACCGATTTATCGGAAACCGAACATGAAAAACTGAAAAAATCCTGGGCAGATAAAGTGTTCTATTCATCACATTAATCAGGTAAAAAGAGACAACTCTCAATTCTGATACATAGATAGGTTAACTTTGCATTAACTGTGGTCCATAAGGACACTGGGGGAGATTCATTCTGATAAATTGATTAATTGATGGAATACAAGTCACCTGAAATATCACCTCTCATTCTATGGGACTGTGCCAAGGCATATGTTAGGGGCCGCATTATCTCATTTACAAGCGCAAAGAAAAAGAGAAGGGAAGCAAAACAGCCTGAACTAGAAGACAAAATAAGACAGCTTGAGCAACAACATAAAAGAACACCAACCTCCAATCTACTTAACGCTTTTAAACTAACACGTATGGACCTGAATAGCCTACTCTCGGAAAAGTCGAGCGCAATTTAAGGTTTACAAAAGAAAAATATTATGAAAATGGTAACAGGGCAAGCAGATTGTTAGCATTAAGCCTTAAAAAGCAGCAATCTTCTAATATAGTACAGAAAATAATGTCTGACAATGCAATACTTACAAAACCTGATGAAATTTCTGATCCCTTTGCAAAATTGTATCAGTCCCTATATAAAAACACCGATACCTGCACAGATGATAAAGAATTGGGACAATTTCTAAATTACATCAAATTAAAAGAGCTCTCTGAACCCATGGTGAAAGAGCTAGACGAACCAATTAGGGAACAAGAAATACAAGATGTAAAACAACAAAAGTCCTGGACCGGACGGTTATATCAAAGAGTTTTATAAAAAGTTTAAAGAGACATTATCACTTTTACTGCTAAAAGCATATACCAAAATGCGCTACAATCCAGAACCCTGGCTCCCACTTGGAGGGATGCGACAATTGTCGTAATACCCAAGGAAGGCAAAGATCCTGCCACACGCCAATCATATACTGTAGGCCCATATCACTGTTAAATACAGACCTACGCATACTAACAGACATTTTAGCAAGGCGCGTCAATAGAATTATCACAGAAATTAACCATCCTGATCAGACCGGGTTTATAAAGGGAAGATACTGCGGGGATAATATCAGAAGATTACTAAATCTAATGATTCATCCAAAAGTCAGGGGAGAAGAAACAGTGATACTGTCTCTTGATGCACAGAATGCATTTGATCGTGTATCCTGGCAATATTTATTTCAAACTCTGAAACGACTCCAATTCGGCCCCATTTTCATTAAGTGGATACAAACATTGTACTCTAACCCACAAGCTACTGTTAAAGTAAATGGGTCAGTACCTGACCGATTTGCATTAGAACGTGGATGCAGACAGGGCGGCTCTCTATCGCCCCTGCTATTCGATATCAGTATTGAACCATTGGCACAGTTAATCAGAGACGACTATGACATAAAGGGACTAACAACAATTGATGAAGAACATAAGTTGTCATTATACGCAGATGATGTGCTCTTATACCTAACAGATCCGGCAACATCAATTCCACACTTAAAAGACCTAATTCTAAGATTTGGATATTTCTCAGGCTATAAAGTAAATGTAGATAAAACAATGGCAATGGAGTTGTGGGGAAGAATTCCACAAACTGTAAAACTCCAGAGTGGGTTTAAATGGCCTAAAGATGGCATTAAATACCTGGGTATACAAATTCCCCCGTCGTTAAAAAGTATGTTTGATGTAAATTACAAAAGCATAATCCAGAACATCAGTAAGGATTTAGATCAGTGGACAATACTTCTCCTGTCTCTGCTGGGCCGTATCGAGACTGTACGTATGAATGTGTTGCCAAGGCAACCAAGTATTAGACTTAAAACATTAAAAATTATCCAAGTTACATGGAGGGCTCAAACTTCCAAATCTTAGATATTATTTTTGGGCTGCAAAGTTAAAACCTTTAACAACATGGATCCAGGATCTTTCATGTACACGATGGCTTAATATTGAAAAAACTTTGTGTGTGAGACCCTTAGAGACATTACCTTTCCTAGAAATTCCAATGGTGAATGGACTAGAGTCCCACTTAACATTTGGAGGAAAATAAAATCATCATTTGGACTACCTAGAGCCTCCTCAGCACTTTCCAATATCGGGTTTATAAAGGATTTTGTACCCTCCCGTATAGATGCAGGATTTAGACAATGTTCAGCAAAGGGACTCTCTAATCTATACCAACTCCGTAAGGACGGTTACTGAAATCATTTGATCAGTTAAACGAGGAATTCAAACTTCCTGCCCCAGACTTTTTGAGATATTTACAATTTAGGAACTTTCTGACAAAACATAAAGAATGGAATAAAGTCTTGGTCCCCTCTCCAATTGAAGAGTTCTTGATACAATTACAAACAGGAAATGGAGATAAGAGAGTTATATGCCATCTTTACCAAATATTTTTAGGCATGACTATGACATGGGAAATTGAAATGAATACAGACATACCACAGGATGTGTGGGAAGAAATATGTACTGAAGCACATCTAGTTACCAACTCTAGTTCATGGAGGGAATTTAAATGGAAGGTAATTACAAGATTTTTCCGGACTCCAGAATTAGTAGCTCAAATGGGCCCAACAACTTCAAATACACGTTGGCGGAATTGTGGTGCGCAAATAGGTAACCATACCCATATCTTTTGGACATGCCCTAAACTAAGATTGTTCTGGGATGTTGTGTTTGAGGCCCTT
Organism: Eleginops maclovinus; assembly: GCF_036324505.1. Lineage (NCBI taxonomy): Eukaryota > Metazoa > Chordata > Actinopteri > Perciformes > Eleginopidae > Eleginops > Eleginops maclovinus. The sequence goes on from NC_086350.1 coordinate 27,710,046, forward strand.
AATGAAGTGTTTCATCAAAAATTCATAAAGGATCCAAAGGTTGCATTATTAGGAGTTATACCTGGAGGCATCGATGGAAGAGCTAGGAAATATCTTTTCCAAATACTGCTAACAGCAGCAATTAAATGTATCACACTTAAGTGGCTAAAACCTGACCCCCCAACATACAATCTATGGACTGAGAAGGAGCGGGAAATCTATCAGATGGATCAAATAACATATTCTTTGAGACTTCAAACAGATATATTTATTAGAAGATGGAACCCTGCCGTTACTACACTAATACAGCGAATTGATCCAAATCTCCCCACACCTTCTGGATCATAACAGTATCTACGCCCTCCCAACCCACAATGTCTGTAGCGGCATAGGTGTTGGCAAATGAGTACACACATTAACACACCCCCTTCTGCACGTTTTGTTTTATTTCCTTATTTATATATATATATATATATATATATATATATATATATATATAAATGTTTTTCAGTTATTTTATTTTATTTCTTAATATATTTATATTTCTTTTTAATTTATTTATTATTCTTCTCTTCAATTCCTTTAATCTTTCTCTACTTGTATAAAATATGCTGATACAGTTGATGAAAAAATGGAAAAACAATATGCAACAGTGTATGTAAAAGTGTGAATATGTTTGTATAAGCTGCTGGAACTGAAATAAAAACGAAGTCAAAAAAAAAAAAGAGAGATAAAGACGGCTTTGGAGCGGTTTGAGAGTAAAATTGTCTCACATAGCCAGACTATTGCGGCTAACGACCATGATAGCGAGCTGACTGACCTCCAAGCTAATGTTAGCAAGCTAACTGCCCAGTAGTCACTCTCTCCAAGAAATGTGAGGACCTCGAGAGACGCTCCAGACGGAACAATGTCTGTTTGGTGGGCTTGCCCGAAGGCACAGAGGGCCCTGAGTTTAAGGCCCAACTCCTTCAAGACTTACTCGGTCTTGATGACAAACCCGTACTGCACCAAGCCCCTCGTACCCTACGCAGCAGGCCAAAAGATGGGGAACCCCACCGTCCTCTTTTTATCCGTGTCATCCTGTTTCAAGTCCGGGACCAGATTCTGCACCAGGCAAGGGAAGCCTCTCCGCTTTTGTTTATGGGGAGGAGGATCTCATTATTCCCTGATTCACCCCAACGATGGCTACCAAACAGGTCGCCTTTGCTAAAGTGAAGAAGGTGCTTCATTCCTGCCCGAAAATTAAGTTTGGACTTCTCTACCCAGTGACGCTACGCATCGTCTTACCCGGAGGACAGATACACAGGTTTGAAGACCCGGCTTTGGCGTCTGTCTTTTTTTCAGAAGAACATCTAAAAAGTTGTAGCTCCGGACACTGTTTAGTCAATATGCTGACTGGCTTTAGCCATTGTTGTTAGCCATACAGACCACATCTCCCAAGGTGCCTTGTTCCATCAAAGTTGTCAATGGTTTGCGGTTGCAGGCTTCTACCGTTTAGCTTTAAACATCCGTTATTTATAATGTTTTACTGTGATTACTTGAAGGCACCTTTTGATACCTAAACGGTTATGATTACGGCTGCTGTGAAGGTTTAACACCATAGATGCCACCTCGAAATTACGTTTTTTGATTGTTTGATGCTGCCTTACTGTTCAATACGATTGGATATATGCATCTCATTCTGTTTGATTGTGTTTATCTGGCTCAATGATTAGCCTACTTCATACTGTGCACTTTATTTGAATTTATAATATGTCACATTTCGTTAGGGGAAAACCGGAGTAGTTGTAAGTAGGTCCTGACAAGTGGTGTGACGTTGCGGGGAGGGTTGCACGCACCCTTTTTGGAGGGATGCTTCTGCTGAGGGGTGTGGGGTGGGGGGAAGGGGTATATATGTGTGCATTTATGTTGTTTTTTTCTGTATTTGTTGCTTGTTTTTTTGACCAGTCAGATATTATATATCTTTTTTTTACTTCTATTTGCATTGCTGCTACAGAACGCCACTTCTGTCATTATACACTCCTACTTCCCAGTTATGACCCAGCCTAATTCAACAGTGCTGGGGGTGACATTAGATTTACCAGCTTTAACTATAAAGGACTTAATAATCCTATAAAACGTAGCAAGGTTTTACACCATCTCCACCACTTGGGTGCCCTCGTAATATTTTTACAAGAAACTCACCTTAAGGCTACTGATCATTTGAAATTGAAGAGGGGATGGGTAGGTCAGCTTTACCATTCTTCATTTGGGGGCAAAACAAAGGGGTGCAGCAATTCTGTTACATAAATCTATTCCCTTTGTTCACTCAACAGTCATTTCTGATTCTAATGGCAGATTCGTCATAGTTACTGGCCAGATTCATAACACCCATGTGGCTTTAGTGAAAGTTTATGCTCCCAATTGTCACGATGATTCCTTTTTAAACGTCTTTTCTTAAAGATTCCTGATATGTCTCCACACTTCTTCAAGGTTTCAAGGTTTCAAGGCTTTATTGGTCATATGCACAGCATATACAACGTATATGTTGGCAATGAAAATCTTATGTCCCATGCTCCTCCAACAACTCAACATACATGGTGCAAATAAGATAAATAAAATAGTGCAAAAAGAGAGAAGAATATTTACAATAACAACAATAAAGATTTGAGGATGTGAAATACATACATATGTGGAATACATTGAAAGTATTTAAACACTTTACACTGTGAGGAGGTATGGACAGATGCATATATTATGTATAGCAGATGTACAGTGGTATGCAAAAGTTTGGGCACCCCTTAGGAAAACCACTGCATCAGTTTGTCACTTGCTGAGCTTTTGAAGCAGCAACTTCATTTTAACATATGTTATACCTTATGGTAACAGAAACATCTCAGTAGTGAAATAACTTTTATTGGTCAAACAGAAACATGTTTATGTGCATTCAAACAAAAATAGGCATGTGCATAAATTTGGGCACCCCTAAGAAATAATTCCATTAATATTTAGTATTGCCTCCTTTTGCTGCAATAACGGCCTGTAGACGCCTCCTGTAGCCACAGACAAGTCCCTTAAGCCTGGCAGGTGGTATTTTGGCCCATTCTTCCACACAAAACGTCTCCAGTTCAGTCAGGTTTCTTGGCCTCCGTGCATGGACAGCCTTCTTCAAATAAATCCATACATTTTCAATGATGTTAAGGTCTGGGGACTGGGATGGCCATTCCAGAACATTGTACCTGTGCTTCTGCATGAATTCCTTGGTGGATTTTGATCGGTGCTTAGGATCATTGTCCTGCTGAAAAATCCAACCCCGGCGTAGCTTCAACTTTGTGACTGACTCTAGAACATTCTTGTCAAGAATCTCCTGGTACTGTAAGGAATTCATGTGGCCCTCAACTTTAACAAGTTTTCCAGTACCTGTGCTAGCCACACAGCCCCATAACATGATAGATCCTCCACCAAATTTTACAGTGGGCAACAAGTTCTTTTCATTGAATGCAGTGTGTTTTTTTCGCCATGCATACCTGTTCATGTTATGACCAAATAACTCAATCTTGGTCTCATCTGACCACAGTATTTTGTTCCAAAATGCTTCTGGCTTGTCCAGATGTGCTTTTGCATACCTCATGCGACTCTTCTTGTGATTAACACTCAGGAAAGGCTTTTTGCACATCACCCTTCCAATGAGCTCTTCCTGGTGCAAAGTACGCTGGATTGTGGAACGGTGAACAACTACACCATCAGCAGCCAGATGTTGTTGTAGTTCTCTGGAGGTGGTCTGTGGCTTCTCTGTGACCATTCTCACCATCCTTCGCCTGTGCCTTTCCCCTATTTTTGTCGGCCTACCACATCTTTCCTTCACACGGACTGTTCCTGTGGCCTTCCATTTCACAACTACGTTTCTGACTGTGGAGACAGACAGTTTAAACCTGTCAGATAATTTTTTGTACCCTTCTCCTAATTTATAATGTTGGATTATCTTAGCTTTCAGGTCAGTGGAGAGTTGTTTTGAGGTCCCCATCTTGCCACTCCCTAAGAAAGAACCTAGGCCAGGCACAGCCAGCTATTACCTATGTTAAATAGCCTTTTTCATGATTGGTTCCACCTGTCTTTGTAATTGAAGGTCTAATGAGCTAATCAAAGCAATTTTGTGCAGCAACCTGTCAGCTATAAATCCGTACAGGTGTTGAAATGAATGCTATTTATAAGGGTGCCCAAACTTTTGCACATCCCATTTTTTGCATTTTATTTTATTATAATAAAACTATGTAATGCTACCCTAAGAATTTTGGTCTGGAAAACACTAAAACGTCTACATCTTTGTAGGAAAACAAATGTTGTTGCTGTGATCTTCTATTATAAAGGAAAAGCAAATTGTCATGAAATCTCAGAGGGGTGCCCAAACTTTTGCATACCACTGTATATGGCAGATATGTATAATATATAGATATGTGGACTATAAACAGATATGTATGGCAGATGTGTATAATATATATATATATATATATGTATGTGTGTACTATAAAAAGATGTGAGTAGACATTCACACAGCTCAGGAGTTCAGCAGTCTTATAGCCTGTGGTATAAAACTGTCTCTGAGTCTGGTAGTCTTGGTCCGGATGCTGCAGTACCGTCTGCCAGACGGCAGCAGACAGAACAGATTGTTGCTGGGGTGATGGGGGTCCTTTAATATCCTACCGGCCTTCTTCCTACACCGCTGGATGTAGAGGTCCTCCATGGATGGCAGCTCCGTCCTGGTGATGTGCTGAGCAGTTTTCACCACCCTCTGTAGAGTCTTACGGTTGAGGGCGGTGCAACTGTCATACCAGGCGGTGATGCAGCCAGTCAGGATACTCTCGATGGTGCACCTGTAGAAGTTGCAGAGTATCCTGGAGTCCATGTTGAACTTCCGCAGCCTGCGGAGGAAGAAGAGCCGCTGTCGAGCCGTCTTGGATATGACCCTGGTGTGATGTGTCCATGTCAGGTCCTCACTGATGTTTACCCCGAGGACTCTCTCCACGGGAGTCCCTTCGATGGTGATGGGTGTGTGTGCCTCTCTCTGCCTCTTCCTGTAGTCCACAATCTGCTCCTTTGTTTTGCTGACGTTGAGATGGAGGTTGTTGTCCTGGCACCAAGATGTCAGGGCTCTGACCTCCTCTCTGTACGCCGTCTCGTCGCCGTCTGTGATCAGGCCGATGACGGTCGTGTCGTCAGCAAACTTGATGATGGTGTTGGAGCTGTGTGTGGCCACGCAGTCGTGCGTGAACAGGGAGTAGAGGAGAGGGCTGAGCACACAACCCTGAGGGGCTCCGGTGTTGAGGGTCAAGGTGGAGGATGTGATGTTCCCCATCCGCACTGCCTTGGATCTGCCCGTTAGGAAGCTCATGATCATGTGTTCTCGGTCAGTTCGTTATCGTCTTTCATGTGTTCAAGTCAAGTGTTTTTCATGCCCTGGATTATCGTCTTTCATGTGTTCAAGTCAAGTGTTTTTCATGCCCTGGACTTTGCCTAACTTTGGATTTTTGTAAAACAGCTTTGGAATAAAGCTCGCCTTTTGTTTGTACCCATACCTGCCTCCCTTGTTGCTGCACTTTGGTCCTATTTCCCCAAACCCCGACAGAACTAACTGACCGAGAACACAAGGGAAAGCAGGACTAAATACAAAGACACTAATCACAACACAAGCCACAGCTGGGGAGGGGAGGCAGAAACATGAGGGCAACAGGTGACAACAATGAAACAATCAGACACAAGGAAAACCAAAAGACAGGAAGTAAAACACATGACACAACAGAGGGAAAACATTTCAAAATAAAACAGGAAACAGACAGAAAACAAGGATCATGACAGCAGCATAGTGGGGTGTTTAGCATGACACGTTTGACAGGTCATTCTCCTTTTACAGTTCCTGCTCAAGTGTCTCACTCTCAGGCAGCCAAAAGCACAGTCCTTTTTCTCTCAAAAACTCAATTTTAGTTTCATGACATTCTGGAATAATTTTATGCCATTCAGCTAGAGGATGCTTGCTGGTACAAAAGGGACATGAGGTGTCGCTGGCAGTGGAGGAAATGTAACTATTCAAAGGTGAGATACCTTCTTCTTCAGACTTTTCTGCATGGCTGTGTGACACTATAGCCCATGTGGTTGCAAAACTGCTTCCGTTGCTCTTATTTCGACTTGAGTCAGCAGAAGTCTTGGTCTTGAAAGCATTTACATTGCTAGGTGGATCTTGAATGACACCAAAGAGAGGATCTTGAATTATATTCTAGCTTGTCTTTCTATAAATACAACAAGGTCATGTAATCTTGCTCTCTGATGGCTCTGCTCCAGAATATCGCAAGCTGCTGTTCTCCACTTCTCCCCTTAGCTTGTAAGGTAGCCTTGAAAGAATGAGCTGTAGGTTGGACGGCAGGTCCAGCTTCTCCATGTCCTGCTATTCCTCATTGCATTACTGCAGCCTCGCAGGAAAAGGGCATAACAGTGCAGTGCCTTTCCATCCTCTGCTTTTACAGTGTTCCAATTGAGTGCTTTTCCCATATATGTATCTGCTATCTTTAGTTCATCTCCAAAATGCACTTTTAGCAGTCTCTTAGCTTCAGCAAAGCCCCTATTAGCATCCATATGAAGGCAGCTTCTAACCAGTTCTCTGCAGGATCCTGAAGTATATTGTTCCAGGTAATATAATCAATCCTGGTTATTGGTGGTTTTTTCCTCAATGCCATGATGATATGCCCTCATAAATATCTGATAATTCAGAGGATTGCCATCAAAAACTGGGATTTCCCTACTGGGCAGTGATGTTTGTTTCTGTAAGACAAGTAAATTAGCAATTTCATTGTGTCTCTGCTTTACAGTCAATAAAGTGTCATTATTATTTGTCCCTGTAACTCCTCTGCAGCTGTGTGTTGGGGGCTTTGGTTTGTATTATCCATATTTTCTAGTGGTCTTGGTTGTTGGTATAGAAGCCTTTGAAGAGGTGTTTTAGGTAAAGCTCCAAGCTCAGCAAAGTTAATTGGGGATGACTCTCCTTCAGTTGACGAATCGGATTTCCCTCTGTAACCTTTAAGATATTCATTCATGCCATTGTATTGTGCTTGTGTTGGATTTTGTGAACCAGACTCAAAGTTTTCCAGGATTTTCATTTTTGCATCAGATTCAGCCAGGCTCACTTCCATTTCCATCTGTTCAAATCTAGCTTGCAGTTTAGCCTTTCCATTTCCAGTGCATGCTTTTCCTTTAATCCTGCTGCACGGGCAAGAAGAGCTGCTCTTTCTGTGGCAATTTTAAGGTGGGTTGAGGTAATAGAAGTTGTTGATCCTGATTCTGAGCATTTTGAAGCAGGTGAGCTCCTCCTGTGTGATGCATTAGAAACACTGTCATGGGGTTCAGTCAGTGTCTGAGGATCCATTTGAGAGCTTTTCCACATTTCCACATCCTTAAGGAAATCCATGAATGCAGACAGTTTTGGCTCAAACCAATCCATTCTCTCAGTTTCCCTTATTTCCTCAGATAAAAGCATTCCAACAAGTCCATGCCTCCTTAAATTCATTGAGCAACATTTTGAATGTTGCAACAGCTTCATCCACCTTTTCCATATTTCCATTTTGCACCAGTAATGCTTTAATTTCGTTCATTCTGCGGGTGCATACTCCCAGTTTTCCTCTGCGGGATTGGCTGAGTGTTTTAAATCCTTCCTCTGCCATGGCTGCATCAACTGGGGGGTTAACAGGATCCATTGTCTTTTTTTTTCAAAGAAAGTCTATAATTTTTCAAGAACAGTTCCTCTTAGAGCCTGCTTTTGTGCAAACCGTTCCTTTAATATCCGTTACCTTAACTGCGTGATAGTTCATTAACTTTTAAAGCGTTCCAACAGCAAAAGCGAATAGTTCCATTTCATTATATCCTCTGCAAGCATCTTGATGTCACTGGATTTCCGTCTTCGTTTTGTCAAACATCCGTTGGTAACCACACTTAGGTCGTTCCATTGTTTGACGAAGTGATCTTAATGAAATGGTTTTACTCACGGCCTCCTCACCGCATCCTGGAAACTGCGAACGCTGTTTCAAAGTGTAGCTGAGATCCATATGAATCCTTGTGCTTGTCCTTCAAAGTATAATCCGCAGCTTGCGTATTCTTTTTTGACTAAATGTTGTGGCATTTTAGTCCTTTCCTTTTTAGAATTAAAAGGTCACTTTCAGGATGTCGGGATTCGTGATGCCCCTCTCTTTGTTCCCAAAAAAAACTTCCCGAGATCATCGAGCAGGGAATATTGGGTGGTTCCGAGCAGAAAGCAAAGAGGCCAGGCAGTTGCATTGATGGTAAAAAGATATCATTTAAAGACATAATACAGGAAGGATGCAATAAATGTAATAGTGTTTTAAGACAAAATGATGTTGCAATGTCGGATAGTCACGTTAACTGAGTGTCAGCTAATCTGCCATGCGCATTTAAAATTGCTGATGGATATCATGAGGTGCATGAGGAGTTGACTCTATTTTTTTTATATATATACATTGGTAGTAAAGATTGGAGTTGAACATTGTCTAGCCGGACACCTAAACTATTAAGCACTGCGGGAAACCTTTAAATAAGAAAAAGCTATTTAAAATAGGTCCTGTATGATATAAAAGTCCTTTTTAAACAGTACATTATCATTATTGTTAAAATGAACAGTTACCTGTTGTATCCTTCATTATTACAATGAAATAGTTTTTTTTTCTTTCAATATAATCTATGCAACCTTTTGAAGAAGAGAGAGGAAGGAAGAGAAGGAAAGATGAGAGGGCAGGAGGGATGAGGATGAGAGAGAGGGGTAAGAATTAACTCTGTGTTTTACTTACATTTGATCATTTTTCCTCTCTGAATGTGTTGTCTTAGTCCATGCAGCATTAGACTTAAGTGATCACGTTAGACATTTTGAACTTGCAGCACTCTAAATTATAAGCATTGTGTTAGAGACTAAGGGTGGTTTCACTGTAGGGACTTGAGGCTGTTTCCGAGCAAAGTCCACTGGGTGCATTTCTTACATTGCTGCTACCGGCTCGAGGTTGGGCTTGGAAAGGCTTGGGGCGAAGACAGTGGAAACACGACTATAGACAAAGTCATTTAAATTGTGATTTAAAACATCTTTTTAAAAATGTTTTCATAATGTGTATTTTCTTTAGACTGTAAGAATCTTAATGTTATTAAAGAGAAGATGGCTTCATTGGATAAATGTTCGGTTGCCATGGACCATATTCCTCGCTGAAGTGGTGCGGGCTGAAATGTCAAGGTTAGTATCAAAATTCTCATTGGATTTTTGTGGACATTATGCTGAGAAAGATACATGGGGTAATTAAAGATTGTTTTTGTGTATTTTATTTTTATTTATTTAACAGTAAACTTTATTAGCCAAAATTACATTTGTGAATTGAAAAAGTAAATGTAACATAATTAAATTATATTACAAAGACCTAAATAATCCGAAAGTATTTGCTGATATAGCTATGGTATTTTGCATCTCTTGCAGGGCTGGCTTACTATTACTGTTCACTATAATATCCTCATAGATGTTTTGTCCATCACTGTGGCCATATTGTATTTATCTAATTCTGGGAATTTATATGAATTGTCTCATTAAACATGACTGTTTTGTTCTCAACAGTTTGCTCTACTATGTGGCATGTATACTGTTTCGAGACAGAAAAAAAATCATATTTTGGTAACACATTTAGTGAATGGGGTATACAGTACCTAACACCTACATAAGCACTGAAAACTGATATGTTGCCTCTCCTGTCCACCCTTTAATTTACACGAAAACATGTATGCTTCCTAACTGGACAGGTCCTTATGTTAGAAGTTTAATTGACTGAGTTGTGTACAGTGATAAGTGAGTGTTCCCTTCATATTTTTAAAATGGTGTATGCACGTATGATGACTTTTTGACTTAATGAGGTATGCATAGAACAGCATATCATTTGTTAGTCAGTGCTTATGTAGGTGTTACGTATGCCTGTTATTATTTGTTTGCCTCATGCTTGTTCCCCTGTCTTTGTATTGTAATCAGAACGAATGTGAAAGCAGTGAAGAGGAAGAATCTGATGATGAACAGGATCCAGAGTTTGTTCCAGCCTCAGAGACTGATACTGAAAGTGATGAACCAACAAATAGCTTGGCAAACTCAAAATCCCTGGTTGCTGAAGGATCTCGGATGGCCGACCTCATTAACTTGAATGTCACCATTGGTGACATCAGTGACATCAATGGAAAATCTGCCAGTGAAAACAGAACAGAAACAGTACACTCAATCATTGTAGCTGGAGGAGGACAACATTTCTGCTTTTTTTGCAAAAAGTCTTGTTATAAAATAGCACGTCACTTCAAAACTCACGTTAATGAGGATGCTGACATACAGAAAGTTCTTAGTCTGCCTGCTGGCTCAAAAAGTAGAAAGGAGTTGCTAGAGACCCTTCGGAACAGAGGAAATTTCCTACATAACTTTAAGGTTATCAAAAACGGAAGTGGGTCACTAAAAGCAAAGCGGAAAGCAACGGGTAAAGTTACAAATTACGAATACTGTGTCTATTGTAAGGGAATGTTTTTGCGACCAGCGCTATGGAGACATATGAAAAGGTGCTCCTCTAAGCCAAAAGACCTAGCATCAGTGATGAAGTCAGCATGTTCAAGCACTGTTGACAATGGGGTGCTATACATGCAAATTCGTATGCATGATGATGAAATTGCCAGTGTAGTTCGCAATGACTTTTGCCTTCTAGGGTTTGCAGAGTTTCTTTACAGCATACATGGTCATGACCCTGCAAAACACGACTTCATACGTCAAAAAATCCATCAGCTTGGAAGATTCCTACTGACCATGCGCAAAACATCTACAATCCTAACCTTAGAGGATGCTATTAAACCCCAACATTTCCTGCATGTAGTTCAGGCAGTAAAAGTGACAGCTGGATTTGATAAGGAGCTAAATTGTTACAAAATTCCAAGCTTTGCATAAAAAATCGGACACACCCTGTTAAAAGTGATCGAAATTATTCATTGCCATGCTCTCATGGCTGGAGATGAGGATCTCATTAAAGCATCAGAAGCATTCCAGAAGCTGTATCAGCCACATCAGAGTACATATCACACTGTACATTGAGCACCATTAGTGATTTGCAATACAACAAACCAACCAAACTGCCACTCACTGAGGACATCACAAAACTCCATAAACATGCAGGCAACAGTGCAGAACTATTCTAGTCTTGCAAGGACACTGACAAAGATGGTCCTCTTCAACAGAAGACGTGTTGGGGAGGTCTCAAAGATGAAAAAGGAGAATTTCCTGGAACGAGATCTCTCAAACACCCATGAACAAATGGGGCTGTCAAACCATGAACATAAGCTGTGCCGCTATTTTGAGTGGGTGGAGCTGAAAGGGAAACGGGGTAGAGAGGTAGCATTGCTGCTAACACCAGAAATGGTAAATGCACTCAACCTGCTGATCCAAAAGAGAAAGGAATGTGGTGTGCCAGATGTAAATGAGTACTTGTTTGCTATACCAAAATGTCTGACTTATTACAGAGGACATGTGGTGCGAAGAAGCCTGATTATTTACGATCTACTTAGCTGCTCAAAGAAATGGCCACCACTTCACAAATCGTTAACCTAAAATACAATTAAATGGATCAGCTTGCTGATTTCTTGGGACACGACATATCTGTGCATAGACAATTCTACCGGTTGTCCTGAGCTGGGCTATAGCCCAACCAAGAATTGTGTTAGCCCTACCGTTAGCCCTACCATAAAACCAACTAATATTCAATGAGTCAGGCCCACTTGAGGGAAATTAAACAACCCGAAGGGAGACCAAGTTGATATAGATTTCAAATAAATAATTTATTAATTAAAATACAAGTCAGTAGATGTTTGCCTGCTGCGAACACGACTCGTCTTGCTTGGGGTGAAGTCGTCCCGCTGTACTCTTACCATCCATTCGGCTCACACCGACACATCCACTGGAAAGCTATGGAAGCTTATAGTGCTATTGTACCTCGACAAATTCGTACAAAGTGGTACACAACAATGGAGTGCCGTCTTTTTCATGCGTCGATACGCAAACCGCCTCTCTTTCACCCAAAATCCACTCATTTTTAAACTTTGACAATCAAATTATTAGCAGCTACTCTAAACTAGCGTCTCCAATCTCCACAACAACACAACCTACCGGAAGTAGTCGAGCGTACACTCAACACACGGAGGTAACCGGAAGTTCTATTGTGCTCGTAGCCTATTAAGCTCAGGTCAAACTTTATCACGGATACATTTGTTTTTAAACGTCGTCGGACGGAACAACAGATGGCGGTGGCGGGCGTGTTGGATAAGACACACCTTTGACACCTGCAGGGGAAAACGACCACTCCGGTCCCGCGTCTTCCATGTGCCAGGCTCGACCGGACGAAGATGAGCAAAAAGAAGAGGAGATGGAGCAGGGGATGGAGCAGCAGCAGGAGCAGGAGGAAGAGGACGAGGAAAGGGGCTGGCATGGCCAGCCACTGCCAACCACTGAGGGCGCAGACTCTGGCCATGATGCTAATGCTACCACTAACATTAGCCAACGACCCGGGGATGAACCGCGGCACCCCATCAGGAAAATGTACCCTTCAAGGCTAATAGGTAACCAGCAGAGATATTTCAATGCTGCCTGGTTTGGCACATACAGCTGGCTTATTCGGTTATTTATTACTTTCTGCTTCGCCTGCCGACATTTTTTGGGTAGTGGTGGGCACCAGTTCCATTCAGAGCCGGCCTTTTCTAATGGATATAACAACTGGAAACACGCAACAGCAGCCTTTAAAAAACACAACGCAAGTGCGGCACACAAGTTCGCCATGGAAGCATTGGCTGAATTTAAACTGGCAATGACAGATGGCTCGAGATTGGGAAACATGATAGATGCCGGTCATTCAAAAATCGTAAAAGAAAACAGAGAGTACATGAGGGCTGTGGTTTTGTCCCGATGTACTGCATGTCAAGGCATCGCTCAGCAAGGTCACCGAGAGGATGAAGGGTCAGAAAATAAGGGCAACTTTGTGGAGCTACTGAACGTAATTGTTGAGTTTGACGAGACAGTAGCCAAGAAACTGAAGGATAATCCCAGAAATGCCAAATACACACATAAAGACATTCAAAACGAGATATTTGAAATTCTGGCTGACATGTTCAGAAATGAAATAAGTGAAAGCAAAGATATCCGTAAAAGTGAACAGATTTCCATTGCTGGAGACGAGGTGCTTGAGGAATTCCTGCACTTATGGCATGCAGATGGCCTGGACGCCGACTCGATCCTGAGAAGCATACAACAGACTCTATCACAGGGCAATATTGACCAAAACATGTGTGTCGGACAGTGTTATGATGGCGCTGCAGTTATGTCTGACTCCAAAAGTGACGTTCAGCAGAAATTCAAAAAGGATGTGCCACAAGCACTGTACATTCACTGTCATGCACACAGGTTAAACCTCGTTTTGGTTCATGTGGTCCGCAACGTTGAAGCAGCAGAAGAGTTTTCTGAAACAATACAAATGTTGAACAACTTTTTCTTCAACTCTGTCGCCCATGATATGTTCATCAAGAAACAGAGAGAGATTGAATCAGCGACACAGCCCGTTGAACTTAAGAGCCTATCTGACACACGCTGGGCATGTCAATATGCGGCGTTGGTTGCAATCCGAAAATCACTGCCTGCAATACGGGAGACACTGCTAGATATCATTTCTGGGCCTAATGTGCGAGGAAATCTGAGGCCAGGGCTGTGAATGGACTTGTTGATGAACAGTTTGTCCTGCTTCTCATACTTTTCGAGGAGCTATTCCAGGTCACAAAATCCATATCTGACCAGCTCCAATCTCCCACTCTTGAGCTTTCGTCCACAATATTTATTTATTTAGTTGGTAGGGACAGTGCTCATTGATTAACAGACAAATTGCTGTAAATAAGCCAGAGTTAGCTGATATGCTAATTTCCATCTGTTGTCCCTAGCCAGATCTTAAAAGGCAATAGCCAGATCTTAAAAGGCAGACAATAGACAATAGACTTATCAGAGTCAGTCATAGCGACATTGTCAGACAAACGCGCAGAATAGTCGTGGGTTGTCATTCGGGACAGAGCAGCGGACCTGTGCACCAAAGCCGGTGTGAGCCAGGACGGGACACGCGAGAAGAGACAGACACAGCCTCCTCGAATTCTTCAGGAGTTTGCTGTCGAGGCCTCAGTTGAGCGCAGACCTGTTACAACTCCAGATGCGGGTGTGCACACATTGTTATTACCCAGAAATTGATAGACTTGTGGGTGAAATGAGAAGACGTTTCTCAACAGAGGCCGGAGGTGTTTTAATGGGAGTTACAGCACTCAGCCCCAAACATGCGTCTTTCCTAGACAACAAATGCCTGCCGCCCATGGCGCAGTTCTATGGAGTGACTGAGGAAAACCTGACAGCAGAGCTACACCAAGTTCAGCGTCTGCTGGAAAGAAAGAAAGCACAGGGACATGTAGTGAATGACACTGTCGGATTTCTCGCTTTAATGCGACCTTACCGGGATGCTTTTATGGATTTATACAGACTCATCTGTATTTCACTGACCCTGCCCGTGACCTCTGCTTCGTGCGAACACAGTTTCTCCTGCCTCCGTCGGATTAAGAATTATCCACGGAACAGCAGTGTTGATACCCGAAACAGCAACTTGGCGCTGTTGTCCATCAATAAACAAAGGACAAAGACTTTGGATGTTCAACGCATCATCGACATCTTTGCCTCCAATCGCAAAAAAACAGCAGTTTGTACTCATTTGAAAATCTCAACCTGGTGAGTTTTAATATTGTTTTTGAAAACGTTGCTGACTTTGTTATTGCGTTTTGCGTGTTTCCTGTTTCATGCTCTTCCTTGCTGCGGTGTTGTTGCCTAATTAGCATACTTAATTTGTTGGAGATGTGTTTTGACTCTTGGCTGTTGTGTGGCAGACTATATATGGCTTTAGGACAACATCTTTATACAGGTTTATATCGCAGTACACTCAACATAACTATCAAACAAGACATGCAATAGAAAGAAGGTTCGTATTACCCACATCTAAATCAAATATCAGACAGAAAACATTCATGTACAGAGCCATGGTCAGCTGGAACTCTTTACCAGTCCACATAATACAGGATAATTCACAAGTACATTTTAAAAGGTTGCTAAAACATTATATGAGCATTACAGAGTAAAATGTAACTGTGCCTGTGGTTTGGCCTTGTGATGATGGCTAAAATGTGATGACCATTTTTGTTTCACTTCGTATACCATTGTTCATATGATGAAATGAGTTGTTCTATTTTGCTTTTAGTTTTGTTTAATGTTTGTTTTGTGTGTGTGTGAGGACCCCAGGAAGAATAGCCAACGCTTTTGCTAGTGCTAATGGGGATCCTAATAAAGAATAAGAATAATCTCTGTCTGTCTGTCTGTCTGTCTGTCTGTCTGTCTGTCTGTCTGTCTGTCTGTCTGTGTCTGTCTGTCTGTCTGTCTGTCTGTCTGTCTGTCTGTCTGTCTGTCTGTCTGTCTGTCTGTCTGTCTGTCTGTCTGTCTGTCTGTCTGTCTGTCTGTCTGTCTGTCTGTCTGTGCGTGTTTCTAGCTGTGGGAGGGTGTTGTTTTATTGAATATATATTCACATTGCAATTATGGCATTGATTTGAGCCCCACCGCTTTATGGGTTAGCCCCACCGTAGTTGAACCAGTAAAAATACTCTGGTGCCACCACTGCCACCATACAAAGTATGAAGATTTCCAAGTTGCTTCTTGCACTGGAAAAGGGAAAGCTGTGTGAGCTTAAAGGAAAATCCCTTGATGAAATTGGAGGTATTTATAATCTTATAGCTTTGTTTCTTGTTTTTCTTGTAGACCTAAAACAGCTGTTTCTTATGCACTTAATTGTTGCTTTTTTTTGTTCAGATTTCACAGATGATGATGAGAGTGAAGATGAGGAAATCCCTGCTGCTGATACAGCACTGTACATAAATGCTCCTGATGAAATGAATGGTATGTATTTTGATTCTTAAAAGAAGGAACATATATCAGCATACTGTAGCCTGGTGAGTCCAGCCTGATTTAGTGAGCAGCATGTTTGACTTTCACCCATCAAGGTGAGGAGAGGCTCGGTCAAATAATGACTGGCCCAATCAGGGCCCATGTTCTGACTGCTGTTTGTCCTTGAGTGGAAGACAGCGCCTGATTGGTGCATGTAGTCATGAACTTCAAAATGGATTGACAAATCCAAAGTCATTAGAGATATGGCTGGTCTTACAAGGCTAGATCAACGCTTGAAAATTACTGGGATACCGCTGCTGTGTAGTCACAGTGACAGCACTACTTGGTATCATACAGATCGACAAATACAGACAGAAGCAGAGACAAAGGACAGCAGCTTTTAGAAGAATATGAAATATAATACAAGAAAGAGAGGAGCACATTTTTTTACATTGTCCAAGGTATCAACAGGAGCGAAAGACACTTTGACCAGATGACTTTAAGTAGCCTGTAAGAGAATTGTTGCAGAAGAGCTCAGGTGACATGAGCTACAGTTTTTTAAGCACAAGGGATCATTAATTATGTAGTTACTGTCCTGTTCCATAATCAAATCCAGAAGGCGACGGTTATGCATCTAAAAGTTGTTTGCCAACAGCCATTTAAAGTCAAAAGAAGACATAGCTATCTATTCTGCTATATCAAGCTGACGTTGTTTATCAAAGATGCCTGAATTAAACTGAGTTGCTTACGAGAGTTGTTTGGGCTTCTGTAGTATAATACAATAATAACTAACATTAAATAAAATGCATCTGCTATGCTCTCCTGCTTCATACTTTTCAGACGAATACCTAGACACACTTGAGGAAACATCATCCACAAAGGCTGACAGACAGATCTCTGGACACAATGGTTGGGTGAAGTTGGAGTTTAAATGCACCTAGGATGTAATATCAAGTTAACAAAACAAAAAAAAAGTTTCTTTATCCCTAATATTGTCAAACAAGATTCACTGCATTTGTTAATCCTGAGAAGGTGGCTAGGCAATTCACTTGAAGTTGGAACCAGCCATACTTACATGCAATTTTGTTTGTTTTCAGTGGTTAGCAGAAGTAAAAGCACATCGGTGAGAAGACCATGGACCAAGGCTGAGGTTAACGCTGTCATGCGACACTTCAAATTTCACATTATGAAAGGTCACTTGGCATCACAAAGGGAATGTGAAACATGCAAAAAGAGTGAACAACCGGCTTTACAAAACAGGACAATCCAAAATGTATAGAGATTTTGTCCTCAACAGGGGGCAAACCCTTAAGCGTCAGTTGATTTAAATGCATTTTTGAATTCTTTAGTCCGCAGCTACACTATTGGATCACTGCCTCATAAAGATTCTTGATATTTGTCCTTTGGTATCAATGGTGGCCATTTTCAAAATGGCTAGCGACTTCTGAACTACCTATAGAGAATTGCATGTTTATTGTAGTTCAGGCAGTAAAACTGACAGCTGTATATTAAATTAATCAATCGTATTAAATAACAAGTCTCAAACCAATTTCAGGTTTAATGCTTCTTTATTCAAGCAAGTCACTCTTTATCACAAGCCGTGAAATGTTAATCACACCTGCTGTCTTACAGATACTGTTATCATTACATTTGACATGCTCTCATGTGGCGCTCTGTCGTGCATTTTGATGGTATCAGTTTTGCACTGAGTGTGCTCCTGTGCTTCACCAGCATGTCATGGGGTTGCTGGGTGTCAAGTTCTTTGGGTTTTTAATGTTTTCCCTAAATATCTGCCTGAACACAAGAGGCTTGAGGACAATAGAGGACACATAGCACAACTTACTCCTTTGTTTCTTTATTCAAACTTTCTTGAAACTTCTGGAAACTTGTGTAAGTCGAAAGCCTGTGAAAATAACAAAGACAAAATAAACATATTACCCGGAAATATTATCTTCAATCAAAGCTCTCCAGCTATCAAGAAGTACAGTTACACGGCGCTGTGAAGTCATGGCCGAGGATTTGACACAGCAGCTTCAGAAAGACATCGCGGATTGCGATTGTTTCTCACTGCAATTGGACGAGTCTACAGACGTAAGGGATACAGCTCAGTTGTGCATTTTTATTCGGATGGTGTTTACAGATATGACTGCAAAAGAGGAGATGTCAACAATACTGCCCATGAAAGAACACACGCAGTGAGAGGACATTTTTCAGTCTTTCAAAAACTTCATTGAGAAGACCCAGCTCCCTCTGTGCAAATTGATGTCCAAGTGCAGGGAGGACAATGCTTTCACCTACTTCCTCAATTATCACTGCATAATACACCAACAAGCATTAGTCTCAAAAATGCTTAACATGAAAGAGATAATGGATGTGGCAATGATATATCCCAGGAAATGGGCTTATTAGCACTTCTAACAAACATAGCTTAGCATAATGAGCAGGGATATGATTTTTATTTAAACATTTGGATGAAGTTTCCTCTAAAGGATAATCTTTGTATTAAATACTCAGAAAATCAGAACTATCTTCAACCGTGTCCTTATACTCCATACTGGTGCAGCATCGTACTCTGCTTGTTAAGTCATGTACCTGCATTCTTGAAGGCATACCAGGGTACAGGATTTTATTTTGTCACAAGTCTTCTGTAGGGTTCTAATTTCTATAATAATATGGTCTAAATGAATCCAAGAGACTTCTCATCTAAATTTAACAGGATTTATTAACACAAATGATATGATAAGTTTACAATGGACACTCGGCCGAGGTCTTCTCCTATTTAACTGGTCCACAGGCCACTTTCTAGTGGTTAGCTCTCTAGAGTGTCGTAGGAAGAAGGGCTGATCTCAAACTTTTCAAGTTGTTTTCTACTCTAAGGTTCCTCCGGTCTCATTGTCACTCATTGGTTAGCAGCAGGGGACGGATCCTATTGGCCCCCTGCCGTCACATGGGCATATCTCCGTCTCTTCTATGGGCTGATGCAAATGGAGGAGGATCCATGACGTATTTGGCTACGTCATCTTCTGTAATAATTCTCTCATATTATCTTCGGTCACGTAATTAATCTGACATTCATTGGGATTGTTACATAATTAAACACACAATAATACAGTATGTATATCCACGTATCATTGTTATTATACTAACACACTCGATCTTCCTTTAGCTATATGCTACTAGAGTCTAAAATCAATAACATCCAGTACTACCAGAAGTTTGAGCTTTGGTCCGTCCAGAAACAGTGAATTATGCCATTTAAAGTTCCACTTCAATATATTGATATTGAACAATATTTATTGCCCCTTGAACTACACAGATAAACATTATAATACTGTAGATGTGTTTAATGTTCCCCTTGGGCTGCATTTAAAATAAAATACAGAAATTAAATAAAATAGCTTTTGAAATGTGTGCATCTTAAAAGAGCTTAATTTAGAAAGATTAAATAAAGAGCAGCAGCAGCTTGAGTTTCCCTTTCTCTTTGTTAACCGTTTCACATCTTAACAGTTTCAGCCAATTATAGAACATATCAGTCTGAACACATCATAACAATGGAACAGTTTTAAGGTTTGTCTTTCTGTCCCTCTTATATCCCACTCCCTCACTGTCTGTCTTTAGTTCAGTGAGAGAACTGAGCTCTAGCCTGTCCATTCTCATACACATGTGAAGGTGCTCATTGGTGCTCCACTCTCTGCCTTCTCTCTCTGTCTCCCGCTAACTCGTCTCTCCATTCACTCTTCTCTCTGTCTTCTCTCTCTCTTTAACTCCCTTCTCCCCTCACTCTTCTCTCCGTCTTCTCTCTCTGTCTCCCGCTAACTCGTCTCTCCCCTCACTCTTCTCTCCGCCTTCTCTCTCTGTCTCCCGTAAACTCGTTTCTCCCCTCACTCTTCTCTCCGTCTTCTCTCTCTGTCTCCCGCTAACTTGTCTCTTCTTCTTGTGTTTATCTTCCTGTAATGCTCACTCGTCTCTTTCTCCCCCTTTTGGCGCCGGTTAAAATGGAATTGCCCCGTCAAAATGAAAATCCCTTATTAATGTATTGATTATAGGTCCGGGTCCGTATAGGTTGGCGTCAGGGTCCGGACCGTGGACCGCGGACCGCCTGTTGGTGAACTATGCTATATAGCATTGCATTTGCACCTGACCTCTACCGCTTGACAGGCCTTCCATTCATTCATAATATCTGTCAGTCTGTGTACGGGGGGTGGACGTGATACTTTTCATCACGTTACCAACACTACCTGATAGAAATCTGTAAGTGACCTTGGCCTCTCCCTGTACGGTTATGTTCATATTCTGAAGCGGTGTGTGTGTGTGTGTGTGTGTGTGTGTGTGTGTGTCTGTGTGTGTGTGTGTGTGTGTGTGTGTGTGTGTGTGTGTGTGTGTGTGTGTGTGTGTGTGTGTGTGTGTGTGTGTGTGTGTGTGTGTGTGAGTGTGTGTGTGAGTGTGTGTGTGTGTGAACATTTACCGGGAGTGCGACTAAGCAAACAGTGTGTGAGTGTTAGTTAAACATTGTTGTAAATGACTGTGTAAACGAAGGTCTCAGACTATTAAGCAGCTTGTATGACTTTAAGCAGTCATTACAGTGGAGCTGAACATGAAAGATACAGAGGGAGATGTCCTTCACCAGAATCAGAATACCTTTTTTCGTCCCACAGAGGGGACATTTTCCTTTGTTACAGCAGAAAGACAGCTTGATATCACACCCAAGATACAAACATATACAAAAAAGGGGCCATATTATGCTTTTTGGGGTTTTCCCTTTCCTGTAGTGTGTTACTTATGTTTGTGTGCATGTAGAATGGTGTTGAATGCTGAACTGTAGTCAATGAACAGCATTCTCACATAAGTGTTCCTCTGGTCCAGGTGGGAGAGGGCAGTGTGGAGGGTGAGGGAGATGGCATCATCCGTGGACCTGTTTACCCTGTAAGCAAACTGCAGGGGGTCCAGTGAGTCAGGGAGGGAGGAGGTGATGAACGTTTTCACTAACCGCTCAAAGCACTTCATGATGATGGAGGTGAGTGCAACTGGGCGGTAGTCATTGAGGCAGATGGGTTTGACTTTTTGGGGACAGGGACAATGATGGACTCTTTAAAAGATGTGGGGACTACAGACTGGAGCAGTGACCTATTGAAAATGTCTGTGAACACATCTGCCAGCTGAACTGCACACACCTTGAGAGCACGGCCAGGGATGCCATCAGGTCCTGGAGCCCTGTGTGTGTTGATCCTTTTCAGAGATCTACACACATCTGCACTGGTTAAAACCAGTGAGCAGGGATCCTGGGCCTTTGGTGCCTCCACAGCGGGGGCCTCTCAAAGCGTGCATAAAATGTGTTCAGTTCATCTGGGAAAGATGCAGACACTTCCTCAGCACCACTCGTTGTCCTTTTGTAGTCTGTTATTGTTTTTAGTCCAGACCACATATTTCTGGCGTTGGAGCCCTTGTAGTTCGACTCCACCTTGTCCCTGTATTGTCTTTTCGCACTGCTAATAGCTCTCCGGAGTGCATACCTGGAATTCCTGTACTCATCCAAATCACCGCCGCTGTGCGCGATGGCCCGTGCTTTAAGTTTAGCTCGGACCTCGCCGTTTATCCAGGGCTTCTCATTTGGGAATGTCCGTACAGTAATCCGCGGCACGACGTCATCGATGCATTTGCCGATGTAGCAAATGACTGCATCAGTGTGTGTGTTTATGCCGTCCTCCTCAAACACACACCACTCTGTGATGCCAAAGCAGTGGCGGAGAGCAGAGTCAGACTGCTCGGACCAACGCTGCACTGTCCTCGTCACAGGTCGGTCCCTCTTCAGTCGGCATGTTCGTTTAATTGATCTGCTGGAGGGATTGCATATGCCTCTCTCGTTTCAACTCACCTTCAAACTTTTGGAGTGGGCTGAGGGGGCATGTTTTAAGAATTCTGCTATCAGCAGCTCCACACCCTTCTCTTCCAGCCCCGGCTTCCATTTCATGATCGCTTCTTTAATTAGATTGAATCCGTGATCATTAGATTCAATTTGTGATGTTAGTTTCAGGTAAACGCTTACAGATACTATATTTTTCTGAAAGCATATTAGTCCATGAATCACAGGCCCAAAAATGGGCGTGTCACCAACACTCAGGGGCAAATTCTCACTATTTCACTATAAGTGTAGAAAAATAGCTGAAACAGCAAAATAGATTTGTTTGCACATATTTGGACTTACGTTTCATTGTACTGCCCACTGCTGTGCCAAGCAGTGGCAGCTTCCCCTTCTTTCCTCGAAGGCTGTAGCTGCTCCACACAAAATTTGAGGCCACAGAGCGCAACACCCTCCTCACACACTCCCCGGGATTGGACCCACTGATTAGGCTCAGATTGGAAATCTAAGGAAAGCAAACAACCATGGTTAAGGCAAGTATTTGCATTGTATTTTACACAATACGTTGATTTGCTCATAGCAAAAGTAGAGCCTCTCTCTGATTCTGCTCAATAGTTTCCACCTTTCTGAGCAGAACCTCCAATGTTGCTGTAAAAAATGTAAGTTGAGAAGAGAGGAGTGTTTTTCGTAGAAGTTGGTGTCATTTGCATACACAGTGTTTTTACAAGACAAGTCACAATTTCGAACTACGTAACATATATTACCGTTGATATTCTTTGCCCAGATGGGCATTGTTTCTCTTCGGTCACCTGAGTAGTGTGTAAAAAGCATAAAGTGTTGTGTTAGTATAGACAGATAACTGTTATAACCTGTGCATGAGAGTGCGTTTAACCACCCACTCCACCCGCCACTTTACCGTCACCAGTAGAGATTGAACCACCATGTCACGCTCTCTACAGGGGCGACAAAACGAGCCACATTCCATCTTCTCTTCCTTTTTCACATCAGCATGTGTCGAGATGGAAGCATGCTGAAT
The DNA here is from genome assembly GCF_036324505.1 of Eleginops maclovinus. Taxonomy (NCBI): domain Eukaryota; kingdom Metazoa; phylum Chordata; class Actinopteri; order Perciformes; family Eleginopidae; genus Eleginops; species Eleginops maclovinus. The sequence goes on from NC_086350.1 coordinate 27,732,942, forward strand.
CTCTCCGTCTCACACAACTGTTTTTACGGATTATGTATATATACAACGGTTGCAGTGTGTGATTAACTATAGAGTAGAAGTGATATTTCAAAGAAAACATATTTTAGGAGCCGTATTAGCGGTGGGCTACAGTTAGCTGCTAACATTAGTGCTAGCTTTATCAGAGTCCTAAGACTTATTTTTTGACCAATGATGATTACTGATTATGATTATTAATGTTAGACTTAACAAACGGTGTCGACAGAATGCAACAAAATAATCGGATGACATCTTATTTTTATTTGAATGATGGATGGGTTTTTATTTTTTTGGTTTGATTTTTTAATGTTAAATCTTTGCTCAACAGATTACTATAGCTACAACTGGAAGACCGCTGCGACCACTGATCTCAAGGGGCATGAAAACAATGTAAATTGAGTTAATGCTTGTTTTCATTCGTCGGGGCGACTGAAGTGTTTGTAATCTAGCTGATATAGTGGTAGAATGGACCGACATGTACAGGGGCTGATTCCGTAGCACATTAGCTCCATGTTTAGCACTTATCCCAGTCTAAAAACAACTCATTATGTTGAGTCGACATGTAGTGCTAGCACTATATATCGGAAAGTCCCCTAATTCCGCCATACTTAATATGAATTTTTCTACCAAATAGGATGACAGATTTTGAACAACATAAGCTCTCACCCCAAAGTGATATTTAAGTAATCTGTGTGCAAAAAATTACATCCGTACAGTAAAATTAATTGTGCTAGACGGCAGTTTATTTCTGTGCGTATAAACCGTTATGGAACAAACTGAACAAATTCAATTTCGCGGTAAGGTTTAAGGTTGATTGATTAAACGGCACGCACACTGATTAAGAGTCGGCGTTAACGTTATCAGCTACCACCCTGGTCTGCCACTCCTTCGGTACTGTTTCCGACTTCCACACAATGTTGATGAGACGTGTCAACCATGACAGTCCCTCAACACCCAGAGCCTTCAGCATTTCTGGGCGGATCTCATCCACCCCCGGGGCTTTGCCACTGTGGAGCTGTTTAACTACCTCAGTGACTTCCCCCCGTGAGATTGGAGTTGATCCCCCTTCATACTCCAGCTCCGCCTCTAACATAGAGGGCGGAGTTGTCGGGTTCAGGAGTTCCTCAAAGTGTTCCTTCCACCGCCCTAACACACTATCAGTTGATGTCAACAGCGTCCCATCCTTACTGTACACAGCTTGGATGGTTCCCTGCTTCCCCCTCCTGAGGTGTCGGACGGTTTTCCAGATCAGATGCAAACATTCATTCTCACTCACACAGTCGGGTCTGGTCAAGTTCAACCCAGAGTCAGTCATCAACAGTGCTGTTGTAAAATAACACTGTCAGCCCCGGTCAAAGGTCATTCGGTCTCGGTCTTCTGGTCACGTCATGCTCTGCAGAGTCTTTAATTATTCCGTCATACTCTTCATTTACAAAAAGACTTATAAGTTTCCTTTTAATTACTACTGTTTTTAAAATATGTCTTATCGTTCTATTAGGACAGCGTCGTGGTTATGTAGAGAGACGTCCCGGACGAACGCACATTCCAGTCTACTTATATTAACCTATCCAATGAACATATGCCAGATGTGTAGGTCACTGCCTTTTGACCTTCTAAAGCGACAGCTTTATTCCCACAATATATTATGTCAAAACTGTTGAGATATTGCACACATCTGGTGTCGCACCTTGTGTGAAACCTTCTAAAGAATCTCAGTCCCTGCTTACTTCAAGATACTTTACTTAGATTACATTAACAAAAACTGCTTCCCTCATGTTAAATTAAGTAATTGTTAAGCCATCACTTCCTTTTTAAACTACTGGATCTTTATCACCACCGAATTCATACAAAAATCTCTAATAGATCTTATTTCCAATACTCTTCACATACCCACTACCTTAAATCAAAACATTATTAGGATCTGTATAACTCTGCTCGATTTTAATATACTCCATTATTTATTATCAATTCCAGTCTTCTTGAAAAATATTTCAAGTCTTTAATCGGGAAAATAATGTGTGGAACTATGAGAGCTTTGACATGTTATAACTACAACTTCAATCCATAAGAATTTTAAAAATAGGAGTGACTTTAATATTGGTTTCCATTCACGTGGTTAATTATATTTGACATGGTCTGTAATCTAATGTTGGAGTTATCACTATAACAAGTTTGTTTCATTTAGATATCATATCTGAGATCAAGTGTGTACTAAATCTCTCCCTCCTTCTGTAGATCAAAACTCCCACAATTTAATTTGACCAAAGTCACACCTCGATATAGGCTCTGAAATAACAATAGGTTAACATGATTAAAATGTTCCTACCCTGTTCTCCTGACTCCTGAACAGTTTCTACCAAAAGTGTTGTGGATTTTGCTTATCTCTATAATTTCCCCCTATAATAATGTGTTTCAGATTTATTTACTCCTTCACTTTAAAAACTTCCCCTTTTCAAATATCATTTACCAATCTATAAAATCTTATGTAACAAAACATTCGATATTTGATCTTAAATTTAAAGTCAATTCAAATTCTTTAATGTGTTCCACTTATGTGTTTACGTGAGTGAATGTGTTTACATACTCACCCATTTGAACTCCCCTTCCTGCCACCTCTGCTCTCTGGCTTGATGACCCCGACCTCCTTAGATTCTGCCTATTGACCTTTTCGCCCTTTCCTGTGCATCTGGTTATTGACAGTCTTTGACTTTTTGAACCTGCATTCCACATCAAGCTTCTCTCCTTGTACGGATTTTCATTTCAGCATTGGTCTGCTCGATCACCGTCTCTGGATGTCTTTCATGGGGGACGGAACCCCGTTTTCATGTGTCTCATTGTCCATCAGAATCTGTGCTCTGAATCAACCCTTGTTGCTCTGGACCTCTGTGCTCTTATCAGAGGGACTGGTGATGAGTAGATCTCTGTAAGTCAGCATGATGCATGTTTGTAGCTGACCCAGGTGGAGATGCAGACGGATGCAGTTCAAGACAAAGCCCTGCTTTTGCCTTCCTTTTTTAGGAAATCTCCGTGGGGGATGGTCTTTCGCATTATTTCAGGAGGATATGGGTCTGTCACCAGATTGCAGAGGCTGCAGTCCAGGTTGCAGCTCACTTTAACCTATGAATCTCAACACACTGGTTAAATAAATCCACTTAATTTTCACTTTTTCAACTAAGCATGTCTTCTGTCTTGTGTATTATCTGCCATCTACTGTAACCAACTAAATTAATGTCTTCTAATAACATCTCTCAAATGCATTTGACTTAACTCCTTTAGGACACTATTTTCTCCCATAATTTAAATATTCACATCCAGAAACCATATTCCCACACATTATCTTTGTACGGCCTCTGTTTTCTTCTACAATAAAAACATTCCAATGCTTTTTCAAAAAGTTAAAATCCCTTTAACTTAACCTGTACAACCCAGCAGAGCATATTAACAGATCACTAAGATGTAAATGATTCAAGTGTAGTCATATGATTCACTCCTGTATTTATTTTTATATTTACTAGTGTTAACACTTTTATCTATATTAATAATCACTTCTTTTTAACAGCACTTTCTTATAAGTAATTCCCGTTCTGTAAACTGTTTCTCCTCTCTTCTCTACTGCTTACAGACAGATGACTCCTGAGTCTCCTCTCTGTGCGTGAGAAACATCAAAGTTAATTTACATGATAACACCATTTGGGCTCACAAGATGTCTACCCATTCACAAAACTCACACAGGAACAATTTGGGTGTCGCCTACACCCCCCTTAATGGTCTTAATCCCCTCTCTTACTTAAACAGGCTTTATCTTTATGGTTATTGCTCAACACAGCTTCACCCCCTGTTCTGTTCTCTGTCTTATCAGAGAGTTACCTCTCTTCTCTGTGATCTTAGTAACCTTTCATCCTTTAACCTCTGGCAACCCCCCACCATCTGCTTCTTGTTTGTAGAGAATTCACTCTTTTAAAATGTAGTTGTCTTCTTGCCATTTGTGCTTTCTCTGTTTTTCTCATTCTTAATTTCAATATATCTGTCCTAAACTGTAACTCCCATATGGGAAGACTGGTGTTGGATTGAAGATCAACATCAGCCTTTGCTCTAGAGTGGTCCGTGGACCACTGGTGGTCCGTGAGCGACCCCTAGTGGTCCGTGAGTATTTTGGTAAAATGTCACATTTGAAATTAATATATTATAAGTTTAAAGTGTTTCTCAAACTGTCTTAAAATGACTAGTATAGAGTGTAGCATAGATGTAGCGTAGCTAGGTAGGTTCGTAGCTACGTAGCTACGTAGGTTACGATCTTACGTCATAAATGATTTGCGCGGTCAATTTGAGCTGTCAACTGACAAGATGGACCGATGGCTAAAGACAGGGTCAGTTAAAAGGAAATTAAATGACAAATCTGACGTGACAGTCAAGGTGCATCGTCCTGATGCAGGAGATCCAGCAACTACAAGTGGTTCAGCCGCAGCGACAAGTGCTTTTGTGTGCGTTACTGAGTCCCAGGAGAGCGGTTCGCCGTCTAACCACCACCCGGCTGAAAGCTGTGAAACTCGGCTTGATTGCGGAAAGTCCAGCGCTAAAGTGAAGAGAAAATATCACAGCGACTACATAAAATTCGGATTTTTCTGGACTGGAGATGAAGAGGATCCCAATCCACACTGTGTTTTGTGCTACGAGTCGTTGGCTAACGAGGCTATGAAACCCGCCAAGCTCAAGCATCATTTTGTGAGCAAACACAAGGATTACATCGGGAAACCTTTAGCATTGTTTGAGAGAAAACGTGATGAACTTAAAAAACACATGACGAAGGCGCCCTCACATTCTTTTGCGACGGGGGAAAATGTGAAGGCTACAGAGGCATCATACAGGGTATCCCTTCTCATCGCAAAAACAGGGAAACCTCATTCGATAGGTGAGAATTTAGTCTTTGGCGTTTCTATAGTGGTCCTTGGTCTGAGAAAGTTTGAGAAACACTGCTCTATTGTTATTCGTACTCATTATCTCTCTGGTTCTTTCATCTCTTGTGAGATTAACCAATAGGTCCAGACATACCGGATCCACCAAACAATATAAAATCACTACAATAATAACAGAGACACGTCTATTTGCAAAACTCTGCGGGAGTTGCCGGTAGTTGGCACATATAACCGCATGTTGCCCGGATGGTTTGTGCGTTCTCTTGCATGATTTCTGTCATTACCATTTGGACCTCAATGTATACTCTTCAATACCTTCACCAGAGGGTTCTATTTTATTTTCTAAAATGATGCTGGAGAGACGTATTAATTCGTCCAGCAAGGGCGCTGTTTTATCTCTGACCCCATCTTTATAGGCTGCTTCCTGACTAGTTTAGCCTCTCTGAACATTACTTCCAGTATAATCTCTTTCAGTTGACCTCATCTGCTCCTTTTCTACTTTCTATTTTTAAAGAATGAGTGTTTAGTCTAAATTAGCTGTTCCTTAGAACACGCCGTACTGTGTATTAAATCAATTGTTTACAGGATGTATCCTTGAAACTATTTCTTTAAAAACTTTACTTCCTCTGAAGTCTTTCTGTTAATGATTAATGCTAACAGCTATGCTAAGTTAATTAAACCATTGTCTAGAACCCCACGTGTAAGATTTAAAGACAAAGGACTTTGGGGAGGAAAATACACATCACGTTTTCAGATCGATTCAAGCAGAACAGCACAGTTCAAAAAAGCCCAACACTGCTCGTTTTTAAAATCTCCCTGCTTACGATTACACATAACACTTAACCCTACACTAATAATTTAGATATTCTTAATTCTCCATGCCCTAACAATTTAAGTATTTGTCAAAACAATCGCGGAAAAGGGGACTCTAACCTCCTAACTTCCCGTTGTCTTTGACAACATCGAACTTTATACAATCTTCTCTAAATCTATGAACTATGCTTTGTTAAGTTCCAGAGTCAGTGCAAACGACCGGACTCTAACCGGTGCACTCTCACTGATCACCTCCCTTCAACAAACAGTAGTCTCAGGGACTCTAACCCCGAGTACCACGCCTCTTTTGGCCGAGTGGTCTTCCTTTTAATATTAACACTATTTACCAACTATGACTGTTCAATAAGGCAACACGCTAATCAGAGACTATTGGAATGTCGTCACAACTCTCAACGTAATTCTGTCGCAAAGCTTACGTTTACTGACCCAATCACTAATCACTCTATCGATCAGGCCTTAACCCATTAGGACTTTTTTAACTTACTTTCTCATAAAATTATACTATCAATGTCGAAATACGCTCCAGAACCTTAATCTGGATCTACGCTGCCGAATTTAATTAGCACTACGTTACCGAACTCTAATCGGTATTTACGTATTAATTTACCTACATCTCTTTCTAATTCCGGCGTAAAAAGGACAAACAAAGACAAACAAAACAAAACAAACAAACAAAAAAAACTTTTGCAAAACCCAGGACCGCACCCCAGTTAATTTCAATATATTCACTTCTTAACTTTAAATAGACAGTTCATGATTAACGACTCACCTCCAGACACTCACATATCAAAATGCTATATATGCTATGCAGATTTAGAAATCAACAGGCTCTGCAACCTTTTTAAATGGGATCCAATCTGAGTGTCTGGGGGTTATGCCGAAACTCCGCGAAATCCCCGTCTCGTCCTGGCACTTCAAATCACGTCGGGGTCACCAAATTGTAAGAAATGTTCGTTTATTTGAAGCCCAGGAGTCGGTTTAAAAGAAAGAAAGCAAACCTCCCTTAAAAGTTATAAAAGGAGTATTTAATAAAGGATGCAGTAGTAGGTTTTACAAAAGTTTCACAGCTGTGGCTCAATAGCCCGGGACACGCGTCCAGAGGCCACGGACTGAGTGGAGCTCATCAGTAGTTACTGTCTGGCGGTCTGGAACAAAAGAGAGCTCGGTTCTACAAAACAAACATGTTTTATAGAACCACCCCTTTCCGACCATACAATAAACAACTTCAAAATAAGACGTGCTCCGGTCTCGTCCTCTCATTGGTTGGTAGCGGGGGCTGGATCCTGTTGGCCGCTTGTCACATGGGGTTCTCCGGACTCTTCTATAGGCTGACGTCATCGGGGGCGGGTCCTCTTATGACGTCACCGTCGCCATCTTGTTAGCGAAGTCCTGGAGCTCTCACCTACGATATTCTATTATGCAATCCTTCCAGTGGCGGGCCGTGCATTTCACACCTAGGCCTTCAGTGATGTCCTACACAGTCCTACCTGAATTATTCCACCTCTTAATGCCATCATTATGACGCCACGGCTCTAGAAACTATACATTTAGACAGAAACGTAGTATAACCGGGCGTTGCATCACCTTAACATAGTCAAGTACAACAGAGTTATATTAATATTTCCGAAGCATTTATAATCAATACATCCGCATTTACAGTTAACTTAATGAATCAGATTATCTGACAAACCGCTCCTTGACACCTGTGTCTGTCACATAACGCAGGACAAGTGCCAGCGGTGCTACATTACCCACATCTGACGTCTCGTCCACCATAACAGCGACAAAGGGTGCTTTTTTAATCTTCATTTTGATCTCTTCTCCCATCACTTCAGCAATAGCATAAATCAGGTCGTTTTGTATTTTGCCTGACGTCCCAGTAAACATGTTGTTTGTGTACAGGTGGTAATGCAAATCTGTGTTGTTCTCAGCAAGAAAAGAAAGAAGCTCCACGTAGTTTCCTCTGTTTCTGGACTCGGCGCTTTCATCGTTTCCCCTAAATGAAAGTTCCTGTTTACCCAAAAACAGGACACAATCAATCAGTCTTTCAATATTTCCCTATTTTTGTTCACCCTTTCGTTGTGGAGCTCCGTTTCCCTGCGCACTTGTTCGTTGAGCTGTAGATCCACTCGGGTGTCCCCAAAGGTTTTCAAAAGCACCATGCTTCCAAGTTAGCTTTGGTGTCTCGTTGCTGCCTTGGTTAGACAACTCAAGTTTGCAAATGTAGTGTGGCTCCAAACACCAAATCGATCAGTTGCAAATACCAGGCATTCCCGGCAGTACAATTTGCAGTGCCTCTCGGAGGCTGTGAGCCAGGGGTAGGCCTACCGCTCGTAGTTTCCCTGCTGTGCTAGGCTCACTAGCGTTGGAGTTGGTCGTTCCCTTTTCAAGATGTGTAGCTTTACTTGAAAAGTTCGTTTTGAAAATGGCGTTGTAATTATATCTTCGACCAAATTGATCTCTTCTCCTCCTTCAGCCATTGTGGGTTGAAAAAAATAGCTTGTAGAAATCTACACAAATTAGCTCGCTCAAGTTCTAGTTCTGTTTGCTAGCTTTGCCCATAGACTGTATGGCTCTGCCTACTGCCTAGCTCTGCCTCTCAATAGTGCTATCCAATCAGAAGATGTGCACGTGCTAACGTTAGCGTACGCCTGCTAGCTGGCCCGTTGTCGCCACCTCGAAATCTGATTGGTTAACGCCACAGTTTTGTTTGCGTTCACTTTAAACTACAGCCGCCCGCACTGTTGATTCTGAAGGCCTAAGGGCAGATTTCTTTGACCCTAGCAACACATTATGGCTGAAATATGATTGGATAAAAGCTCTAACATAAAGGCCAGCCCTCCAAATCTCGTTCTGAGGCTGGAAGCAGCGCAGCCAAGACGAACGCTATAAAATGAAGAGAATAGACTATGGGGAATAATTTAATACGTATTTGTGGAAAAAATATATCAAAATGTAATTTATATTCTGATGATGTTTAGGCCAGCAGAGAAGGCCTTGCTGGCCCTGACGGCCCACCACTGAATCCTTCTGAGGTTTATCAGTTATTAAACAGGCAATAGTATCATTGCAGCATCAATGAGTGAGAGGTAGAGGCAGTGTGTTTAGTATGTAACTCCACGCGTCCTTCTCCCTCTACTCATACAATATTAGCTTTATGCTATCTGAGGCTAAAAACAACATCCGGTAATACTACCGGAAGTGGACAAATATGATCCGTCCAGAAACAGTGAATTATCTTTTAAAGTTCCGCTCCAATATATTGATTATTTCTAACATTACCCAACATAATTAATATAAAAGTCACTAACGAGTCATTACCGAATTCTTACTTTCACAGCTGGCGGAGTCGCGCTAGCTAACTAGCAGGCAATGCTTGCAAATTGGGTGTAACAACCAAGATAAAATATAGATAATTACGCTGTGCATATACAAATGAAGACCAGTATAATCATCATAAAGGGCATGTGATACAATATAAACGGTTGTTATTTCAAAAGAGGTCAATATTTCAGCAACTTACCTCTGGAACTAATCGATGCGCCGCAATGTCAGTGAACGGGGTCCAACGCCCAAATACCAATGTTTGGAACTATCTCGATGTCCATACACCGGAAGTAGGCGCCGCCATTTTTTACAGCGGAGGTCTATGGGAGTGTCGCAACTCTTAGTATCTATATAGCTCTGGCCATTTCGTCTTCATGCGCTAATGAGCAGCTCTCACAGGAATGAACGAGGCCCCGCCTCCAACGCTGGATCCAGCTCTGATTATACATCCATGACAGCAACCCTGTCGAGTTGCACGACCATGATTATTCTTAAAATTATTTTTATTAATTGGCCAGTTAATGTTTGATTTCATATTGTTTCATATTGTTGACAGATGCAAAATGCAAGTGCTGGCCAGATTTTCTCTGCTCTTTTTTTGTGCCATTTATCTCAGCCTCATTTTTTATTTCACCTTGCTCAAGTTTATTTACTGCCCTTAATGTTACAAGGACTTTAAAGACCCATGTGTGTATGGGATAAAATCACATGATTTGATCACAAAGTGTTATGTTTAGTGAGCTGCTGTCCCTCCGGCCTTCATGCGGGCCCTGATGGGATTGGAAACACCTGAGTGAAGCCGCACCTTTAGGGAGCCAATCGGCAGAGAAACACACACCCATACCCCGCAGCACCTAACATAGAAATTCTCCTGAAGTTGTCATGAATGGCCGTGTGAGCTATAGAAACCAATATTGCTTCTTCTTCACAGAAGAAGTCTCCCGCCTCATTTCTAGTCGGACCATATCCATCTAACACTTTTGCCTTTTTGATCTCAACCAATGTACACTCATGTTATGTTTAGAGAAGCCAAATCAGCCCACTTGCTTTGGATGATGACCCTGATCTCAACAAGGCGTCTGTGAAGTGTCTTTACTGTAGTATACACGGTTGACACGCTATCGCCGTGATTGAGGCTGTCAATATACATTCAGACAAACAGACCATTTCTGGTGACTATGTTTTGCCATTTAACAATGCATTTGTTTTGAAATAACAACCAAGTTTATCTTGTTCTATTGTTTACTGTGATTATATCACAAAATGTTTTAAAGAGACACTGAGCAATTTGTTTGGAAATATTGCACTGACACACTATCATATGACATTTAAATACAGTTGGTAACAGGATTATTTGAACCTCTTTCCTTAACAAACATTTATTTTTTGGGTGTGTGTGTCTCAGTCAAGGTTATTTCACCGGTAGGTCTGTGTACACAACAATCCCTACTGGAGATTAATCATTAATAATTATGATGTCATAACCAAAAAAACAAATCCAACGGAAAACTGATCCAAACTAAACAGTAATATACACAAAGTCACAAGCTTGAATGTAATTGAAAATAATCCATACATACAGAGAGGGTATGATACTTCATTCTGTAAATTCTGCACTCATTTGGTGGAACAGTATTTTGCGGGCCAGTTCAGTGCAGAATGTTTTCCCTGTAATGCGTAATTGTCCATGCAGTGCTTAAATGTTCCTGTAATAGTTGTGTTTGATTGTTCACTGAACCACTATTCTCACAGCACATAGCCCTGGGCTCTTCCTGCTCGTTGAGGTCAAATATAAATCCAGCCGCACCAAGAAGCCTTGTTCACACACCTCACACTGCAGACACACAGATAGAACGCTCTGGTCAAACTTTCTTTATACACATGCAGACTGTACTGTTACTGAGGTATCAATCAAATTAAATAGAGAACAGAGAGATTTGCTGTTCTGAATGGAGACCCCAGCAGCCAGCGGCGGTGTTCACCTGGCTGCATACAGACCCACTGTGAAAGCAGCTCCTGGGGGGTTTGAGGAGTCTGGTTACTACCAGTGCTACATTGATGGGAGCAGCGCAGCATCCCTCGGATCCGATGCTCCAGCTGGCTACGACACCCTGGATGCCCCCCCACACTATGACTTCTACGCCAACACAGAGGTGTTCGGGCGGCGGAGGCGCTTCAGACCCTCGCTCTACCAGCTGCATGCCAACCCTGAGGTGAGGAGAATCTGCTTAGCTCTACCACAATTACCAGAATAAAAAAAGATAATCCTAAATAATTCAGGGTACAGTGCGCATCATTTTTGCCACGTAATTATACCTGTTCAATACTCTGTAATACACCCTCTTGCAATTCACGCTTTTCTCTAACTGTATTAATGATCTGTAAACAGTACCAACTACCTCTTCATTGTATATGGTACCTGACAAAAATCATGGTGTATGTGCTATCTGTTTTTTGTGTTTTTTATTATTAATAACATGTGCATACTTTTTAATATGTACGTCTATTCTCTTTACTTTATCTGCACTATACTTTTGCTGTTATATGTAATAATAAATATCCCCATTGTGGAACAAAAAAAATGAATTATGTTTCAGATGTTCCTTAGTTTTTGATTTACATCAAAGACCATTGTAACCCAAATCTGGAAAATATGGCCTTATAAATTATTTTGTGTTATTGTTGTACAATAGCAACAGGCCATCTTTTTTGAAACTCCTTAAAGTAGTTTGAAGAAATAATAGTGACAACTAGAATAACACAACTAAAATGTAAAAACTCTATTTATGTTAAATTGGTTTGTCATTCTTCATTTCTGTTACAAACTCTACTCTCTGTGTTGATTATTTCTGTAAAATCTGAAGGCAGAGACAAGCTCTTTCACATGAACTTTTATTTGGGGTGGCAGTATTTGAGGTAAGATAAATCTGACGTTAGTGATTAAGGCCCATAAAGATTGGATTTGTTTGTCTTTACTGGTCTAGGCGGACTGCAGACCTCCCGTGTATGAGGAGACAGTGTCTGCACAGCTGGAGGAAGGAGACAGCTCTGAGGAGGAGGAGGAGGAGGAGGAGGAGGAGGAGCAGAAGCAGCCGGAACCTGAACCCACACGCTTTGGCTGGATTCAGGGAGTCATGGTAGGGAGAACAGGTGTTGGTCCTTATCTGAAGGTTGTAGCTGATCTATGTCTTTATATACATTTTAATTAATATACACAATATAAAATATACATGTTTGTGAGCGGGATGGCTCAAACAAAAGGTAAGAGACGGAAGCGTTCGGGGTTGGGCAAAAACAACAGCGTTTATTGTTCGAGAAATGTGCACACAACAGCCAGCTCCGCGGTATTTTTAGGACGGGCAAGGCCAGGACGGGGTGTGTCGTCTTCCCAGGACCCAGCCTACTGCAAGACCGATCAGAACCAGGTTACCAACATGCCTTATATTAAATGCCTGATTACCTGATTCCGATCAGCTGTCTGGTCTCCGGCCGAGCCACTCCCCTCACCCCAGCAGCCGGCGCTCTAACCACACCCGGCTGCCACATACCCCCACCGCCCGACTCAGGCCGGGATCCCGCCGGCCGACAGCTGACTCCCCCCCCCCCCCCCCCCCCCCCCCTCCGCCGAGCGGGAGAGGAAATCAGCCACGACCATCCGGTTACCCGGCCTGTGGATCACCTTGAAGTTAAACGGCTGTAACGCCAGATACCAACGAATGATCCGGGCGTTGGCATCCTTCATGCGGTGGAGCCACTGGAGCGGGGCATGGTCCGAATAGAGGGTGAAAGGGCGCCCCAGGAGGTAGTAACGCAGGGCACCGACCGCCCACCGTATGGCGAGGTACTCCTTTTCCACCGTACTGTAGTTCACCTCCCTCTGAGCCAGCTTACGGCTAATGTACAGTACGGGGCGGTCGACCCCCTCTACCTGCTGGGACAAAACGGCCCCCACCCCACTGTTCGAGGCGTCGGTCTGCAAAACAAAAGGTAGAGAAAAGTTAGGGGTGAACAGAAGCGGCTTTCCACAGAGGGCTTTCTTAACCCTCTCAAACGCCAGCTGACATTGCTCCGTCCACTGGACCGGATCTGAAGCACCCTTTCGGGTCAGGTCGGTCAGAGGGCTGGTCAGCTCCGAAAAGGCGGGGATGAACCGCCTGTAGTAACCGGCCAGCCCCACGAACCTCCTGACCTCTTTTTTCGTCTTGGGCACCGGACAGGCAGAAATGGCGGCAGTTTTCTCTATCTGTGGCCGCACCTGCCCGCCGCCCAAGTGGTACCCCAGATACCGTACCTCCCTCCGCCCAACCGCACACTTCTTTGGGTTGGCCGTGAGCCCCGCCTGCCTCGGAGACTCGAGCACTGCCCCCACCTGCTGCATATGCTGCTACCATGTCTCACTATGGATGATGACATCATCCAAGTAAGCAGCAGCATATGCAGAGTGGGGACGCAGCACTCGGTCCATGAGCCGTTGGAAGGTGGCTGGAGCCCCGAACAAACCGAAAGGAAGTGTGACAAATTGGTACAAACCGTACGGAGTTGAGAAGGCCGTTTTTTCCTTCGACTCTGGAGAAAGGGGAATCTGCCAGTAGCCCTTGGTTAAATCCAGTGTCGTATAAAAACGAGCAGTGCCTAGCCGATCCAGGAGTTCGTCGACCCGGGGCATTGGATAAGCATCGAATTTGGACACCTCGTTAACCCTGGCTGAAGCCAGCGCCTCGCCGCATCGAGGAGCTGCTTCGCGTAGGAGAAGGGGCGGCCAGCGTCCTCGAAGGGAAGGGCCCTGAACCTCCGCAGCTGCTTGTACTCATGTCGATCGGACGCTGGCAGGCTGTGGGCGGCTAGCTGCGCTCCCCCGGCCAGCAGGGGAAGAAGCCGCACAGCCCACTCCTCCTCCGGCCACCCGCACGCCGCCGCAGTGCCCTCAAATATGTCCAGATAAGCCTCTGGGTCGTCGTCGGCTGACATCTTCTGGAGGGCAATCTGCGGCGGCCGGGCGGGGTTGGTCACCGGCTCGGCCTCCCGGGCGGCCGGACGCTGCAGCAGCTCCCGCAGGAGAGCACGGTACTCCTGCTGGCTGGAGGCGATTTCGAGGAGAGCCTCGCTCTGCTGACGTTGCAGGGCAGTTGTGCTCTCCTGCATGAGGGCGAGACGCTGGAGGGCCTGGCCCAGCGGGCTTTCTCCTTCCGTCATCTGAGGGGTTCAAGTCCCTGTTCAGGCGCCACTGTGAGCGGGATGGCTCAAACAAAAGGTAAGAGACGGAAGCGTTCGGGGTTGGGCAAAAACAACAGCGTTTATTGTTCGAGAAATGTGCACACAACAGCCAGCTCCGCGGTATTTTTAGGACGGGCAAGGCCAGGACGGGGTGTGTCGTCTTCCCAGGACCCAGCCTACTGCAAGACCGATCAGAACCAGGTTACCAACATGCTTTATATTAAATGCCTGATTACCTGATTCCGATCAGCTGTCTGGTCTCCGGCCGAGCCACTCCCCTCACCCCAGCAGCCGGCGCTCTAACCACACCCGGCTGCCACAATGTTATGTTTGCGCAATAAAATGTGCCTTTTCTTTTTTTTTTTATCATTGCTTCTACACAAAAGAAACTAAGAAACTCCACAGAATAATTAAATGCTTTTCAGAGTGTGATGGTTTTTTAAGAGAATTACCCACAACCACTCCTGTTCATTTGTGGAGCCTTTCGGCACGTGACTAGTACGCCTACTACAGGGGACTTCATCTGATTTAACATGTAGCCTGTAGTCGGCACATTTTTTTTAATTAAAAACGTTTTATAGGAAATAATATAATTTCCTTGTTTCCTTCCCTTTGTAGATAAACGTTTTACTGTACCCACTTCAACTGTAATGCAGGGAGGTTTTGTCTGCAATAAAACTTCCTTTTTTTATTCTTCAGTTTTATATCCTCAATACAACTAATAAAATAACAAGAAACACACACTAAACTGTTCATAAATTGCTACTACACGTCTTCGTATTTATTGTCGACTCCTGTCTTAAGCATACAGAAACAACTCATCTCTAAGTCACACTACGGGAGCATGGTGTCAGGCTAGGGCGCTGGCCTTTTGTTGGGCAGCTAAAGACTGTAATGTACACTATGTCCTCCTTCCTCTTACAGCTCATACTGAAAAAGAATCCTTTAAAGACACATGAGCAGCAGAAGAACACTAGTTACATTTAACGTCCACAATTGTGGAGTATTGGCCTTTTTTATCAGCATAATATCAGCAGTAATACACTTTAATGTGTTAGCACTGCACAACATGTGGTTTGGTTAAAGATTTAAATACAAAACAAAAAAATGTGTATTTGCTGTCAGTAACTCTGTGCCCATGTTCAGGTCCGCTGCATGTTGAACATCTGGGGGGTGATCCTGTACTTGAGGCTGACTTGGATCACTGCTCAGGCTGGTATTGGTACGTCCCACAGAACATGTTTATTCGTCTGCTCAACTGTAGTTGTGTAATTGAACCAAATCCAAAACAGTTAACCATCCATGATAGCTTCAGTGTAGCTCACACATTATTTCCCTCTGTCAGGTCTGACCTGGGTGATCATCCTCCTGTCCTCCTGCATCACAGGGATCACTGGCCTCTCAACCTCCGCCATCGCTACCAACGGCAAGGTCAAAGGAGGTGTGTGTGCTCAGTTTAACCTGCATGTGGATTAACTGTAAACAGAAGAAGGACTAACATCATAAGAATAAATAGACCTTTTTACACTTTATTGACAGTGATTGATGAGCACATTTCCCACAATACATGTTTTACCGGTCTTCAGGTGGGACCTACTTCCTGATCAGTCGTAGCCTTGGTCCAGAGCTGGGGGGGTCCATCGGTCTGATCTTTGCTTTTGCCAATGCTGTCGCTGTGGCCATGCACACGGTGGGCTTTGCTGAGACTGTAAGAGACCTCATGAGTGTGAGTAGAGTGCTGGGAAGGAACATGTATGTGGCTCACATGATTCTGTTCAGTACACACAGTTTGTCCCTCCATTTTAACACACGTAGTCTCTCTGTACTGTCCTCCACAGGAACATGGAGCTGTCATGGTGGACCGAACCAATGACATCCGTATCCTCGGCATCATTACTGTCACATTTCTGCTAGGTATCTCAATGGCTGGCATGGCGTGGGAGTCAAAGGTTAGCTCAAAAAACGATACGACAACATGGTAAGCTGCTACTGTGGTCAACAACTATAGGCTGGGATCAGTGTTAATTTCGTCAACGAAAACTATGACGAAAAATGTTCGTCAACAACCTTTTTTACAAGAACAAGACGAGACGATGACGAGCTAAAAATAGATTGTTGATAATAAAAACTATGACTAAATTTACATTTTGTTTTCGTTGACGAGACGAGACAGGACTAAAGTGTTAATGGTGGACTATCGGACATTCAAAATGCAGGATATTTTATTTCCCCCAAATTCTCCGTCTTGTGTGTCAAAATGCATCCCTTTCATTGGTTGAATTACTGTAGTTGGCATTCTGCACACATCTCTCACATCCCTCAGCTACAAGTGATGATGTCCAAACAGTGAGAAAATAACAAGATGATGGCTTCAGCGCAAAAAGGTTTTGATCGGAAAAAAAGACTAGATATATGGACACACTTTTTTCTATGAAAGGAAGACACACTGCACTGTTACTGCGGGAGAAGGAGAGACGCCATGTGGCTACAAATTAGTTGTGAAGAATATGACCAACCTGAAGAGACACTTGAAGGCGCACCATCCTGCTATTTATGCCACGGTACGTTAGCTACCTGTAAACTGTAACGATACATAAGTTGTAATGCTAACTAAGCATATCAATTCGCTAACGTAAAGTCAATATTACTGGGCAGTCGGCAACTAGTGGCACATTTGCTAGCTAGCCATGTTGGCTTAGCCTTTCTTGCAAACAAGCTTTCAGTTTGTGGTAGCAAAGGAATGAGCCTGGCTTCCAGGCTAATGTTGGCTGGGCTCGCATTGCAATAACTATCCAGTCACGCTGCAGTTAGTTTTTTTTAAAGATTAGCCTACACAGCAATTTATCTGGAAGATATTTGTGTATGGCCTCTTATCTGTAAGGCCAGGTAGGCATATATAATAGGCTAGTTGTATTGTGTTATAACATAATTTGAATCTTCAAAATAAAAAAAAATGTTATTGATATACTATATTTTAATGATAATATTATATATTATATAGGGCGGTGGTGGCAAAAGTCCATAGGGGCGTTGGCCTGGGAACTGGAAGGTCACCAGTTCAAGTCCCCGAAAGACCAAGTGCCAACGTGGTGTCCCTGAGCAAGACACTGGTTACCTACACTGCTCCCCGGGCGCCGTACATAATGGCAGCCCACTGCTCCTAACACTAGGATGGGTCAAATGCAGAGACCGCATTTCGTTGTCCTAGTACTTGTACTCTGTGCAATGACAATAAAGTTGAATCTTCATCTTCTTCATCTTCATATATTAGTATATATAGATAGTATGCACCTTAGCGGATCAGCAAGGACAGCACAGCAGCATCGCATCAATGTGAGAGTCTAGAGATATCCCACTAACTAAGGAAAGGAATCCAGATATTACACAAAGTGTTAAGAGAGTGAAATGTTGCTTTACGAATTTCAACACTTGATACTGTCACCTTGATTCCAGCTTGAGATACCTGTATTTGCCTAACTGAATTAGTTTAAAGAGAGAAAACATTTTGACTGAAAGTTGATTAAAATGTAGTGATTTTTCATCGACTAAAACTGGACTAAAAGGTTTTGAGTTTTCATCGACTAAAGCTAGACTGAAACTATGAAGTATAAAAGGACTAAAATGTGACTAAAACTAATAACCATTTTCGCCTAAAGACTAAGTCTAAAATAGCTGCCAAAATTAACACTGGCTGGGATCTTCAGCTCCCACATTTCAGTGTTCACTACCTATGACATCTTAAGGACTATACAAGCAGAACTACCTAGGTGAACAAAATAAGCGAAAATTAAGACAGGGTGTCAAACATATGGCCCATGGGACAAATCCTGGCTGCCAGAGGGTCAAATCCAGCCAGCAGCATGACTTTGCAAAGTGTATTTCAGAGAAAACATTAGCTGCATTTTCTCATCTCTGATGTATAAATAGTTTTCATTTATAAGTTTTCATTTTTCACTCATAAGCTTCCCCCTTAATAGTTCCCGGTTTGGTTTGTATGGTGCTGTCTCAGTTCGGGTGGTCATAGGGTAACCAGGTGTCCTGCTTTGTATCATTTGTCCCACACATTTAGCCGATGCCCCGCATTTGATTGACAGTTGTCCATTTAAAACTTGGCTTTTATCCAAAGGTGTTTAGGAAAGACGAGAGGGTTATCACCATTAGCTGTGTCAGGTGTCAATCAATCAACAGAGAAATGTATTAACTTATGGGTGTAGCCATGGAGGGCGACTCCCAGAGAGGCTTTGTAAGATTCGGCAGAATTTATTTTCAATTGTGCTCGGAGGTGAATACGTTTTGAAGCGATACTTCCCCAAAACCCACGAGAAACGCCTGGCCCATAAAGAAAATATTGATCTGTGGATTTATCCTTCCTGAAACCAAAAGAGGATTACCAAACAGATGAGGTAACAGCAGCTGATTTAATACATTTTCACCACACTGTGCAGCCCTTGGACCCACAGGTCAGCAGACTGAGCTAGCTCTACTCATTTCTCCAGACTCAGAGATCACACGAGAAAACGAGAACATTTACGGATGATAGTTTGTTAGAAAAATACACAATTTGTACAGCCAAGCGTTGGTATTTATATTTATAAGCGAATAGTTTCAGTTGGAATATTTATTTTTAATGGTTAGATAGACATTACATGTAAAAATAAATCTAAACTAGCTCTGATCAACGCAGTTACTGTACATGTCCTGCATTGTCCCGCACAAACTCTTTGTCCCACATATTTATACTTGTTGGCACCACCTGGTCACCCTAGGTCTGTAATCTGTAAGTTGTAATGAACATATTTAAATGATAAACTGAGGCCTATTGTACTTGTTTTTTCTTGATTGTTTTTTTAAAAGATAGTTCAATACATTTGAGCACTGTCTTGTTTGGTTTAAGTGTGTCTCTATCTGATGCCCTGGATCTTTTAATGCTACAGAAGTGACTGATTTAATACATTTTGTCAAATGCTTGTTCTACAGTTCTATTTGTCACAGAGAGTTAGATGAAACAAGTGAAACCAATCTCGTTTTTTTTACCTAGTAAAGCAGCCATTCAGAAGCCTAAGTTAGCATAAAGGCAGTGAGTAACTACAGTGTTCATTTTGTTTGTATTAAGCATGCTAAGTAGTTAGCATGATAAACGTATTAGTATAGTAAGCTTGTTCTTGCATGTTTGTTTGTGTCCATGTGTTTACTGTTTATTCTGCCCTCCATAGGCCCAGGTTCTGTTCTTCCTGGTCATCATGGTGTCATTTGTAAATTACATTGTCGGAACGATCATCCCTGCTTCCCCTGAAAAACAAGCTAAGGGTTTCTTCAGCTACAAAGGTGACTGTTTCCTGTTTTAATACAGAGTGATGTAGGATGTGCATGGTTGTTTTCCACAGTGCAAGGATAACCAATCATTAGTGTCTCAGCTGTGCAGTAAACAGAATATTTCCTCTCTACAGCGGACATCTTTGCCGATAACTTTGTGCCCAGGTGGCAGGGACCAGAGGGCAACTTCTTCGGCATGTTCTCCATTTTCTTCCCCTCTGCCACAGGCATCCTGGCAGGAGCTAACATCTCTGGAGATCTGAAGGTATGTCAGTTTGTTTCTGTCTGTTGTTTTCATTGATATATAAACCGCATGTACATACAGACAAGTCTTAATTTGTGTGTGGCAATTTCAAACTCAATTGTTATTTTAAAAGCCTTATGTACTTATTTGTTGTTGCTTTCCCAGAATCCAACAGTTGCAATTCCCAAAGGAACACTGGCAGCTATTTTCTGGACCACCATATCCTACCTCATCATCTCTGCAACCATCGGTACTTTACCTTCTAATTCTTACAGACAGGCACAGTATCGCATCATAACGTATATTTACAGTTATGTTTTTGATTTCCCAGCAGGTTGAAAATACTATTTTTCACTCATTGTGTTCATGTTCTTTGGATACAAGTGAAATGGCAAAAGTTGAATAATCCCATGTCCTGAAACGCCTTCCATCCTATACAGACAGTATGAATGAAATAATGATGTTCAGGACTCCAAATTGTTTTTCATGTATTTCCTCTCCGCAGGATCCTGTGTGGTGCGGGATGCGTCCGGCCTGTTGAACGACACCCTGTCCTCCCCCATTGAGGCGTGTGTTGGTTTAGCTTGCCATTATGGATGGGACTTCACAGAGTGTATCAAGAATAACACATGCACGTACGGTCTCAGTAACTACTATCAGGTCAGAACAAGTTAATTAGCAAGACATCTTTCTTCTTAACTAAGTCCTGCAGAATTTCAAATACCCAAACATTAATTTAAAAAAGTTATTAAAAGATAAATACGCCATGTTACGATGCGTCAAAAAAACAAACAAACTCCGTTTTCAATAAGGAACAGACATTCAACATAACATGAAACCTTAATATGTTAGAGGACCTTTAACTACATATGATCTGGAATTTTACTTTGTATTAGTTTTTATTTCAGACCACGTCTAAGACACATCAGTCTGTGCTTTTAAATTGGGGTTTTATTTACTCGCGCTTTGTATTGTTTTTACATCATGTGTGAGAGTTTTCTGTCTTGGTTTTATTGTCCTCTGTTTAACACATTTTTTCATGTCCTAACTTTATCTATGTTTTTTTTATAAATATGAATTGATATACAGCACTTTGGTCAACTGTTGTTTTTAAATGTGATATAGAAATGAAGTTGGATTGTTTTTTTTAGGATTGAATGGTCCACTAAAGGGTCAGTCTGAAGTTATTCATTTGTCAGAGCCAGTATCTCCAATTTTAGGGTCAGAGAAACTGATGATATATTTGTATGGTAGGGTGATTCATCATTTCTTAAAGGGTGGACCTACACTCTCACTATCTTTGGGGGAGCAGTTTTTAGATTTTATATACACAATAAAAACAGTGACAGCAGCAAAGATTCATTATTCTGCTTACATGACTGAGTCTGCCCTGAAATATTGAGTTACATTAACAGCCGGTCCCCCTGTCCCACAGACGATGAGCATGGTCTCGGCCTTCAGCCCTCTCATCACTGCGGGGATATTTGGAGCGACTCTGTCCTCTGCTCTGGCCTGCCTAGTGTCTGCTCCCAAAGTCTTTCAGGTACCCATATGTTCTCCTCACTGTCCGTGTGTAACATCAAGCTTCTCTTTTTTCTCCTTCCTGATGTGACCAACCTTTTTTTCTGGTAGTGTTTGTGTAAGGACAAGCTGTACCCTCTCATCGGCGTCTTTGGCAAAGGGTACGGCAGGAATGATGAACCGATCAGAGGCTACGTTCTAACGTACGTCATCGCTGCCTGCTTCATTCTTATTGGTAAGGCTTTCAGAAAACCTCTGACCCCTATAAATGACCAGAAGATTTCCATCAAATATAGTCTGAATTGAAATGTTAATGTCCTGAAACTTCATGACTAGAATACATTTCTGTAATTTAAAATGGTGAAAGTGGCCACAAGACAGCTGTACATCTGAGAACACTGTTGAGATGGGGGCAGTAACCTCAGTGAGAAATACATCAGGTTTTGGGGACAGCTCTACAATAAAAGCCGCCTAATGTTTCATTAGGAAACGTTTATTGTGTAGCAGCTGCAGTTGGAAGTGTTTGCATAAAAAGGATCTTAATACAGCTCGATCACATACAATTACACTGGATTACGTCCTGCTTTGTTTTCTGCCATTCTCTTGAGTGCAATTTGAATCCAGTGCAAATACGTACAATAAAAGAGTCATTCCAGAATTGGAGGACATTTAGGCATCAACACTTTAAAAAAATGAATCCTTTATTTTCTATTTTTCTGTTATGTATTTTATATAAACAGGTAGTAAAGCATCACAAAAATGATTTAGCCAATCAATCAAGGGTACACTTTTTATTAGATGTTTTATTTGATGCTTTTCAACAGCACTCAATGGGGACTAGAACTTTGTGGTCTATAGAAATCTATTTTCAATAAAAAAAAACAAGGAATTCATAATTTGGGAACACATAAAAACATGTAGATTATGCTAAATGATTTACAAACATTTAATTTGACTAAATATAATATGTTGTACTACAGGAAATGCAACCCTGTAATTACTCTTGATTGATTGATTTATAGTAACAAGGTTGCAAATCAATGCTTACGTTAGCTTTAGCAATAGGAATTCATGCTAGCTGCAGAATGTAATGCTATTTTCAAGGCAAGGACAAAGTTAGTTATTTACCTAAAGAAAGATAACTTTGAATTGAATTTGTCTTATTGTGATAGTATGAGTAACAGTGTTGAGTGGGATTGCCACATTGGTTCAAGACTGAAAGAATACGATAAATATGAAAGAAAAATAGGAGGACTAACTTTGGTCTACCCATTAGACATGCTAATTGGTCACCAAGAAGTAGGGACAAGAGAAAAATGCCATATTAGAGGGTGTTTTACAGTTATTTGATGTATTATATAATATGTTGAAACCACTTTTTCTAAAACTGTATTACATTTTGTCCAGGGACAAGTATATTTAATATAACAAGCACATGTTTTAGAATTATGGTCATGAGTTATTTAGAACTGTACAGGTGGGACAGAATATGTCCTCCAAGTCTCGAATGACCCAAAAATGACCATACAGAGATTCCAGGAGGATGTGAAACATTTAACTGCTCTTGCATTAAACATGTAGACTGCAGCAAATAGTCATTAATTGATTTCACTTCATGAAAATATCAAGAATTGTAACTTTGAAACTACTTTCTTAAACTCCCGTCGGTCTGTTCTCTCCACCAGCTGAGTTGAACACCATCGCTCCCATCATCTCCAACTTCTACCTCTGCTCCTACTGTCTGATCAACTTCAGCTGCTTCCACGCCTCCATCACCAACTCACCAGGTACCACACATTCGCTTCAACAGATGAATGCATGAATGAAGGTGTGAATGATGGTCACACAGGCTCACTAATACACTATATAGACAAAAGTATTGGGACACACACATCACACATACAGGAGCTTTTATGATTTTAATGATATCCATCCCATTCCAGATTTTAGGCATTAATATGAAGTTGGTCCCCCTTTGCAGCTGTAACAGTTTCCACTCATCTGGGAAGCTTTTCAAGCACACCACCACAAGATGTTGGAATGTGTCTGTCGGAATGTTTGCCCATTCATCCAGAAGAACGTTTGTGAGGTCAGGCAATCTCTGTTTTAGTATACTGGGGCACAGTCGTGCTGGAACAGAAATGGGCCTTCCTCAGACTGTTTCCACAAAGCTGGAAGCTTAAAATTCTCCAGAATGTCTTGGTAAGATGAAGCATTAAGAATCCCCTTCACTGGAACTTAGAGGCCTAGGCCAACCCCAGAAAAACATCCCATAGCATTATACGTCCTCCACCAAAATTGTGCTTGGTGATGTAAGGCTTGCATGCAGCTGCTCGGCCATGAAGCTCCCGGCACTGGTGCTGATATTA
The DNA here is from genome assembly GCF_036324505.1 of Eleginops maclovinus. Lineage (NCBI taxonomy): Eukaryota > Metazoa > Chordata > Actinopteri > Perciformes > Eleginopidae > Eleginops > Eleginops maclovinus. The sequence goes on from NC_086350.1 coordinate 27,756,695, forward strand.
ATGCCAGAGCTGGTTTGGAGCTCTGCAGTTATTGAGTCAGCAGAGCTTTGGTCACTTTTACGCACTCTGCGCCTCGTCGACCCCACTCTGTAACTTCACGTGGTCTGATTTGCCTTGTTTCCTAAACATTTCCACTTTGCAATAATACCACTTACATTTCTTACCCAGCCAGGTGCTTGATTGTATACACCTGTGGCAATGGGACTGAATGAAACACCTGAATTAAGAGTGTCCCAATGCTTTTGTCTATATAGTGTATCTTGTCCTCATTGCAGTCGCACTATACATGTTACAACACTGACACCTAGTAGTAGTCACTTGAAACTTATTAACAACAACACTGGCAATAAATAAACCCTTAACTAAAATGTACAATTTCTTCCCCTGGACACAAGGAAAATGTAACAAAAGCCATATTACACATATGAATGATTTTATTTATTAAATACAATTATGCAAAATAAATAAAGGAGAATTGCAGCTGTAGTAAAGTGTGTGTGTGTGTGTGTGTGTGTGTGTGTGGGTGTGTGTGTGTGTGTGTGTGTGTGTTTGCGTGCATGCGCGTGTGTGTGCAGGTTGGCGTCCGTCCTTCAGGTTTTACAGTAAGTGGCTGTCTCTGCTGATCTCTGTGTGTTGTCTGGTCATCATGTTCCTGCTGAGCTGGTGGGCGGCCCTCATTGCTTTCGGCATCGTCATCGTCCTGTTGGGATACACACTCTACAAGAAGCCTGGTAAGTTCACACACATGGAGTTGGATGAACCGTAAACAGCAAGATCCCTTCCACCCTAAGTCCGCTGCTCTCCTCTGCAGCCGTAAACTGGGGCTCCTCTATGCAGGCCGGCTCCTACAACATGGCTCTGAACCAGTGTGTGGGTCTCAACCAGGTGGGGGATCACGTCAAGAACTACAGGTCGGTGACGGGATCCTATCGTTTCTTTGTCTAAATTCAGAAGAGACATTTTTTTATTGTTGCTTTTTTGTTTGGGGAATTTGTGTAAGGATGAAATCTCATCTGAAGAAATCACATAGAAAATGTTTCAACATAAACAAACTGTGTTGTGCAAATCTCACATACCAGTGAACAAAACATAAGAAGGACACGGTGAACTGCGTTCTGTTGAAAAAACAGCAACACGCTCACATTAGCTAACTAAACTGATGACCTTAATAAATCATACAAAACAAATAGCCAGCCACACAAAACACATGTTGGTTTGAGCATTTAAACAATTAACTTTAAGCCAAACAAACACAACAGAACGTTTATGTCCTTCTAGAACTAAAAACACATTTTTTGTCCACAGATATAATAAGAGGCCTTAGCCTTTAGAGATCCTCAATCTCTACGAGGACCACCCACAATCCATTGCCATAACTCTCTACTGCAGGCACACATTTGCGACACCAGATGGCGTCGACCTTTTTAACTCTGTTACACTAGCAGTAACTACATATTGACATACATGGGTGGTATCAATCTTCTCATATTACTCTTTGAAGAAAGCTATTTAGAATATTTTGTGGAAACTATTGATTTAATGTTCACATGAATGCACCATTTATTAATAAGCAGTGACAGTTTGCAGTTTGTAAGATCAAGATTAATGAAGTTGTTAGTAAAAAAAGACAAGTCAAGGATAATAAAATAAAGATACATGATAGATTGAATGCAGTTTCTAAAGGATGAAAGTGGTCATGTGACTGTGATCTGTCTCGGCTGTCAGGCCGCAGTGTTTGGTGCTGACCGGGCCTCCCAGCAGCCGCCCAGCTCTGGTGGATCTGGTCTCCTGCTTCACAAAGAGACTCAGCCTCATGATGTGTGGCAGTGTAGAGACTGTGAGTCACGCACACGCACGCACGCACACACACACACAACATGTTGATGATGTTAAAAAATACAAGAACCATATGTTTTTAAATGTATAAAAATGCAATGTATGAGGACGTATTCAGATCCATTTCCTTAAATCACATTTGAGAAGCTTGAACTGTTCAAAAGTATTTTTTTACACAAAAACATACTTTGTCAACCAAGTCACTTTTTATGTGTACTTGAATATGTTGGAAAGTTAACTTTAGATAAAAACATAATATTTTATAATTCTCTTTTGTGTGTTCAAATCTGAATCTTTAAATTATCTAGTAACTAAAGCTGAAAAATAAATGTAGTGAAGTTAAAGTACAATATTTCCATTTATATGTTAGAGGAGTAGAAGTCAGAGAGAAAATAGTACAGTTCTTCGCACCACTGTCGTACAGTCAATCCAATCATTCTCCATGTGACCCTGTATTTGGCAGGCTGGTCCCTCCCCATCAATAGTGGAAGATGCGAGCTGTGAGAGTCATGTGACCTGGTTGAACCAACGGAAGGTCAAGTCATTCTACAGAGGTGTGACGGCTGCAGAGCTGCGGTCAGGAGTCAACATTCTGCTGCAGGTCGGATATCTCCTCTGTTGTACTCTAAAGAACTGTGTCCGTCCACTCCTCTGAGTCGGCCCGCTCATGGTGGCGAGCTAACTAAGGGTCAAACTATTTTTCAGAACAAAAAATAGACAACCAGCTCTGGACCAATCAGCAAGGATCTTAGAGTTGACAAAATGCTCCCTTCACATTAAAATGAGAACTAGGACAGAGACTAGCAGCGTCTTTGAGAGTAAAGACACGTACGATAACACATGGCCTCTGTAGCAGGTAGTTAGTTTGAAGTTATGCACGTTATAAGTTCACTTAGTGAAAAGAAAATGTTTTATTGACTCAATGGTATACTGCAAATAATGACACCCAATCATTTTTTTCATGCAACATTTTGGTCCCACAATGCTTAGTTCCACTATGTGCACTGTAACATTAGCATATAGCATGACTGGTAAATCTTGTGTGATTACTGATTAGTGGTTTTAAGCCTCCGGTCGTGTTTGGGTCAAACCAAACTACTACTTTCATCAATCATAAATATTGTGTTTTACATTTGATTACCTCAAGGCCTCATGGTATCCTCCAAAGTCTACACAATGTTTATTCCAGCTGCCGAAGATGTAGCAATGTCTTCTTTTGATTTGTAGCTTACGTTTATATTGGATTCAGCTGTGTGGGATCCAGGAGAGTCAGCTTTAGGTCTGGTGAATGGTCATGCCTCTGCTTTGTGAGCCCTTACTTATCTCTTCTTCTCTTGTTCCTGTCCGTCCACCAGGGGTCAGGGCTGGGTCGTATCAAGCCGAATGTCCTCCTGTTGGGCTTCAAGAAGGATTGGCAGAGTGACACACCTCAGGCTGCTCACAACTACACAGGAATACTGCAGTGAGTGCAGCAAGGAGCAATCCACCTTATTCTGTGTGTGCCGTTAGAGTCTTAATTTCACAGCAAGTTTCAACACTAGTTGTACTTGTGTAAGCCAAAATGCTCAGTAGTTAACTAGGAGTGCCTTTTGATTTTACTCGTTCAAATGCTTTTCCCACTTTCTTGAACTAGTTCGCTAGCTAAGGCCAAAATGTCGACTACTTCCCTTTTCTTTCTTTTTTTCACTTACATTTTTATTGAAATTTGTATAAACGTACAAAACCACATATAGATCCGTATACAATTGATTTAAAGACCCATTAAAAAAAAGAAAAAACTAAAAAGAGTAACAAAAACAAGCAAACAACAACAGTGACATGGAAGCTTTCTACTTGATGTGTAATGCAACATCATGGTCTGGTTCCAACTCTCAATTTTTGGTGTCGTTCATTTTTCTTTTATATTCAACTCATTTTTCCCATTTGGACTTAAATGTCCCTTCCTGGACCCTCAATATGTGTGTGAATCTTTCCATATCAAATGTTTCCTGTACTACTCCCAGCCATTGCTCCTTCGTAGGTGGTATGTGGATCTGCTTATTTTATGCTTCATATGTTACGAGTTAACATGTCAGAGCTTTTAAAGCTCAATAGTTAACTTTAGACTGTTAGCGTCAGTAGTTCGGTCAGAGGGCCGCTAGTTCATCAATAAGCTGACAAGTTGGGACTGTGGTTCTCCTAGTTCCGCTCCTGGCATCACTCGTAAGGCTTATGTTAGAACTAGTCAGACAAAAGTGCCAATAGTTGCTGAAAAAAGTGACTTGTAGAATTCTGGCTGTATGGACATGTGTGGTGGTATGCTTCTGAACAATGAATCATATCTCTGCAATAAAGCTTTCTGTGTGTTTCAGCGATGCCTTTGACCTGCAGTACGGAGTGTGCATCCTGAGGCTGAGGGAGGGGCTGGATGTCTCTCAAACACCTCAATCAAATAGTGAGAGCCTGGTTTGTCATTCAGGGGGGAGCACACTGACAGGAAACTCATTTACACCCTTAATGACCTCTGACCTCTTCTGCTGCTACACTAGTGTTAACTAATGTCCCCTAATCCATAACTCATCACACTGTTTTTATTTCAGTTAATCCAGTCTTCGATGAAGGACACGAGAGTATAGCTGTCCCTTCCCGGATTCAGACAAGAGCTTCATGTAAGTATATCCATTATCATATCTTTAGGAGGTATAGGGTTGTGGGGAAAGAATGGAATGGGTAAAGGCGGAAAAAGGATTTTGTCCAGGATGCATACTACAGTCAGGGGGGGGTTGCGTCCAGATGTGATTACAGGCCCACGTAACAAGAATCAGACATAGGAGAGTTATGCATCAGATTTAATAGAAAGGGTTGAAGTGTGAAGGAAGGGAAGGATAAAAGGATGGAGAAAAGCTGGGGTAGGAAAGAGAGTGGAGGGATGGAAGGGAAACAGAGGGAGGGTCAAGAATTAGGAGAAGTCTAAAAGGTGATGAGAGGTGTGTTTAAGGCTGAAGTTAACTAATAAATGTATTTTAGTAGAAAGGACAACTCCAACAAAATGGAGGAGGTTAAGGATGTTGAGGACTGCTTAATGAATGTAAAGGGGATGATTGAACGAGATAGAATGGTGTCCCAGTTGGATACTTCTACTACTACTTACTTGAGTAAAAGTAAAAGTACTCAGATCTTGTACTTGAGTAAAAGTAGAAGTACTCAGATCTTGTACTTGAGTAAAAGTAGAAGTACTCAGATATTGTACTTGAATAAAGTAGAAGTACTCAGATCTTGTACTTGAGTAAAGTAGAAGTACTCAGATATTGTACTTGAGTAAAGTAGAAGTACCAGAATGTAGGAATACTCTGTCACTGTAAAAGTCCTGCATTCTAAATGTTCCTCCAGTGAAAGTAGAAAGTACTCTCATCTAAATGTACTTAAAGTAGCGACAGTAAAAGTAGTCATTGTTTGATTGGTCCATTTCAGAATAATATCTCTGATATGTTTTATAATGATTGGTCATTAAAGTGTTCTCAGAGCTGGTAAAGGTGCAGCTAGTTTGAATGGCTTTGTATACTGCAGGGTAGCTGCTGAATTTACTGCAGGTGAACTAAAGTCTGATTTAAGGGCTGATTATATTTACCATCATTAATCCAGATCTGTAAAGTAACTAAAGGGATTAAATACATGTAGTGCAGTAAAAGTACACCATTTACCTCTGAATGTAGTGGAGTAGAAGTACAAAGTTGCATAAAATGGAAATACTCAAGTAAGTACAAGTATCTCAAAATGTAAGTACTTAAGTACAGTACTTGAGTAAATGTACTGAATTACTTTACACCACTGCTCAGTGTGGACTTGACTAGCATTAGGTCTGTTAAAGAGTAAATGTGGGCCGGAAGTTTTTAGTTATTCAATCATGCGTTTAGGGGGAAACCCCGGTCTTTCTGTCATAGAGAATTTGGAGACAAACTGGGCTGAATGTGTTTACCGGTTATAAATGTGCTTGAAAGGTGATAAGAGTTGAGTTGAGTCCTGCTCCTGAACCTAAGTTAACTAATTAACCTAATTTCTTAAATGTATAATGGAAAATCTTCACATCTAATAAACCTGAGCTGTGTGGCCCTTAAATCTGGGAGAATTAAAACTGTCAGATGCACTGAATGGAACATGTTAAACATTTATAAACTCAAAAACCTGCTAATCCCAAAATGGAAAATTAAGTGTTGTTGTACATTCAAAATTGTTTGCAGCTTCTGACTTCATTGAACCAGGACCTCAGTTGAGTACAGTGTTCCAGAAAAAACAAGGGAAGAAGACCATCGATGTGTACTGGCTATCTGACGACGGAGGTCTGAACATCTCTCCATCCATCACATCTTCTTCTTACGTCAAGAGTATTATCACAGGTTGTGTGTGTGTGTGTGTGTGTGTGTGTGTGTGTGTGTGTGTGTACCAGGTCTGACCCTGCTTCTGCCCTACCTGCTGACTCGGAGGAAACGCTGGGCCAGATGTAAGGTTCGAGTGTTTGTGGGGGGGGAGACAGAACAGAAGGACGAGCAGAGAGAAAAGTGAGCACTGATTTCCTCTGAGGATGACAGGCTCACAGTGTGGGTCTGTCATTGTGCCATCTAGATCTGAACAGCTGGTCAAAGATCTATTTACAGATCTATGAGAAATAAAGCAGAGATCAAACAAAAGAATATGTTTACTGACACAACACCCATGGATTCATCATTAATAACTCCAGTTAATTCAAACCTGCAATAACTTATTTTAACTTAGGAGACAGATCCAAGGTGTTTAAACTACTCTCACACACTCGACTGAAAGAGCTGACATGAACATTTTCCAAAAACACCTGTTTACACATTCAGCAGAGCCCTGCTAGACAAATGTTAGTCGAGATTTCAGAATCACAAATCCTTTATTAGTCCCACAGCTGGGACATTCACAAAGACCAAAGACCACTGCAGGATTTACAAGTGAGACTATGTGAAAGAAACCTAATTGTACATACAGATTTAAATTCTCTTTTCAGTGTGTTGGCCCTGATCAAGAAATTCCGCCTTGGTTTCCATGACGTTGAAGTGCTTCCTGACATCTACCAAAAACCCCAGCCGGGAAAGTAAGGCTGCCAAAGTTTGAGAGACTCAAGCTAAGCACCAACAACAGGGAAAAGATCTGAATTTAAATTGTGATGATTGATATTGAGCTGTGTTTGCCACCTTTGCAAAAGCCAAGAATCCATGCAGAGAAGATGTATAGATATATTGTAGAGTTCATGATGGATCAGATCCTCAAAGATATTACACTCAAGGCCTTCATGTTCACCAGCTCTCATGAATTGTTTGACTGTAGATCTTTCTGCACTTACCCATGTTCCTCGTCTCTGTGTGCTTCAGTGTTCATCAGTTTGAGAATATGGTGGGTCGCTTCAAGATTAATACAAATCCCAAAGAGGACTCCGATGGTGATCTACCAGGACAGGAGGAGCCGTGGATGATCACTGAGCAGGATCTGGAGAGGAACTGGGCCAAGGTTTGACACACAGGAACAAATGAACATGGACAGCACATTCCAAAACGTTTTTCCCTGTCTTTTTCGTTAAATTGTGTACTTCCTCTGCATGATCCAGTCTCTTCGTCAGATTCGTCTAAATGAGGTTCTGCAGGATTACTCCAGAGAAGCTGCTCTGATTGTTATGTGAGTACAGTCATTTTTCTTTTTAGTCCATGAGAGTTCTTCTTTATTACAAATTACTTAATACTTCACCATTCCACCCCGAGGAAGAGGCTCTTGATTTTTGGCCCAGTATAGTCACTTTGTCTTTAAGTAATTACTTGTAAATGCTTTATTTCATTATGAGTAGTAAAAAACTGTTCACTTTATTCATTTGACTCTGTCCCCTGACAGCACCATGCCAGTGGGGAGGAAAGGGGTGTGTCCCAACACTCTCTACCTGGCCTGGCTGGACTTCCTGTCTCGAGATTTGAGAGCTCCCATCCTATTGGTCAGGGGAAACCAGCAAAACGTCCTCACCTATTACTGCCAATGAAATGTCTCCACGATTTCAAGTGAATGTATAGATGTAGACATGTGATGCCTTGATGACTAAAGATGATAATCTTATCCTTATAATAATGAACGATTCATGTAATCACCATGTTCAGGACACTTGTACTGTTGATGATGCACACATTTAAGAATTCCTGCAAATGGGAACAAATTAAAAACTGAAACCATGTTGATTGTAAAGGCCGTTATGTATGAGAATGATTTGTTTGTGCATAGAAAAAAACTGTTTTATTAGTAACTGTGCCAAACCACTTTGATTTGACTTTATTTTCAAATCCAAAGCTCAAGTCTCAAATAATTAATAAATATGCTGGCTAGAGGATAACTGGATATTGGTTAAGATCTTTTGCAAGTCAGTGTATGGCTGTCTGATGTAACATTACTCATACAACTTCAATAGATAAACAAATGCTGAGTTCCATACTTTGTATATCTTTTTTTTCTTCTTCTTTCTTACGCCACTGCAGCTGCTTTTACAAACAAGAAAAGGCTACTGGTGCATCCATACAATAAGGACGTAGTGTTCTGTTTTAGGTTTTTTCTGGACTAACTGATATAGAATAAATAAACCTTTTTTGTTTTAACGGGGAAATTGACTAATACACTCTTAAACATCTACTTACTGTTCAGTTGACAACATTATATCAGATTACGCAAATGTAATTCTCCATTAGTTTATAAATAAACGATCTTTGGATCTTCATAATTAATTACTGCGCATGCTCACAGGACAAAGGTTTCTTGAGCAGCCTCCACGTCTGAGCCGTGTGAGCTCGAGCGCAACGTAACCAATCAGCAGCGGCCACAGAGTGTTTTGAGAAAACCGACAGCCCGCCTCCTCCTCGCAGATGTTGGTTATATCAGGCAGCAGGAAGTCTTTTAGCACAAGTTTCTGTTTAGACAAAATCATTTTTGTCGTCTGTTTCTATGTGCTGATAGACTGAATCAGCAAGGGCTCTTTCTTTTTTGACGACTGCAGTTGTAGTGAGTCGACATTGTCACCCGTAGACTACATAGTAAAAAATAGTAAACATGGATGTGGAGGACTCCGAACAAAAGACGATAACTCTTCTGATAAAAACGCCCAACCAGGCTCAGGAGGACAAAGCCGTGGAAGGCGTCTGTCCGAACTGGACCGTGAAGGATCTAAAAAGGCATTTGTCGATCGTTTACACAACTAAACCGGTGAGTTATTATGTAGCGGATAAGTTCGCAGGCTAATGTTAGCGAGGTGAGCTGCTGACAGGCTGTGCTCTGGAATGTCCTGACTGAGTGACAGGCTGTTAATGTGGCTGAACCAGCTGGATCAGGACTGGGAGATATGGAGACAAGCTAACTCGATATTTTAGGGTCGAAACTAATATTTATGATGAAGATTTTATGGGAATTTATACAGTGAGAATGTTGATGCATAACCATCAGTAATGTGGATATAACTGAGTAAATTCACATTATGGAACTGTTAGTCAAATCCAAAACATGCCATCACTACTAAACTGTAGCCTTTAAAAACAGGAAAATAGACTTAAAACAAACAAAACCTTGCCCAGCCTTCAGCTCAACTAGCCAAGAATGCTGCCAGTTAGCATCTGTCGGTGTTGTGGGTCCCAGCTGAGGCATGGAGTCCTCTGCAGTCACAATGTGCAGGAATGGTTTATAGGTTACATTTCCCACCAGGCTGACTGGTTATGTCCCAGTATCAATTCAGCTGTTTCTCATTACATATATTACCTGTAGACATTATTTAGAAAGTTATGATTAAAATATATTTGTATAGCATTAGTGGTGGGGGATATGTGCAACATTTCATATGTCATGTTATGTAATGGTAATACTATATAATATATATCTATGATTTAAATTAAGAGTGTATTTCAAAACCCTTCTGTACCATTACATATTTCCTTATTTTCTTAATATTTGGAACTCCTGTATGATCAGAAATTCTAAAAACAAGTTAAACAACTGAGAACCCAAAGTTTATAGATTATAAATGTGCCACAGAGGACACACACAGCTCCTGAAAAAGTTAAGACCACTTCAGCATTATCAGTTTCTCTGGTTTTGCTATTTATTGGTATGTTTTTTAGTTCATTTTTTAAATTTTATTTTATTGTATTCTATAAACTACTGACAACATTTCTCTGTGTTGAATTTCAACAGACACTTGAATGGGTGCCATACATAATTAACAAGTGAATTACAACCTATTGTTAAACCCTTTTAAGGGTAGTCTTATTGTAAAGTGGTACCAAAATCAGTATTTCCAGACACTCATATGTACACGTGTGTAAATGTAAACATGTCCCCCTTTGAGTCAGTGTTCTCTCTCTGTGTAACTGAGTGGGAAGTGTTTCTCTGTAGGCTCCCTGTGACCAGAGACTGATCTATGCTGGTAAACTGCTGCCAGATCATCTGCACATTAAAGACCTCTTCACACAGGTATGTGAGAGCATATGGCTCTGTTTACTGTACTGTGGCATGTTTTTTTAGGGACATTAATGGGACAAGCGGTTGCTCCACATATTGTGGCATATGTTTTATGTTGGACTATATAAACAGAACCACGTTCTTTCTAAAAATACTGTATTTCATTTTAGTACGTGTGTATGAAGAACACAACACTGTTTTCCTCAGGTCTGTTGTGTATTTCAGTTAATTTATTGTCAGACGAACATTTCCATCAAATCTTGATCTGGGTAAACTGAGAAGTTGATTGAGTTAAGTTAAGTCCAACGTCAATGCTTGAATATAGCATTGTGTTTTACCATGTAGCTTTTCTAATCAATCATTTATCCGTTTCTCAGACTGACTCCTTTCCCACACTGCACCTGGTGTGTGCTACTAGGACTCTAGCCCAAGGACCCCTGGGAGCGAGACCTAAGGTAAGAGCAGTAACACTGACTCTCAGAATCTCAGCAGAATTTACCCAGTTCTTTTTCCAGGGGGGAGCGGTGTTTCTTTTTGGGGACAGCAGGTGTTTGTTCCCAGCACACAGTAGGAGTCTTGCCCAAGGGAACTTCAGCTGGGCTCCAATGGGGGTGTGATGTTAGTCACTGTCAACATGACAGAGTCCCTCCTTGTGTTTTGTATCTGTGGGCCACACATCCATGTAATGCAGGTAGTTTTCACATAAATAACACAGGCGGGAGGTCATAACAGTGGCGGATCCAGAACAATTAATGGGTTGGAAAATTTTAAGAGGTATATACAGCTCCGGTTAAAGTTAAGAGACCACTGCAGCATTATCATTTTCTCTCTTTTCACTATTTATATGTTTGAGTAAAATTAAGTTTTTTTTTTTTTATTGTATTCTATAAATTATTGACACCATCTCTCAGTGTTGAAATTAAACAGACACTGGAATGGCTGCCATTGATATAGAGATAAAGATTTGAGAAACACTTGGAATGGTCTCTTCATTTTTTCCGGAGCTGTATGTGCTCATATAATTGCAAACATTCACATGTATCCATATGAACTTAGAAAAGCCCTCAAATGATGATATTTTAACACAGAAACAGAATATTGTGGTGGCATATGAGTAAATCATTACATATATATACCAAAAGGTGGCATTAGAACTCAATGTGTGGTTTTCTTTACTTGAATACAGCCTTTTTAAAATAAAGTAGGCTCCTCAGGAGGCAACACTCATTCAGAAACTCCCACTACTGAGTGCAGCTGTTTCACTTCCGGGCTCATCCTTCAGAGCCCAGCTACTCTTTAGAGATAGAAAGTAAAGCTTATGATACCTGGCCTTAGTTTCACCACCCGGCCCCGCCTAAACCAAGGCTACATAACCTCCAAGCGCTATCACACTAGACCAAACAAATAGCTACAGACGTATGGAAGTATATCTACTGTAGTCCTGAGGGACATACGATATACTGCTTACATTTGAAACTAGTTGAAACTGTTCTTGCCTCTGCAGACCAAAGAGACAGAACAGCCCGACCCCTCCCATCCACAGGCGATGGCAGGCTCTGGTCCTCAGAGTCCTTCTGGCCCCTCATCCTCAGTCCAGCCCAGCAGCTCCCCCACACTGAGGCAGAGGAGGCACACCCGTGCAGCTCCAGCTCACACACCAACCCCAGTGTCTCCCCCAGCATGGCCTGCTGCTGCCATGTAAGTCATATACAGTGGGGCAAAAAAGTATTTAGTCAGCCACCAATTGTGCAAGTTCTCCCATTTAAAAAGATGAGAGAGGCCTGTAATTTTTATCATAGGTATACCTCAACTATGAGAGACAGAATGAGAAAAAAAAATCCAGAAAATCACATTGTAGGATTTTTAAAGAATTTATTTTCAAATGATTGTGGAAAATAAGTATTTGGTCAATAACAAAAGTTCATCTCAATACTTTGTTATATACCCTTTGTTGGCAATGACAGAGGTCAAACGTTTTCTGTAAGTCTTCACAAGGTTTTCACACACTGTTGCTGGTATTTTGGCCCATTCCTCCATGCAGATCTCCTCTAAAGCAGTGATGTTTTGGGGCTGTCGCTGGGCAACACGGACTTTCAACTCCCTCCAAAGATTTTCTATGGGGTTGAGATCTGGAGACTGGCTAGGCCACTCCAGGACCTTGAAATGCTTCTTACGAAGCCACTCCTTCGTTGCCCTGGCGGTGTGTTTGGGATCATTGTCATGCTGAAAGACCCAGCCACGCTTCATCTTCAGTGCCCTTGCTGATGGAAGGAGGTTTTCACTCAAAATCTCACGATACATGGCCCCATTCATTCTTTCCTTTACACGGATCAGTCGTCCTGGTCCCTTTGCAGAAAAACAGCCCCAAAGCATGATGTTTCCACCCCCATGCTTCACAGTAGGTATGGTGTTCTTTGGATGCAACTCTGCATTCTTTCTCCTCCAAACACGACGAGTTGAGTTTTTACCAAAAAGTTCTATTTTGGTTTCATCTGACCATATGACATTCTCCCAACCCTCTTCTGGATCATCCAAATGCCCTCTAGCAAACTTCAGACGGGCCTGGACTTGTACTGGCTTAAGCAGGGGGACACGTCTGGAACTGCAGGATTTAAGTCCCTGGCGGCGTAGTGTGTTACTGATGGTAGCCTCTGTTACTTTGGTCCCAGCTCTCTGCAGGTCATTCACTAGGTCCCCCCGTGTGGTTCTGGGATTTTTGCTCACCGTTCTTGTGATCATTTTGACCCCACGGGGTGAGATCTTGCGTGGAGCCCCAGATCGAGGGAGATTAGCAGTGGTCTTGTATGTCTTCCATTTTCTAATAATTGCTCCCACAGTTGATTTCTTCACACCAAGCTGCTTACCTATTGCAGATTCAGTTTTCCCAGCCTGGTGCAGGTCTACAATTTAGTCTCTGGTCTCCTTTGACAGCTCTTTGGTCTTGGCCATAGTGGAGTTTGGAGTATGACTGTTTGAGGTTGTGGACAGGTGTCTTTTATACTGATAACGAGTTCAAAAAGGTGCCATTAATACAGGTAACGAGTGGAGCACAGAGGAGCCTCTTAAAGAAGAAGTTACAGGTCTGTGAGAGCCAGAAATCTTTCTTGTTTGTAGGTGACCAAATACTTATTTTACCGAGGAATTTACCAATTAATTCATTAAAAATCCTACAATGTGATTTCCTGGATTTTTTTTTCTCATTCTGTCTCTCATAGTTGAGGTATACCTATGATAAAAATTACAGGCCGCTCTCATCTTTTTAAATGGGAGAACTTGCACAATTGGTGGCTGACTAAATACTTTTTTGCCCCACTGTAAGAAGAAATGAGGTATCTTCATAACTCGACTAGTTCTCATTGGCATGGACATCAGTGAGTGCAGCATGCCGGATATGTTCTGGAAAGAACATATGTTTTGTGAATATTTGTGATTTCATTTCTATATTTGCTCATATTTTAATTTCTAGACATTAAACACCAAATCAAACTCCTTGTATTTGAAAACCTTCTTGGCAATAGTCCATATACCTGTCCTGGTTCTTGGATTCCTGTTGGTTGGATGTTACAGTATGTGTCTCCTGCAGGCCTGCAGCTCCACAGATGATCCAGCCAGCCTTCCCCACCTACTCTCTGTACAGCCCCCAGCAGCTCATGTGGCTCCAGCATGTCTACGCTCGACAGTACTACATGCAATAGTAAGTGTTCTTCTTTAGCCTGAGAGTGTCATTGTGGACGGCTTTGTCCAGTTTCCTTTTTTTCTTATAATTTGCAATTTTAACACCCATAAAATCTCCAGCGCTACAGAGCTTCATAAATGTTGCTCCATAGTTTCATATTATGTGCAATTGTTTCTCATGTAACTGTCTCCTGACATTATTATATTAACCCATTTAGGCCTAAAACTCCTGGAAAAAATGCCTGTAAAACCTATGGGCGATTTTAGAAGAACCCCCTAAAACCTGAAGTTTTTCTGGAAATTCAGCAATTGTGTCAACGCCTACTAAATAATTGACTTCGCAGCCTCTGTAGCAGATGGAAACAAAATTCCAAAAGTATTTGAGAGCTTACAGCTGTGAGTTTATTACACCTTCAATAAAAAATTTAACAAACTCAGCAAAATGAAAAACAATAAAACGGCCTCAGCAGGTGAATCAACTTTCACCCCTGGGGTGCGGTTGAAAAAACTCTGTGGATTAGAGTGGTAATTCTCCGTCCTCCACTCGGTTTCAAATCCTTCGAACTCATGGTCATCATCGTCGCCGTCTTCAAACATATGTTTTAACCATAAACCCCGGTCGATTGGTTCGACGCGTTCAAAGTCGTCAGCAATAATGTCATCAGCGCTGTGCAGATCGTCAATATCACTACCATCACTAACCTCAGAATTCCCTCCGCAGTAGTCTAAGTCTGCCATGATTGCTTGAAAAAAATCTGAACAATGCAACGTGTATATTCTGATGCATTCCATTGGCTAAGAGGCCGATAATTAATGCAAAAAAATACCACAGAGCTCTTGTACCAGAAAACGACGTATCCGCTTTCCCGGCTTCAATGCTAGAATGACGCAACATCGCCCCCGGTTGTAATGGTAGAAATGCGGCAACGCCGGCTTGAATGGGTTAATGTTGGGGTAATATTTCATTAGCGTTTTATTTTTTTAGGTGAGGTACTTTCATTTTTTACAGTTTTGCAAAATCAACTAATGACCAGAGAAGGATTTGCTATCCAGTTAGGTGTCTTATTTTCCAAGTATTTTGAAAGAGGCCAATCGTTGTCGGATAACCTTTTTAGTGTTTTAAACCTATCTCTTAATGTCCTCCCCAGTCTTTATTTTATTTTATTAATAAAATATATTTTATTTTATAAAAGGCCTGTAGCAGAGAGTCTCTCTGAGAGACACATTTAAACATGAATCTAATGAGCTGGTGTTATCCCTTCTATAATATATTCATTCATACTGAATTAAATATATTTGTATTTGTGGTTATTTTATGGGAGTCTCCTACACCAGGACATTCTCAATGTTGTGTAGCAGCTGTTGCTCTCAGCCTTTCCTCCACTGGTTTCTAATCTGCCTTATGTTCTTCTCTCCTTCCCCCCCACAGCCACGCAGCGCTGGCCGCAGCAGGCACTCCACCATCAGCACCAGCCACAACCATTGGCCAGTACCCTCCTGTTCCCGCCCACCAGGTACCTGTCCCAGCCCCATTAGCCAATCAGAACCCCATCGAAAACCTGCCCGCCAATCAGAACCCAGTGCAGGACGGTGCTTTCATCAACCCAGGGGAGGCCAACCAGAACATGAGGATGAACGCGCAGGGAGGCCCGGTGATGGAGGACGAGGATGATGTGGAGCGGGACTGGCTGGACTGGATGTACTCCGCTGCCAGGTTTGGCGTTCTGCTCATGATCGTGTACTTCAACTCCAACCTGAGCCGCTTCCTGCTGGTGATGAGCACCCTGCTTCTCATGTACCTGTGAGTTCCCTCTGCCGTTTTCTGCTTTATCGTTTAGTCCGTGTAATAGATCCTGGCACGCATGCTCCCCCTGTTCTCTCGTGGGCTGACACACGTACTTTAAAGCAGTCCGCTGTGGGGCTCTGAAGCTCACCGGCCCTTATCATCTGCTGCTGCTCGCTTCCAGAGCCTCCTTTTTTAAGCACGGGCTGAAACTCAATCTTCATATTAATATTTGAAATGACTCAATGGCCAAATAGGAGCTTACTATATGTGTGTGTGAAGGTCCTGAATGGGAGTTCCGGTCTCGCTTGGTGTAACATTGAGTCTAAGGTTGCTGTAAGTGTGACAGCAGGGAGGGACTCCTTGACTTGGTTTGTTTGGCTTAAATGAACAACATGGACACCTGAAGGTTAACTCGTCCTCCAGGGGGGGCTGCAGGGAGGTTCTGCATTAAAGGGCTCTGGGTTTCTGAACAAATACACTCCAACACAACTAACAACACATCGCAGCAAGCCATATCCACGTTTATTGTGTGTGTGTGTGTGTGTGTGTGTGTGTGTGTGTGTGTGTGTGTGTGTGTGTGTGTGTGTGTGTGTGTGTGTGTGTGTGTGTGTGTGTGTGTGTGTGTGTGTGTGTGTGTGTGTGTGTGTGTGTGTGTGTGTGTGTGTGTGTGTGTGTGTGTGTGTGTGTGTGTGTGTGTGTGTGTGTGTGTGTGTGTGTGTGTGTGTGTGTTGCTGTAAATGGCCAAAGTATAACCAAAATGCAGTATGTGTGTTGCGCCCATTTGTAGGTTTTTGTTGTTGTTTGTGAGCACTGGATGACGCAATGGGGCACTGGGTGTTTAGGTGACCTCACCGGCACAGGTGTGGGTGATTTGAAGCTGAGAAGAGCAACCGTTTTATGACCGTGTAGCTGCACATGCTGTTTTTCTTTGGAAATAGTTGGTTTTCAAAGCTTGTTTGCCCAGTTAGCCAATCCCTCTGTGATATTGAGTGGCAAACGTCCCCACAATGTGTGTTCATTTGCCTGGCAGATACAGTATATGGGACTGTTGGTCAGCAGACCTGTTGACCCCTGGCTGATGGATTTGGGCAGCTCTAGTTTGTATTGCTTTGCGAATTACTGCTTTTCAAGTGTGGCTTGTACTGACATCCTCCTGCGTACTGCTGCTGCCTGCTTCCCCCTCAGTCACTCGGTGGGTTGTTATGGTAGCAGCCGCAGGATAGCACCAGCTGATCTTGATTATGTTTTCAAGTTGTCCACATCCTTCCCATTCTCATGAATAAGATATCCTTATGTCTTGAGGCCATTTTTGCCTCTCAAATAAATGATTTGGCCATAACTAAATAATTATAGAATAGTACTAGAGACCACCTTACGGAAAAGAGTCCCACCGGTGGTTTCCTCGGTGCGTACTGGACTTCTGCCAGCCTCAGTCTGAACTGAGAATCCAACACTTCAGCTCATGTTCTGTGAACCCCTGGGAAGAATTATTTACCCATGAGATCAGTTGATAATAATGGGTCCGCTGACAGCGCTGTAGTTATCATGTTGTTTCTTTACTCCACATGTCCCGCTCTCACACTCTGTTTGCTCTTACACAACCCTTCACCCCGACACACAAAGGTCAAGGCAGTGCAAAGAAGTATGAATTGCTGAACAAAAAAAAGAGAAATGATGTCAATGGGAAAAAATACATTTTTTACTGCAATTATTTAAAAGAAATTAACTTTGATTCAATTTAAGGGAGGAACTTTGTTCGTGTCTAAAGGACACAGCCCTCTGATAACAGATAAGTCAGAATGAGTTTGACTCACCAGCAACCGTTGGAAGGTTCATGCTCAGAGACATAAAGAAGCATCCTCTCACTTAAGGGCCTCTATGATGTTCTCTTTACAATACACTACAATGTCAGGTGAGTACGTGTGTCAGTCAGCATGTCATGTTAGGGGTCAGCCGGTCTGCTCCCGTTGATCGATGTTTACCCCCTGATGTAACATTTTCCAGGTTCCTGGTTGTGTGTCAAAAAACCCTGTTGTGTGGGAGTGTCATTCATGAGGGGGAAACTGAGCCGATGAACCTCCCCCTGGGGTCTAGACACTGGTGGTGGTGGGAAGGGATTGATGGAGGTCGGTCTGAAGAGGACGGATTTAAGCTTGACGTGGACCCTGGATTCTGAGATAGGGAGGTGGAAGGGGGGAGGAGGGCTGTGTCGAGTCACCTGAAATGACAGCTGTCAGAAGGGGAGAGAGCGGGTTTTAAGGTTTAACGATGCGCTGTGATTGGCTTGTGGGAATAGAGGCGAACTGATAGGGTTAGCTGGGGAGTGACGCCCCCGATCACTGATTGGAGGGTGAGCTTAGTACGATGGAAATATGTGAATGACAGATATAAAGACGGTCCTCCTGGTTGATCTTGCGCTGAGCTTCATTAAGACATTTTCTGCCTTCAGCTAAAAATATTTTCCCTTTATTCAAATCTGAAGGTTCTGTGCAGAGCTGTGCTACAGTCCTTCCTGTCAGGTGGGGCAGGGTAAACGGCAAAATAAACAAAGTAACTTGAGAAATTCCATCTCCCTCTTTCTTGTTTTTAATGTGACTTGTTAACAGAGTAGTGACATACAGGTATCCTGAATTTATTCTGGTTTCCTCTCCTGTTTTTTCCACAGACACACTGTTGGTTGGTTCCCTTTCAGAAGACGAGCACAGGTCCAAGGACCCAACCCCCTGCAGCCCCCTGAGGTCCAGCACAACCAACAGAACGAGAACAGGAACCCTGACGCGGTAAGAGAACATCTCCGCTCTGCTTTACCTTCATTCAACTGAAGGGTTATGAACTCTGTTACACAACCGGATATCTCAGCAGTTCAAGCTTCCATGACACGAGACTCAGGTCCATGTACGTATACATGTGTCCTAGAAAGGTGCTTCTGTGGAATGTAGTCGAGCTAAAGTAGCCCCAATAAACCCCTATAGGTCGATCCACTGATGAAATAATAAACCCACTGTATGATGCCTTTGTTTCTCTTTGTCTCTTCAGGGGGAGGAGCCTGCTGACAGACAGAGGGAGGAGCCTGCTGCTGCAGAGGGCGGGTTAGAGGGACACGGACCAATGGCGGCAGTGTTAGTGCCTCCTCACAGGGTGTCAGTCATGTGGACGGCCTGGGTGTTCTTTAAAACCTTCTTCTCCTCCCTCATACCTGAGGCTCCCCAGGGGATGGCCAACTGACAACCTAGATGACCGATAGAGGCACCATACATGTTTTTTGGGGTCAAAATAATCTTTTGAGCCAAAGGAAAACCTGCAACTCAAAATAAAATCACAACTGACATTCTTATTAGTAAGAGCTGCGGTTTGAGTTTGGTTGTTGTGCCACGAAGTTAAAGCACCAGCAAAATAAAAAGACGTTGACTGGAAACAATGGACAAAGAGTTATCAGCAACATTCCCAACAACTGTGCATTGTGCAATGCCAGCTCTTTATCTGACCACCGTCTACTGATAGTAGGTTTATAGTCAAGACCCTTATCCATTAAACAACAGTGCAGCAGCCGAGGGTATAAACTTACCTTTCACCTGACTCTGTTGGACTTATCTTATTTTACTGTGAGAAGGTTCATAAATATGGACTTTCTCATCCTGTAGATTTAAATTAAGCTTGTGTATGATGATGAATATGATCAGGACCAATGCTCTCCAACCCATCAGGATTATATTAAGCATGTCTTTGGAAGTCAAAATCCACTCAAGGTGAGTCCTGTGTCTGATGACTCTCTGAATCTAAATTCCATAGATTTTTTTAGATTTACAAAGTGTCCCTGCATGGAGCCTGGGTTTGATCACAGCTGTGGTTTCCACTGGTTTGACGGACTGGAAGCAAAGGAAGCTAGCATATTATAGTATAAGTATATTATTTTAAGATGAGGAAAACTAAACTGTTCAGTTGTTTTTGTTTGTTTCTCAATGTACTTAATATTCAAAGCCATACAGCTCAGCTTATCAGTTTAATTCAGATTATTTTGGCCTTGTTCTTCTATAGTCAGTGTTGTCATTAACAACCTCAGTGCTTTAGAAACTGACCTTGACTGTCAAATAACAAACTTGCAAATGATTCACACACTTTACAATGTTCATGTTGGGTAGACTTCTTATTGAGCGTCAGATGATGCTCTTTGGTACCAAATGCAAAGTAGACGGCTTGCCAAATGTCTGGGTACATCTTTTTTGATAGTGATGCTGCCATAGTTCAAAATATATATATTACTGTAAATCTAGTTTTGTAAATAAACTTAAAGTTCACACAGCACTTTACAACATGTATCTTATGCAGGCCTCTTTACATTTGGAGGGGTTATTTTGTAATCATTGTAATATAAATATAAGGCTCTGATGTGATTGTGAGTCCAGTTCAGAATCCTGTCAAACAACACGTACAGTTTGAAGCCAGTGCTGATAAACTACAGAGATGTTGCTTTAGTAGAAAGGTAGTTATGTTTTCAGTCAGAAACAGTTTGGATAACTATGGAAAGTGTCATAGCTAAGATTTAAATTAAGCTATCAAATCCCTCCTACAGCACCTTAAGCACCTGGCTCTCATCATATTGACTGAGAACCTGTACTGTCACTGATCAGAAGCATGAGTGACTTTTTGTCAATGCATCTACTGGTCACTGCATCAAGGTATTGATCATGAATTTGTGTGAGTTAACTCTTTTTAACTAACTGTTAAATGTTGCAGTTTAAAAAAAATCTATTACAAGGAAAATATGGGTTTTACTATCTTCTCTTAATAACGTCACTGTAAATGGGGGCTATTAGACCTTTGAGTAAAAAGGGCTAAAGAAATGTCCCTCTTGTTATCCAATCCTGTGTACTGCATTAGCCCCTGCTCTATCGCTAGCACTCAGATTCCCTTTTGGAAAGGACTATAGTCTGGGATATGGTCACTGTGTGTAATTGGACATTTTAATATTAATATCGTCTTTATCCGTCTTTCTTTGAAACTGTGCTGGATGTTGTATGAGGTGTGTTTTGAGGAGGACCTGCAATAAATCTTTATACCTGTAGTTGTTTCCAATTTTTTGCAGATGTGGGTTGTGAGGACGGTGTTTCAGATTGAAAAATAAATAATGCAACCACAGTTTATGCATATACAAACAGACTGAACAAGCTGAATGTCATGTCCCCGAATGACACGCATGTTTGAGCAATGATAAAAAAAAAGAAGACCTTGAATAAACTCCAGCTGCACCTCACTTCAAACACACATGTTGTTTGCTCCAGACACATGCCTGCACATGTGTGGCTCTCTGCAGGACTCCGCTGTTGACCTGCATAGCTGTCAAAGTCTGAGATAAGAACAGTTTTGTTCTCCTGAACTGAGCCTCCAGCCGCCAGGAAGTACCGGCTGTTGAAATGTTTGCAGTGGCCAGACGGTGGTACTTAAACTTCTGCGTCAGTCACTTGAAGCCATTAGGCCAAAATAGTTTTTCGTGTAGTTCCCCCAACTTTAACATTAATGGACAATAATACTGAATATTCCCCCCCTAGAATTACACCCTGTAATTGATATGTAAAGTGTGATACAATGAACACAAAATGTTACAAAAAAAACAAAACATTATGGAGGAATAAAAAAAAAAAGAAACCCAAAAATGTTCTGTTAACAGTTTAAAATCCATTTGGCGATTTTGATTGCACTTGTTAGACCTAGATCTATGACCTCAGTTCTCACTGTGCTTTACAATGGTTAAAAATAGACCTATGATAAATTTGAAAAAACTGCATACTTATTTCTATATTCTACTTCAAAATTATATTTCACTTAAGGCAAATATTGCATGTATTACTCCATTACCAGGCCCATTGGTTATAAAAATCTAAATATTGTCCCAATACAACAATGTTGTATCACTCAACTACAAGGAAAGTGTATGCAATATAAATGTAAACGTAGAGAAAATACACCTTTATGTTTATAGAGGACATTATTCTTTGAATCCACCTCTTCTGTGCATATTCAAAGGTCAACGGTCCATATTGTTGTCTGGCGTTGACCGTTCTTTGAATTACATTTTAAAAAACAGAGAAGTCTATAAAACGGAATCATTTATTTTGAATTAAATTTGTGCAAATAGCTGAATCCATTGGACCAAGCCAGAGTGTTCATGCTGACTGGGCCCAATGGATGCAGAACATCACCATGAGATATACTAGAGGGGGTTTTGTTCTCTTCACTGAGCAACTTTCAAAGGAAATAACCCTTGTCCAACACTGTATCCACTTCTCTTAATACATCAGAGGCTGTACTGAGGCACAATGACGCTTATATGCTAATGTGACATTCTAACAAAGTACTGGCTTTCATAGGTAGTTATGTATTCGTAGACTCAATTTTAAAGTTTAACCTGATGACATTAGATTCTTCAAAGTCCAGAGACAAGTTATTAAATCCAATGTCATGGCAATGCATCCAAAAGTTAAAGAAATAGTTTTATAGAAATGATGCCTTCTGCATAAAGGCTAGAGCTGGGAGCCCATGTGCCAGCGCAGCGGTTTTGCGTTCAAATCCGGCCTGGGTCCCTTTATTCCTCTCAAACCCCGTTATCCCCGCTTTTGAAACTGCCAATCTCTAATAAATAAAGACTAAATTGTCCCAAAAAAACATTTAAACTTTCCTCTACTGAGGCTGCTCAGTGTCAATCAGAGCAAAATGTCATGGCTGGAGTTTAAATGGGCCTTCAAACAAAAAGCGCAGGAATGACCTCATGCAGAGTGCAGACACTGTAGTGTACATAGTCATGTAAATGGAATGTTGACCCCAAATATGTATACTTCCCAAGCACATGTCCTCAAACAACTTTTTAAACTCAAATTTAAACTGATTGACAGTTTCCCGTGACCATATTAACCCTTGCAGAAGATGTGCAATGTGGTTAGCCATAGCTGTTCACTGCTGGTCCCCTCTGTGTTTTAAGCATGCTGTACAGTGGTAGGTATAGTTAGTCTTGTGCAACCTAAGCAGTGGTGAAAAGTAACTACGTACATTTACTCAAGTACTTAACTACAATTTTGAGAGACTTATACTTTACTTGAGTATTTAAATTATGTGCTACTTTGTACTTCTACTCCACTACAATTCAGAGGTAAATGGTATACTTTTACTACACTTACGTTTCTTTACAGATCTGGATTAATGATGGTAAATATAATGAACCCTTAAATCAGACTTTAATTCACCTGCAGTAAATCCAGCAGCTACCCTGCAGTATACAAAGCCATTCAAACTAGCTGCACCTTTACCAGCTCTGAGAACACTTTAATGATCAATCATTATAAAACATATCAGAGATATTATTCTGAAATGGACCAATCAAACAATGACTACTTTTACTGTCGCTACTTTAAGTACATTTAGATGAGAGTACTTTCTACTTTCACTGGAGGAACATTTTGAATACTTTTACTGTGACAGAGTATTCCTACACTCTGGTACTTCTACTTTACTCAAGTACACGATCTGAGTACTTCTACTTTTACTCAAGTACAAGATCTGAGTACTTCTACTTTTACTCAAGTACAAGATCTGAGTACTTCTACTTTTACTCAAGTACAAGATCTGAGTACTTCTACTTTTACTCAAGCACAAGATCTGAGTACTTCTACTTTTAGTCAAGTACACAATCTGAGTACTTGTACTTTTACTCAAGTACACAATCTGAGTACTTCTCCCCACAAACAAAAGGCTCTTGTTGGAGCCCTCTTCTATATCAGTTACCCCCCCCCCTCTCTGTTATCTCTAGTCTGTCTTTGGGTTCAGCTCTTACTCTTGTTTCTTCGCTCTATCGTCTATAGTGAAACCAAATGTACACAGTTGGTAGTAGAAAAAGTATACTCATTCAATTCTGAGGTAACCACCCTAAGGACTGAATAGTGTGTGTTACAGTGAGCTTCTGGACCTGTATCTGGTTTTGCTGTGAGCTTGTGCTTATTGAAAAAGTTTCTGTTCAGTGAAGGTTGGACCGGAACATTGTGCTAGCCTTATACATTTTGTTGAGTCTAGGAAAAGGGGAATTCAAATAGTAGATTCATCTCTCACACATGCTCATCTCCAGCATGTAAGTTATATTGTGAGGAATAAGTGTTTCTGGAAATGTCAATGTCTTTGTAGACTGTGTGATAACTGGCCCTAAGTGTGCTTTGAGCCTCCAGTCTGGAATGTTAGAAGTCTACAGTTTCTACAATCTGGTTCTGTTCAGGGCTGTTGTATCTCATTATTATTTCCCTTTACACAATCTATAAAGCTCTAGATTGTGTTTATTTACCTGAGGCTTTCTAGGTTGCACTTTGACCAGTTTACTTTAAGGGGACCTTATGTGAAAGACAAATCTGAGTCAGTGTTTGTCCATAAACTGTGAATCCCACAAGTTATTCCTCTCTGATTGGATGAAGGACACACAGTGACCTGCCCTCCCTGACAGTTAAAAAAACAAGGCAAGCAGGCTGTCGGGTCCTCTCAGAATAAAACAAGAGAATTCCAACAGGGCTGTCTGAAACTGAAAATCACAGTTATAAGGAGCTGGAGTCTTGAAGCCTCTGGTGACATTGGATGAGAAAGCCTGCTGCTCGGGGTAACAGAAAGGAAACGTACACTTCCAAACATAAACTGAACTTCAAACTGTCCGCAGCTCGGCCAGAGGTGAAGCTCTCTTGCACAATGTCTCTTGATGTTGTCCCCTCGCTGCTGCTCTTCCTCTCTATGTTCGGGGCATCCCAGGCCTGCCTGCAGGATCCCGCTGCAGCCTACAGGTTCACCGGAGCTGTGTGCCGCCTCACCTACCCTGCTGCCGTTGTGTGTGAGTGGGATTTGACCCTATTTTGTTGTTCACCTCCAAAGACTTGCTTAATATTTGACCAATTCTTTTTGATTAAAAACAACTAAAAAGATTGCTGTAGAAGGAGTTCATGGGAAAGACTTCAATCGTCAATGCAGATTCAATGCTATTAATTCCATATTTCTTTATGTTGCAGAGGGTAATAACCCTTTCTTCATTTTTTCTCATTATATATGGAAGTACTAATGACTTACCAGTCTCTTTGAACTGTGAATCCCCAGCTGTGAGCAATGTGTCTGTCCTTAAAGCAGCAGAATGTAACATTCTGTAAGGTGTAATTCCCTCTCACAAAGACAGCTGTTAGCATTAGTAACAATCATAGTACTTGCAAGTTAAATACTTAGAAACTAGCTAGTTTACATCCTGCTAACACAGCCGAACAAGTGCGACAGCAAATAGCATGCTAGCTCTTATTACCTACTAGCCCAACATCACGAAGTCCAGCATGCATCTGTCCTACAGCTTTCTATGTCGTGAAGCCCTCGCCAACCATAAAGCCATTCAGACATGTAATCTTGTTTGATGGTGCATGGCTCCTGTTCTGGCACAACACAGCCACCATCCCCCCGCCCGGTCTGAGAAACTTCTCCCTTCGGTCCAAAGCTCCTCAGCTAGCGGTGTAAGGCCCTGTCCTTGCAGCACCCTTTTTTTTTTTTTTTTTACTTAAAAGTGATTGCAAAAAAATGTAGTTTAAAGGAAATTCTGGGTCATTCCATTGATGTAGACATCAACACTTTTTAATAATGAATCCTTTATTTTCTATTTTCTGTTATGTATTTAATATAAACTGGTAGTAAAGCATCACAAAAATTGATTAACCAGCTCAGGCATCAATGATACACTTTTTATTAGATGTTTTATTTGTTGCTTTTCAACAGCGCTCAATGGGGACTAGAACTTTGTAGTCTATAAAAAACAACTTTAAATTAAAAAAACAAGGAATTCATAATCTGGGAAAATGTTCTAACATGTGGATTATGCTAAATTATATACAAACATTTCATTTGACTAAAGATAATACATTGTACTACAGGAAATGCAACCCTTGTTGCAAATCAATGCTTATGTTAGCTTTATCATTTAGGAATTCATGCTAGCTGCAGAATACAATGCTACTTTCAAGGCAACGAGAAAACTCAGATATTTAACTTTAGTTAAAAGATAACTTTGAATTGAATTTGTCTTATTGTGATTATATGAGTAACAGGGTTGAGTGGGAGTGCCACACTTGTTCTAGAATGAAAGAATAGGGACAATATGAAAATAGGACTCAGCTTTGATCTGCCCTTGGCTTGATGATGTTATTTCCTCTGTGTCATGTGACTGAAGTTTGTCACGTGCATGTTTAGGGACACACCTTCAGTTTAAAATGACTGTTATTTCAATCAGGAGAGACTCCATTTTAGTTTAAAGAACATTTATTGACACATGAGCCATGTGATAGAAATGTTATAGTCTCTGTCGATGGGACCCCAATCCTGATATCGTAAGGTGGGAATGCAGCTTTGAGCATATAGGAAACCCCCCCAGGATCTAGACCTGGTGGTGATGCTGAAGATCTGGATTTGTTGAGGAGATGGGATGAGGTGTTTGGGTTAGCTCTCTGGACATGATGACTGGAGGTGGATGGGGGGAGGTGGGCCGCAGCAGAAACACCTGAAATCTCAGCTGACTGCAGGAGAGAGGAAAACCATTTAAAAGCTTGACTGCAGCACAATGATTGGCTGCTGGAGATTGAGGTGAAGTATAATTGGTTAAAGAGAACGCCCATAATAAGCTGATTAATGCAGCTGCAGAGTGAGTGAATGTACATCCAGTCTTCCTGAAAGAACTTGCGCTGAGCTTCATTTAAAATAGGTTTATGATTTAATGAACTGCTCTGACCCTTACAAATGAAACATATCAACTAGCAAAAAAACAAGTAAAAAGCCCAATTTAAATGTTGTATTAGACATGCAAATTGGTCATCAAGAAGTAGGGACAAGCGAAAAATGCCATTTTAGAAGGTTTTTTAGAGCTATTTGATATTTAAAGAAATATTTTGAGACCACTTTTTCCACAACTAAATTTACATCTTGTCTAGGTACAAGTATATTTAACACAACACGTGCATGTTTTAGCAATTTGGGCATGGATTATTTATAATTTTACAGGTGGGACAGAACATGTTTTAACTGTCTTTGAAAATATGTGTGTTTGTGTGCAGTGAACGAGAAAACAACCAAAGTGATCGAGGCAGCGTTCCAACATGCCAGATACCCCAGTGTGAAGGGAGAGAAATACCTGTTCCTTATAGGCACAGTCCTATATGCCCTGGAAAAGTAAGAGGGCACACAACCATGATACACCGCCGGACACAAAAAATGTCAAAAATTCACGTCATGCTTCTTCCTTCTCCCAGTTTGGAGATTCACAACCTGTCGATCGGGCGGAGTGCATTTGAACTGCGCCCAGGGGAAGGGATCTCCATGGAGATAACAAATGTGTCAGCAGTCTTCAATGGGAGGATCCAGTACGGATATGGCAGCTGGCTGTGAGTGTGATCAGCACTTGAAGACTGCTAATAATTCATAACTCATCTCCTCTCAGTGCTTCTGTTGCTTTAAATGTGTCCTATTATACTATATTTTAACAATATACTGTAGGCCCATATCTATATAAAACATGTCTGAAGTGTTTTGCTCAAAATACCATCCAGATCCCCCAGTGTAGCATGCCTCATCCCCCTCTATTTCAGCCCTGTTCCTGAAGTGCTGATTCTGTGACTGTAGCTTTAAGTGAACTAGCTGCTGCTGGCCACGCCCCTTTGGAGCTGCTGCTGGCCACGCCCCTTTGGAGTGGCTGCTGGCCACGCCCCTTTGGAGCGTCATGATCTCTCCTCTGAAGAAAGTTTTGTACCGGGAGAAACTCAGCTAAACGCTGCCGTGATTAAACGCCATATTATGTTCCAAACCACATCCAGCATTATTTCTGAAACAGTCTGGAGCTCAAACGTTTCTCTCTCGGTTTACCACAAGGACAGGACCTTTATATTACACATAGTCTCTCCAGCACAGCGTTATCTCTGAGTGTTAGCGATGCTTGCTAATTGAAACACAGACCATAATACTTCCAGAACAGAGTGGTTTCTGCTCACTACTGTATATGCGGGACCATAGGTTGGGACGTGTACCGTGGGTGGGACGTTGCCAGGAGTTCAATGTAAAGCCAGCCCACATTTCCCTTATGACAGGGGTCTTCAACGTTTTTCAGGCCAGGGACCCCCAAACTGATGGAGAGTTGGAGCAGGGACCCCCTACTATTAATATGGCATACAATTGTGTTTTATATTAAACGGGGCCTAGTGCAGTGTGTAAACATAGATACTGTTATTGTACATTCAATACTAAGCTATTCAAATAATACACAGGTTAATATATTCATGTTTTTATTTTAAACAAGTGCAAGGTACAGTGTGGCCGTACCACTGCCATTTATGAACATATATCTTGCACACAACACAGGGCTATTAAAATAAATCACAATAAAAGTTTGAACTTTAAACAAGTGCAAGGTGCAGAGTGGCTGTGCCACTGTCATTTATAAACAAACACTGAGCTATGAGATTTTAACACTAAACATGCATGTAGATGGGACAATGAATCCTCAAACCATCTGTGGATGGCACACGTACTCTCACATCAGTGAGATGTCTGACCCTGATGAGCAGCACACAGCTGATCCAGCCTTGGACGGATGGAGGTTGTCAGGCAGAGGGTCATATCAGCCTCAGGCTGCAGCCTTGACCTGTATTTGTTTTTCAAGTAAGTCAGTGAGGAAAATCCACTTTCGCAAAGATAGGTTGTGGCAAAGGGCAAAAGGCTCATCATGGCTTTTCCTGCCAATTGCGGAAAGTCTTTCTGGCAAGAGATCCAGAACTGGGTGAGTGGTGGTGTCATATATGTGTCTGAACGTACTGTCAGTGGATAGTTCGATTAGCTGATCCTCCTCCGTCACTGTCAGGTGTGTGCCGTCTGCTGCGTTGTCTGTGAATGGAAACAGTATCCATGTCTTGTCCCTGCGCCAGGAGTCAGCCTCAGAAAAGTAGTGCCCAAATTGTCCCTCGAGCGCCTCCAAATGCGCAAGAATTGCGCGTGTAATGGGGGGCGAGAGCACAGCAGAATCTCCCAGCTCATCCACTGATGGAAACATGGAAAATATTTCCTCCCCGATGCGCTCCCTCCACCTTTTGATTTTTTTTAGAAAGCCTTCCATTTTGTCATACAGTTGAATGGCATGGGTATTGCGGCCTTGCATTGAACTGTTCAGTGTGTTCAGCTCAGCGAAAACATCAGCAAGATAGGCAAGTTTGGTGACCCAAACATTGTCACTGAAAAGTGCAGCCAGCTCTGTGCGCTTTTGGAGAAGTAAAAACTCCCGAATAGACTTGCGCAATTCCAGCACACGTGACAACACTGTTCCACGTGAAAGCCACCGAACCTCGGAATGGTAGAGTAGCGCAGTGTGTTCTTCTCCCTCAGCAGCACAGAGATTCGAGAAGAGACGTGTTTGCAATGCGCTCTTCTTGACTAGGTTGACTACTTTCACTACCGAGTCCATGACATCTGCCAATTCAGCGCTCATATCTTTGGCAACAAGTGACTCCCTGTGTAGCATGCAGTGCGTCCAAATCACTTGCGGAGACACATCCCTTACAAGCGCGATTAGTCCACTTTTTAAACCAGCCATGGCTCTTGCACCGTCAGTGCACAGCGCAATACATTTTGTCCACGGAATGTCATTCTCTCTGAAAAAAACATCGATCACTTTGAAGATTTCAGAACTAGTTGTGCGTTGAGGGAGGCACTTACAAAACAAAAATTCCTCCTGCATTTCCTTATCATCGACAAAGCGCACAAACGCCAGAAGCTGGGCGTCCTTCGACACATCTGTTGACTCGTCTAATTGTAACGCAAATGCATCTGCCAACCTCAGCTTCTCTATCAGTTGCATCCTCACATCAGATGCCATCTCGTCTATACGGCGAGCTATGGTTGTGTCCGACACTGGAATGATTTTCAGTTTATTAATGTCAATATCATTTCCATACATGGTTTTACACATATCGGTTGCTGAAGGCAATATTAAATCCTCTGCAAGTGTGTATGGCTGTTTCTTCTGGGCAATCCGAAGAGCAATTTGATAAGAGCATTTCAAAGCTAGCTCCCCAACTTTGGCTGATTTTCTGATCAATGTCTGTTGACCTTGGAGGGATTTGAGGCTAGCTTGGAAGTATTCAACAGGTTTGTCTTTTAAGTGGCTGTGTGTTGTCTCCAAGTGACGCTGCAGCTTTGATGGCTTCATAGATTCATTTGAAAGAACAGTAGAGCAAATGACACACATTGGAAACTCAATGCCATCTGTCTCCTTAAAGGTAAACCCGAACTTCAGATAATGATCTGAATATTTTCGTGTCTTCTCCCTTTTGCGCTTACCCTTATTAGCTGCAACATCTGCAGGCGCAGCAGGTTCTGCCTCGTCACTTGCATGTTCACTGGTGGATGGTATCTCGCTTGTGCTTGTTGATTTTTTCGCTCGAGTTACAAAACGATCCATTTTATATGTATGGTCTTCTCAATAATGTCGCTGCGTGCATCCCTGTGTCTGGGTCTTCAGTAAACTGGGGCCTGAATAGGCTCTCGTCCAATCACGGGGAACCTGACAGAGCCAGCGCATAGACATAATATTATGTCTATGAGCCAGCGTGTGTCACACGGCCTCGTGATTGGCACATCTGCCTCCATTTTTCCATTCGCTATCATATTTTGGATTTGTGTTGTGCATTTAAAGACATTGCAATTTGTGGGAAAAAACGGTTTGTAAAAACTTTTGATTTTGCGACCCCCCTGCAGTACCTCCGCGGACCCCCTGGGGGTCGCGACCCCCCTGTTGAAGACCTCTGCCTTATGACGTCATATCGGCAGCAAATCTGGATCAGCTCGTTTGTACCCCGTTTTTAGAGATGTGGGTAAGAAGGAAAAAAGAGAGGGTTGTATTTTCTGCTTAAACACCGGGGACATATTTATGTATAACAGAAAGCAAAAAGTGCATTTTGCATAATAGGGGACCTTTAACTTTAGTTCCTGAATGTTGCTCTGTCAGCATGGTGACATCACTTCCTTTGTTAACACACTTTCCCAGTAAATTGATGAATATTATTATGCCATTTGTATTTCTTTTTTCATGTAGTGTCAACATTGAACATTCAATTGACTTTGAAATTGAATCTCAGATTGATCTCGGAATCAACCCCAAACTCTGTAAGTACTTTATTAGGGATGTGTGCACAGGGATTAGGGCTTGATAGAAAGCGCAGTCTTACTTAAAAACTTACATTTCTGTTACCTTCAAAATATGTAACCTGATTAACTTCCATTTCTTTTTATCACCTCACTATAAAAAAAGCAAGATGTTTTTTTTGTTCATTAGCTTACAGAACGATACAGCTAACAAAGAAGAAATTCAATCGGATCCTCTTACAAGAACCATACTGCCTAAAAATGGATTAAATTGTACTCTGTCTTACACAAACAGCCTTGAGTTAACCCATCATTTTGATTTATGTTGTCAAATCCCAAATATTTCCTCACATTACTATTTTAAACACTTTGGTGTATAATTATTCAGTCCTTCAGCAAGGCAGCTGCTGATTCAGTATACTGGAACCCATTCAATCTCACACTGAACGTCCTCACATCTGCTCTGTCTCTGTCTGCTCCATCAGACTGCGGAGCGGGGAAGGTGGCAGCAGACACATCGGATTGTTTTCTTAATTTTCACAAACTCAGTCTGCATCTGCAGGGCGACAAAGAGTAAGCTACACAACTGAACCCTCATGATGCTAACAGCAGTACAGAGGAGGCAGTATGATCTGACCGTGCTGTGTTTGCCCCCGCTGATCAGACCCAACTGGCTGAAGAAGCTTTTCACTGACTTCATCACCTTCACTGTCAAACTGGTCGTAAAGGGACAGGTGAGGACGAAAGAGAAAAAAATAACATATTAAACAATTTTCAGGGGAGATGTCTTCTTATAGTCAGAGTAAAAGTAATACTGAATTGAATATGTTTTCAAATGCAGATTTGTAAGGAGATCAACAAGGTGGCAAGTATACTGGCAGACTTCATACAAGAGAGAGCAGGTGTGTGTGTGTGTGTGTGTGTGTGTGTGTGTGTGTGTGTGTGTGTGTGTGTGTGTGTGTGTGTGTGTGTGTGTGTGTGTGTGTGTGTGTGTGTGTATGTGTATGTGTGTGTGTGTGTGTGTGTGTGTGTGTGTGTGTGTGTGTGTGTGTGTGTGTGTGTGTGTGTGTGTGTTTGTGTGTGTGTGTGTGTGTCAGACATTCCGTTGTCCGGTAATTACCGGACATTGGCCGGGAAAAAAAATAAATGTCCGAGAAAATGAAATCTCACCGGTCAAAGTGTCCGTTTGAAATTGACTAATAATCCCTCTATCTAACTCAATTTGATTTTCAGAATAATACTACCATTTAGGCTAAGTCTAATGTAGTAACACAGTAGCCTATTAGAATAAAATAATTTAACCTAACAGGCCTACAAATACATCGGAAGGTGTATGGCGTGTGATTGGCCCACGAGCGTTTGCGTGCAGCAAAGATTCTACCGCGAAAAGCGTAAACATGACAACCACTTTGTTTATTGAATGCGGCTAGCGTCTTCTGCTAACAAACAAATAGGCTACGTCGGCTATTGTTAAAATATGGCCGGCCCCAGGCAGAGTAGCCTTAAAAGTTTTTTTCTGAAAGATGCGACGACTCCAGATGCGACTCACAAGAGAGGTGCTGCTGCTGCTGCTGATGATGATGATGATGACCGGTCTGTGACCGGAAGGTGAAACCTCGGCCGGTCACTTTGACCGGCAGATTTTTTTTCTAACGGAAACCCTGGTGTGTGTGTGTGTGTGTGTGTGTGTGTGTGTGTGTGTGTGTTTACCTGCATATGTATGTGTTTACAGAGCAGTTCCTCAGTGATGGGGACATCAGTGTAGACATTGGTGTGGCTGCTGCCCCGGTCATCACTGCAAACTACATTGAGTCCTACCACAAGGTAAAGACCGTTACTCAAACTGCACACTACCTCAGACAGATGAAGCGGCTTGGTTTTGAAAAAAGTCTGTCAATAGATGAAAGGAGCAATTGTTAAACACTGACTGCAGGGTAATTTGCTGGATCGGAAACGTAATGTATGAATGTTCCCGAATCAAAAAGAAATGATTGTGAAGTTAAACTTAAAACATGGGTTATGGTGCGCAGCGACGCAGAGTTGGAAGAGAACAAGAACTCCAGGTTGCCACTCTGGAGGGCAGCCAGACTGTGGAGGTAGAGAAGGCCCAGGGGCCCAGGTCAGAGGACATCTTCAACCGGTCACTCCTGCAGTCTGTAGTCCCCACGTGTCTACAACACTCCACCATCATTCCTGTCCCCAAAAAGACTGAAACCAGCAGCCTCAATGACTACCTCCCAGTGGCACTCACCTCCATCATCATGAAGTGCTTTGAGCGGTTAGTCAAAACCGACTAACCGCTCAAAGTACTTGGTACATAAACAGGTCCACATATGACGCCGTAGCCCTCCCCTTCCACACTGCCCTCTCACACCTGGACCAGAGGAACACATCTGTGAGAATGCTGTTCATCGACTACAGTTCAGCATTCAACACCATTGTGCCCTCCAAGCTCGTCATCAAGCTCAGGGACCTTGGGCTCAACAGCACCCTCTATGATTGGATGCTGAACTTCCTGACGGCCAGACCCAATGCAGTGCGGGTGGGACACATCACATCCTCCACCCTGATCGTCAACACTGTAGCCCCACCCCGTCCTGATCTCTGACTGCACACCTCCACACCTCCAGCACCATCAATACGGCTAGGGTGGGGGGTCAGCAGAGTAAAAGCAGTGTATAGACTGCAGTCATCTTCGATGGAATTCCAGTTAATTAAAACAGTTTGATATAATGATAATCTCCTTGTTTGTGGTATCAATACTCTTTCTGTTCATCCACTTCCTATTGTTTTTGTATGAAACTTCCAGGGTCTGACCAGCTACAGAAACGTTTCTGCTGTCATCAATGAGTCTGTGTTCCAGCCCGACCAGCTGACTGAACACAAGATGCTCTACTTCTGGGTCTCAGGTCAGCAGTCAGCAATACTCTGCCTTTAGAAATGTGGGAGTGCAGGTGCGATTAAAGTTATCTTTAAAGAGACAATCCAATGATGTTACAGGTCCCTCTGCCTTAGTGGTGGGGGATGGCTGTCATCCATATCTTGCATCCCAAAACACACCAGCAAATAACTTCTGCACTTTTATTAAACATAAACCCTATCTTTACTACAGTTTTAGTTGCTTAACCTTAAACATATTTTTTTTATTTTCCTCCTTTCCATAATCTCCCCCTTTATAAGAACTGATTCAGATATAAACCTTTATTTACATTTGTTTTAAAAGAGACTGAATTTAAGCATATATAAATATATATATACCGTATATATATATATATACTGTATATCACTATTTGTTGTTTGTAAGGCAGTTATCTGATGTTATTGTCACAAATGTAAAATAGGGGCCTCCAGCACATAGAAACCGCCGGATGCTTACCTGCATATGTTGGGCAATTTGCACAATCAGCATAAGTTGTGTTAATTCAAATAAATGGCATTAAAGGCTATGTAAATAAAGATAAGAAAATGGCTTGGCTGCTTAGGACAGGCTGATTCCATTTCTGACCTTTTCAGGACCCTAAATGGCAGATTCAACCAGAAATAAATTGCATATTTGTACGAGATGAAACTCTGCTGTGGACCATTTGTTTTCAAGTAAATAAGTGATCTGTCCAATCAAAATGATCCAGAGTCCCCTAGGTCTTCCAAATCGGTTCAGAATTACTGAAAATCAGCCCAGAGAGTTCACAAAAGTACTCTGGCAACTAAGGCTAACCTCAGAGAAAACAAATATAGATTCAGTCAAATAAATCTAACTTTATGCATCTGGAGTATTTCAGTGTGTGGGTTATTCAGGTGATCCTCTCTGTGAGATTTGGAGGCGTGACAGCACTTACTTGTGTTTAACCCCAGACCAGATCTTCAACCCCATGTTCACTGCTGCACACCATGACGGCCGCTTCCAGCTCAACCTCTCAGGAGCAGAGCTCACTGTGAGTACATCCCCGTGACCTAAACACAGACATAGAAGGATATGCTATCGTGTTAATCAGAGTAGCTTAGCTAGTACTTATACTGCGTACAGATTATATCAACCTGACCTATTGGTTCTGCGTGTGTTCAAACTAGATTTGGGAAGAGGACTCAGATCCTTTAAAAGTACCAATAACACACTTTAAAAATACAAGTTGTGAGGTAAAAATGTTATTTAAATAAAAGTACATAGGTTCCATCAGCTAAAAGTACTGAAGTATCAAAGTGAGAGTAAGAAATGTGAAGGAGGGCTCTTCTAGAAGTGTTGTATTATTATAGGATATTATATTATTCAGTTTTATTATGAGAAAATACATATTAGAGTTTTGTAAGGCTGTAATTTGTCATTGTGAAGCAAGTGTTACATTGTTTACTACTGAGTGTTATATACAGTATATATATATATATGTACAATTATACATAGATTATATCATTGTTACTACCATATATATATACATATATATAATTATTTGACGTTGTATGTCATTATTTGATAAGACAAATATAAAAGACTATCTGTTTACCCCCACAATCCAAAATACATTTTTTATTAAAAAACAAAGAAAACAAAGAGGTCAATGGTAATCAAGAAAAAGATAAAATAACAAACCAAATAAATAAACCGTAAACACCCAGTTATGATTAAACAATTTCCTCCCTGTTATTTATGTTAAAAGTACCTAGTAACTAAATAAATGTAGTGCAGTACAAAGCACGATATTTACCTTTGTAATTTACCTGAGTATTTACACTTTATGCTACTCCATTCCTCCTCTCCACTAAATCAGTGGGAATGAGTAGATGTACTTAATTACACGGGATAAACGTTCTGCTGTTCATCTCCTCACTAGAACTGTGTGTTCAAAGATGTTGAAACTACAGTTTCAGATATTTAATACCTTGTTATGTCTTACATTACATTAAATATCATTTCAGGAGCTTTTCAAGACCAAGCTCTCCAGTCCCATGCCTGAATATATCAGAAAGGTAATTAGTAACACCTCTTCCTGCACCTTCCAACTACAACATTGATGATGTTATTTTGTGCGTGTGTGTGTGTGTGTGTGTGTGTGTGTGTGTGTGTGTGTGTGTGTGTGTGTGTGTGTGTGTGTGTGTGTGTGTTCAGTGTCTGCTGGAATCAGGTTCTCCCCAGCTCAGTGTCTGGAGTTCATCTGTTCCCCACCTCCACACCTCCACCCTGGGTACGAATATCCGGGGGACGCTCTCCGCTCAGCTGCACTGTGGGGCGCCGGACGCTCCAACACTCTTCTTCCAAGCGGTATTATGCCACTGATTATGTGACGCTACATGTTCGTGTGGTTAAAAAACATTATTTTTGAAACATCCTACTGTACATACCGAAAGACATTGTCCCTTCAACACACGGTAGAGTTCCGCAAGGGCAGGGGTAACCAACAGGTCGATCGCGATCGACTGGTCGATCTTCAAAGCCTTCACTGTCGATCCCTAGCATTTTCACATTTTCTTTAAAAATGTTCATGCTCTGGTTGGTTGGTTGTTTTATCAAGCTTTTTAGACCTAGCTCTGGCTTGTTGATTTGAATCACGCATAGGTCATTTTACAAACTCCAATTGGTTATTTGATATGCTGAGGTCTATGCTGAGGCTGCATGCAATTGTGGGTGGGGTTTAAAAAAAAATCATACCCTAATGGACATCTTGAGAAAGTAGTAACTTTAAACTGTGCCAAGTTCTGCCAACCTTAACTAACAGTTAATATCGATATGGCTGAGGGCCCAGCAAAAAAGAAATCAAAAACGTATTATTTCCATCCGGAATGGGAGCATGAATATCTTTTCACATCAGCAAAAGAGAATACTATATGCCTCATATGCCAACAGGCGGTAGCCTTGCCAAAACGTTGCAACCTGGAGCGCCATCATGCTAGCACCCATGCTAAATTCAAAGACTGATATCAACTCAACAGCGCATTAAGATCAAAAAGAATTGATGAACTGAAAGAGGACTAAAAGCACAGCAGTCGCTTTTCATCGCGCCTACAGCAAAGAGCAAGGCAGCTACAGAAACGTCCTTCCGAGTTAGCCATATTTTGGCTAAGCACAAAAAACATTTACGGATGGTGAGTTGATCAAAGAAGCAATGAGCGTTACAGCTGACGTATTGTTTGCGGATTTTAAAAACAAAGAAGACATAAAAGCAAGGATAAGAAGTGTACCACTTGGTGCACCAACTGTAGCCAGACGAGTCGAGTCATTGTCGAAGATGTATCCCAGCAAGCATTAAAAGACTTATCTTTCTCTGAATACTTTTCAATTCAATTTGACGAGTCTACCGACGCCACAGACACAGCCCAGCTAAGTGTGTTTGTCCGAATGGTTTTCACGGATTTTACTGTCAATGAGGACTTTCTGGCCCTTATCCAATTGAAAGAAAGAACCAGGGGTGAGGACGTGTACAAGGCATTCAAGGACTTTGTGCGCGAGTACAAGATTCCCATTCATAAAATAGTGTGCTTCACAACCGATGGGGCACCGGCGATGATCGGTGTTCGTTCAGTATTAGTCGAGTTGTGCAGAAAAGACCCAGACTTTCCACCATTTGTAAACTATCACTGTGTGATACATTAACAGGCATTGGCAGCTAAAGCAATTGACATGTTTCAAGGTTTTATTGGTCATATGCACAGCATATACAACGTATATGTTGGCAATGAAAATCTTATATCCCATGCTCCTCCAACAACTCAACATACATGGTGCAAATAAGATAAATAAAATAGTGCAAAAAGAGAGAAGAATATTTACAATAACAACAATAAAGATTTGAGGATGTGAAATATATACATATGTGGAATACATTGAAAGTATTTAAACACTTTACACTGTTGAATGAGGAGGTATGGACAGATGCATATATTACGTATAACAGATGTATATGGCAGATATGTATAATATATAGATATGTGTACTATAAACAGATATGTATGGCAGATGTGTATTATATATATATATATATATATATATATATGTATGTGTGTACTATAAACAGATGTGAGTAGACATTCACAGAGCTCAGGAGTTCAGCAGTCTTATAGCCTGTGGTATAAAACTGTCCCTGAGTCTGGTGGTCTTGGTCCGGATGCTGCGGTACCATCTGCCACAATGGTGTTGAATGCTGAACTGTAGTCAATGAACAGCATTCTCACATAAGTGTTCCTCTGGTCCAGGTGGGAGAGGGCAGTGTGGAGGGTGAGGGAGATGGCATCATCCGTGGACCTGTTTACCCTGTAGGCAAATTGCAGGGGGTCCAGTGAGTCAGGGAGGGAGGAGGTGATAAAAGTTTTGACTAACCGCTCAAAGCACTTCATGATGATGGAGGTGAGTGCAACTGGGCGGTAGTCATTGAGGCAGATGGGTTTTGTCTTTTTGGGGACAGGGACCATGATGGACTCTTTAAAACATGTGGGGACTACAGACTGGAGCAGTGACCTATTGAAAATGTCTGTGAACACATCTGCCAGCTGAACTGCACACACCTTGAGAGCACGGCCAGGGATTTCCATCAGGTCCAGGAGCCCTGTGTGTGTTGATCCTTTTCAGAGATCTACACACATCTGCACTGGTTAAAACCAGTCAGCAGGGATTTTTAGTCCAGACCACATATTTCTGGCGTTGGAGTCCTTGTAGTTCGACTCCACCTTGTCCCTGTATTGTCTTTTCGCACTGCTAATAGCTCTCCGGAGTGCATACCTGGAATTCCTGTACTCATCCAAATCACCGCCGCTGTGCGCGATGGCCCGTGCTTTAAGTTTAGCTCGGACCTCGCCGTTTATCCAGCTTCTCATTTGGGAATGTCCGTACAGTAATCCGCGGCACGACGTCATCGATGCATTTGCCGATGTAGCAAATGACCGCGGCAGTGTGTGTGTGTGTGTGTGTGTGTGTATTAATATCGTCCTCCCCAAACACACACCACTCCGTGATGCCAAAGCAGTGGCGGAGAGCAGAGTCAGACTGCTCGGACCAACGCTGCACTGTCCTCGTCACAGGTCGGTCCCTCTTCAGTCTCTGCCGGTAAACCGGGAGCAGAAGAAGAGATATGTGGTCTGACTTGCCGAAGGGGGGGCCCTTTGTATCCATGCCGGTAAGCAGTGTAAACATGGTCCAGTGTATTTCCACCGCGCTTGGGGCAGCTGACGTGCTGATAGTATTTCGGCAGGACTTTCTTCATGTTGGCTCTGTTAAAATCCCCGGCCACAATAAATGCGGCCTCTGGCCGAGAAGTCTCTGTCCTGTCGATAATCCCATACAGCTCCTCCAGCGCTGTGTTGTTGTCAGTTTGCGGCGGAACATACACTGCTGTTAAAACTACAGATGTGAACTCCCTCTGCAGATAAAAAGGCTGGCATCCGATCATGATGTGCTCTAGGCTGGGAGAACAGTCCGAAGAAATGATCTCCACATCTGAGCACCACTTGTTGTTAATCAGGAAGCACACACCTCCTCCCTTGCTCTTCCCTGAGTTTATTGTCCAGTCCTGGCGATGAATGGAGAATCCGTGTGGAGCAATGGCGGTATCGTGGGATCGAGCCAAGTCTCCGTGAAAACCAAAACATTACAGGTCTTAATGTCCCGTTGAAATGCCACCCTGCTGTGGAGTTCGTCCAGTTTATTATCCAGGGATTGGACATTTGCCAGAAGTAAAGTCGGTAGAGGAGGCCTGTTTTCATGTTTCCTCAGCCTGACCAGGACCCCGGCCCGGGAACCTCGCCGTCTCTTCCTCCTGCGCTCCACAGGTAGAGCTCCAGCAGGTAAACACGGAGACTCTCCATTGTTTGCAGGTCGTGGTGGATTATTGCTGTCCACCAGCGACCTGATGTGTAAAAGTTGTTCTCTATCATATTGGATGATAAGGCTCGCTTGGGCGGTTTGCATGTTGCAAAAAAAGTTAAAAACAACCAACAAAGTAAAACAATAAAAACACTAAAATGTGGAGTTGGTGAGGAGCTCGAGACACGGCAGCCATCCGCGGCGCCATCTTCCATCAATGTCACATGTAATGAATGTTGTTGTTAAAATAGTCAATTCAATTCGCGCAAAAGCGCTTCAGCACCGGCTATTTAAGTCTTTATTGGACGAACTCGACTCTGCATATGGAAATTTGATCCATCAAACCCTTTCCTTGACATTGAACAGCTGTCAATTCAAATGCAGGAGGTGTTTACATTACCTATGGGCGTTGACATGGAGATTATTGAAATGCAAAGCCACATTGAATTGAAGGCCAGAGCAAGAGACCAGGACTTTTGGTCTCTCGTGAGTAGAGAGCGGTATCTACTGATTGTGTCATGCGCGCTTAAACTGAAGGCCTACTTTGGCTCCACATACTTATGTGAAATGGCCTTTTCACAAATGAAAATAATAAAATCCAAGTATAGAACTCGTATGACTGACGCACACCTTACTGACTGCCTCAGACTGGCAATCACTAACTATCAACCAGATTTCAAAAGACTTACAGATGTCACAGCAATCTCATTAAAGTCAGGCTGATAGAGCAACTTGAGCATTGACAGATATTGTGCATTGAACAGAGAAACTTAATATGGATTGTGTGCATTGAACTGTAGATCTGTAAATGTGCATATTATTAATTGAACTGAGAAACTAAATATTGTGCATTGAACAGATACTGTAAATATGGATAGTTTGTATTGAACAGATATGCCTTCCGTAAATATGAATATTGTGCCTTGAACAGATAACTGTGCATAACTGTGTTTTTCTTTGTGTGTATGCATGCACGTACATTCAGCCTGTTGTAACAGAAATTGATTGCAAAATAAATATGAGATGAACAGTCTTACTCCTAAGTGGGTTTTTCGGAAGATATCGGATTGGTAGATCTCAGTTTACAATTTGGAATAAAAAGTGATCTTGGGCTTGAAAAGATTGGTTACCACTGCGCTAGGGTAGCCGAAAAGGAGCTTCAGCAGCTGTCGGAGAATATGTGGAAGATTGTAAAGCAGGTCTTTTGCATGAA
Source organism: Eleginops maclovinus (assembly GCF_036324505.1). Taxonomy (NCBI): domain Eukaryota; kingdom Metazoa; phylum Chordata; class Actinopteri; order Perciformes; family Eleginopidae; genus Eleginops; species Eleginops maclovinus. The sequence continues at coordinate 27,797,627 of NC_086350.1, forward strand.
AGTAGTTAGTAAGCAAGAAAAAAGGATTAAAAAGTAAGCTTAAAATAAACAACAGAATAAAACATGCAGTTAAACTATGTTACAATTGTAGGAGTAATAGATAAACGATTGAAAAAGAGGCTAAAGTAACACAAAACAGTTTATATTAATGGCTAAAATTCATGGATAAAAAGTTGAAAGGTTGAGCATCACAAAACTAAACATTAGAGTGCGAGTCCTGATGTAAAGGCTGTGTGAGGGTGGGCTCTGTTGCATTGATTTCTGTTACATGAGGTCTTTTGTCTGTTTCTTATGTATAGGAAGTGGATATCGACATCACTGCTTCCTATGCTGACAAGAAAGTCTTCCTGCAGAGTAACCGATCGGAGTAAGTCCTTCTGTTGTTTTTTAAAAACCTACTGTAATTTAAACAACCTCTTACAGACTTAAACACATGCATAATATTTAAATCTGTAATTTAATTCAGAACCAGAGGCGGGAAGTCAGACTAAAGGGGTCAGTATGTTCAAATCAAACTGGTCGTCCTGAATGGAACACTCTGGAGAAGTGGGTTCTAGAGGAGGGCTGTGCCATTGAGGTATATCTTGTAGCGATGTTTGTGAAGATGATGAAGAAGTCTCCGGAGACACCAGCTTGTAAATAATAAGGTTTATTACAACAGCATAGTATCATACACCAACACGGGCGATGCGAAGTTCCCAGAGCCAATTGTGGAAGTCCCCCCCAAACTCTCTTTGTGCATGCCATTTATAGGAGAAAATGTGTGTGCGTGTCCAAAGTGTGTGTGTGCTCACAGGAGGTAATCAATGACAATGTATGCTTCACTAAGTGACATGTGTCCGTTTATATGGGCCCCCTAACATATTTCGGACGTTGTTTTGCGACATCCGATTGCCCACCATATGGCCCCTGAACGACGTCTTCCCTGCACTCTCTATGACCTCAGAGAGTAATTAACTGAACAGATTTAATTACACCACACCATCACTTATCAGATGGAGATCAGGACCAAGTTCTTCCAGAGAGCTTTGCAACTCTTTCACAGATCTGACGTTTTTTCTGTTCAATCTGGCTGAGTGTTGGATTGCCGTTTTTTGCCAGTGAGCTGCAGAAATGTTCTCATGCAGATTAAGCAGTTTAGTATAGATACCAGCTCCTCTACATAATCTCCTTATGCTCCGTGTGTGACGCTGATTCTCCTCCTCTCTAGGATCTTTGTTCTGCAGGCTGAGTTTGCCTCACTAAACCAAACGGTAAGATTTTTGTCATTGGTGCATTATGTGTAGAAATATTTTTAAACAACAAACAAAAATGTTACCATACCAGAAAATCTAAATTTGGCCAAATGCCTACATTTCTCCTTTGACCATGAAACATTGAATCAGTATAAGTCTGTTACTATGTGTACCCCTACAGTAAGAGATGAGGAAATATGGAATTAGATTGGGGTTCTATTAGCTCTCCCTCTTTTTCTAGCATCTGGATTTCATCAGAGAAGCTTTGGAGAAAATAGGAATTCCCAAAGTCCTGTCTGGTAAGTCCATGGAGAAATAAAGATATGAAAAGGTGAAACCTGTCTTTAACCTCCAATTGACTCGGATTGACCATTGTAAAGCTTTCTTCTAAAATGACTAAATAACTGGCAATGTATCATTTTAAAATGTAGAGAAACTGACAGCTAAATGTAGCACTGTGGCTACATATCATATTATTTTTGTTTAATTACAATTTTAGAGAAGAGGTACTGTGGTGTGTAATGTAATGTGTTCTCTATAATATTTCTGTGGCATGTCTTGCAGTTTTTGAGACCGAGGTAACCAGACTTCTGGACAAACAGGGAACTGACTTATTCGACATCTTTAACCCGGAGGTGCTCCCTCAGGAGGTGAGTGTTCTCTCTACTTTTTTTTAACCCTCCTCATCTCCTGTGTTGTACTTCTTAATCCCATTGCTTCACCCCTTTTCCCATTCTCTTTCTGTGCTGAAGGGCTTCGTGGTGATTCAGATGGATTTTGGTTTCCCTCATCACCTGCTGGTGGAGTTCCTCAGAAGGACGCTAGAGTAACTAAGCAACCCTTCAGCAACGAGACACATTCAGTGTATGTCTGAGTTGCTCCCGTAAAAATGTACCCTTTAAATGTCCCCTATTATGCAAAATGCACCTTTTGCTTTCTGTTATACATAAATATGTGTCCCGGTGTTTAAGTAGACTCACAGTGTCAGAAAATACAACCCTCTCTCTTCTCCTCCTTACCCACATCTCTAAAAACGGTGGTACAAACGAGCTGATCCAGATTTGCTGCCGATATGACGTCATATCGGAAATGTGGGCTAGCTTTACATTGAACTCCTGGCAACGTCCCACCACGGTACATTTCCCAACCTATGGTCCCCCATATACAGTAGTGAGCTGAATCCCCCCCGCAGCACCTGTGTGTGTGTGTGTGTGTGTGTGTGTGTGTGTGTGTGTGTGTGTGTGTGTGTGTTCAGAATCAGCACTTCAGGAACAGGGCTGAAATAGAGGGGGATGAGGCATGCTACAATGGGGGATCTGTTTGGTATTTTGAGCAAAACACTTCAGACATGTTTTGAATAGATATGGCCCTACAATATATTGTTCAAATATAGCATAATAGGAGACCTTTAAGGTGTAAGTAAGGAAAACAAATTATGTTGCATTTTTATTTTGACCATGTTGTTTAGATAAAACCACTTTAAATGCAGATATTACTGGTTATAACAAGATTTCACTGGTGTCCATAACCATAAAGTGTAAAACAGTTTGATAAAGTTCTAAAAAGCAAGGTACTACTGCTCTGAATACGTTGATTCAGTGTCATTTTCTAACGTACAGAAACTGACCATTTATTTGTTTCTTTAATTAGCAGTAATTCACCCAAATATTTACTGATTAACAAATCTAATGTGGATTTTTACAAATTCACATATTGGTTCTGGACCTTTTTTTTTAAATGTGCCTGGTGCTACAGAAAAAGAAAAACACGGATAAACATTTCAGTTTGTGTTTCATACCTTGTTGATTCCCTGATTCCCTGATTTATCCGTCTGACAGTTGAGGAGTGTCTTTCAGCAGATCAGCTTCTCCATGGTGGTCGGGGTGGGGGAGCAGCTTATCTCCTGTTATTAGTTGGATCCAGTTGAGGAAAACGGTGCTAAACATCAGGTGTTTAGAGCATGATGTCTGAGCTGGAGTTCCCTGATTAACTGTTTTGCTCCTAAACAGTTGCTCCTCTCAACATTAAAACAGCGAGCATTGTGCTGTGGTCTTAAACTAAAAGCATCTATGGTTGCTCAGCAGCCATGACACAATCAACCGAGAGACACCAGCTAAAGACAGGCTGGTGGGTTCTTCTTTGCTGTTGTCAGATATTTCCATCAGCTAAATGAACTGCTATGCTAGTCCCTGCATGATCAGCAAAGAAGAGAGCCTTCTGATTGGCCCCCTCCAGCCCTGAATCCAAACCTACACATGAGTGTTATCATGTTGTTGCAGATATGTTTATTAGTAGTTTTTTTTGTCAGTCAAATTAGAATACTGATATTGTTATGCATGTAGCAGTAGAATAACACCTGTGAGATTATGTTATTGGATGGGTAATCAAAAGTGAAACCAAGGGTCAGTTACGTTTGCCAACAAATGTCTGAATCTGTTCATCTTATTCGGAGATGTCCCAAATTGTATTATCAAGTATTTATGTTTTATCATTTGATAAACTAAATGTGTCCAAAAAACTTTATAAATAATATATATAAATATATTAGATATAACAATATAATCCAAGAGACAAACATCGAGCATGACTACAAATTGGATGACAATTTTATTTGGCAAATCTCTTGGGTATTTATTGTCACAATAACATCATCTTCTTCAATAAGATGAGCGCCCAGCACAAACCCCTGCATGGCCTGGACCGCCCAACAGCTCAGTGGTTAGAGCTGGGTGGCCATCTGCTGTGACCGCTGCTTGATAAGCCGGTTTGAATCCCGAGCCAGCTGAACATTACAGCTGGCTCGAATTATATCTTTAAAAAAAACCACTACATAAACCTGTGTGAGCAAATAAGCAGAGGAGGGGAAATAGGTATACAAATAAAAGACAACATTCTATTACCAAATGGTATTCGATGGCAACATTGAATAAAAAGGCTTTCAGGACCAAATCTAACCTAAAAAAACAAAGAAACTGAGCAAAAATTCTGGTGATTAATCGTCTTTATGCATATTTTCCAACTCTAATAGTATGAACTAGAATGTGTATTGGATTTAAGCATATCAGGTGATGTGTATTTGTGTAATCAGGGAGGGCGAGGCCTAAGGACATCCACACCCTACGTGAAGGTGTGCATAATCATTAGGCAGCTTCTTTCCCTCAGGCTAAATGGGCCAGTAAAGAGTCTTAAAAGTCCAACATTTGAACCATCTTTCAGAGGGATGCAGTACTCTTGGAATTGCTGATATATTGGGTCGTGATCACAGAACCATCAAACATTTTGTCGCAAAGAAACTTGTTGAGACTAAGAGAAAATTAAAGATCTGAAAGGAATCAAATGTGAAGCTACCAGGAAGCCATTATCGGATTAAAGTTAGCTAGTTGGCCCATTTCAGGTTGAAGATGGCCTCAAAATCAACTCCTGCACCTACTCAAAATCAACTCCTGCACCTACTCAGTCAGTTTTTAGAAGACCGTTTTTCCCTCATGTGGTACAGGAAGAGGTCTGCATCTTTCAGGAATCTGCGTGGCGAGCCAGTAAGGGCCTTAAAGAGGTAAGAATAATGACATGGCCCCCTTCCTAACCTGACCTAAACCCTACTGAGAACATGAGGGCCCTTCATAAACGGGACATTTATGGTGAAGGGAGACAGTACCCCTCCCTGAACAGAATCTGGGAGGCTGTGGTTTATGGTCAACAGACCAAAAACTGACAGACTCCAGGAACTGAAGGCTTGGGACTGTCAGAGAAAAGAAGGGTGGATATATTGATATATTGCCTGGCGTGTTTATTTGTACATTTTGAGTTGTTTGTTTATTATTCTCACTTTAACAGATGAAAATAAACAAGGGAGATGGTAACATGTCCCTTTAGTTGCATAATTGTGCACACAGATATCCAAAACCTCACTTTGACTTTCTTAAATATTCAGGTTTGAGGTCCATTAACATTTTGGATTGACACAGAGCCCTGTAGTTGTTCAATAATATATAATACTAACTTGCCTAATAATGGTTCACACAGTGTATTAAAACTTAGGTGGTGTTCTTCCAGCATCACTGCATCATCCTCTTCTGAGCTCAATACACAATAATATGTACAATTCCACCTCTTACACATGTGGGAAAAGCATTTTTGTTCCGAGGCTTTCTAGCTGGTTAGTACCGGAGGATTCTCCGCTGCAGTCCTCCTCCTCCTCTGAGCTCTGCTCCACATCCTGCTGCAGGGCTCTGCTGCCAGAGCGCTGCGCTGAATCTGCTGCAGCTGCGTTCAACAGAGGGAGGGTACAATCAGCAGAGACATACACTGTGTATATATCATGCATCAAACAGAGTAGGAACCAAAATACTTGTTTTGCCATTGCTTATTATTTATATTATTATCTTCAGTTCAGTTTACACTCCGATTAGCCTACTTCCTATTGGTTATCACTTCCGGGAATTGTCACGTGTGTGGTTTATTGGTAATGAGGTTGTGGATACAAAGCAGAGAGGGTGAATTTGCTCGGACACTTTGTGTTGACCGTGTGGTCTGGAGTAAGATGTGTTTTGTTTTGTTTCTTTATTAAACGACATGAACACTTACTACAGGCTGGACTCTTCTATGAAGTGCGTCACAGCGAAGAGCAACTTTTAGCCTCTGAGCAGCATAACTCATAGGGAGTTATTGCCGCTACAAGAGTGATGAATCATTGTAAAATAAGAACTGTGAAAGAGCCATGTTTCCTGCTTGTCCTGCAGTAACTGTCGTCCCTTCATTAGACGCAGCAGAACATCAGGTGTCTGACATTTCCTTTTTTAGTAACACAGTATTCCAAAATGCTGTCCTTGACGAACATCACAATACCACGGTTAATCTGAGCCCACTTTGTGATACTTGCTGGCTGATTTATACTTTGGTCAAGAGAATGACCAACAAGATCCTCAGTAGCACTCCCTGCTCCTACTGTTAAAGCGCCTCTGAGCAAGGCACTGATCCCAGCTGCTCACTGAGCTGCTCGCAGGTCAGCAGCAGTCACACTGCCTGTATCAGGTGCACCGTGTTGGTTTTTTACCCAAACTTTATCGCAAAATAAAAGATGTGCGAGGCAGTGGAGTGACCTTAAGGCTGGCCGCACACCATCAGGTGTGGCCGGATTATAATCGAGCCTCTTCAAAACAGACAGAGCAGGAGGAGCCCAGGTGACACTAACAATAGCTCCATCCCACCAGGTGTCGCTAAGTCATGTGAGAGAGGGAGTCAAATAGCGACAGGATTAATATATACTTTGTTTATGTTAGTAAGAATGGAAACAGGCTTTTCCTGCTGTGAGCAGACAGTCATCTCGTCTGCTCCTGACTGATGCTTCCAAAGTGAACACTTCAAATGAATACACCAATAATATCCTCCACCTGATCATAATACAGGCAGGAAGACAACAACACACTCCCATAGTGTGCTTATTTTACACACAAAATCCAAGCAATAAATCTGTTGTATTAATAACAAAACAAACCAGAAATGGTTCTCCAGTCAATGAAGGTATTTATGGTACTTCTTTATTTCTATATCCTGCCACTAGAGGGTCCCATTGGCTGCCCCTGCACACAACAACTCACATCAAACCAATATCGCCCTTTTGGTTTTCTGGGAGAGATGGAGTCACTTCCTGTGGCATGTAGTGTGTCATTATGAGTAAATATCAAACAGAACCTGAAGGCCTGCTGTTTGTTTCCTCAACAATCGCAGCTGATTTACGGACCCTGTTAAACCTTCCAATCTCACAAAATGATCCACGAGACATCAGAAAGGACCATCTCAATATTAATTGCATTTAGTTTAAGATACGGCTGCCACGTACATATATAGGGGACTTAAAAGGTATCATTACTGTACTTATTGGATAGACACTATTTTTCATGAACAAAATAAGAATATAAAAGCATAGTTTAACCATAAATGTGTCATACTGGGAAAACTGGGTTGACTTTGTAAAGCCCAATGGGCCAGATTTTATTCCTGCAAATCTATAAATATTAGAATATTATCTTAAAGCGCATATTTTTCAAACTAAAATAACACTGAGTATCTGAAACTCATTTTCTGGAATTATGTTATTGCTTGATTGAAAAATAAAACAATATTTAAAAACAATAGTGAAAAAACGTGATGATATATTTTGCTCTCCATACAGGATGTCTGAATGTGGACCTCCAGGACCTGTAATGTGGACACACACACACACACACACACACACACACACACACACACACACACACACACACACACACACACACACACACACACACACACACACACACACACAGCTGATCTGACATCCTCAATCCCTGGAGGAGTGGATCGTTTGGAAGTGAATAATAATGGAGCTGAGCATGTTGACATGGAGGAGTGACAGGCGGTCTTGTTTAGGGGAAACAGATCCGTCCTGTGGACAAAACATCTCTGCTCTGTTGTGTTGTGTTGTGTTCACTGACACTCTGACAGGCTGGGAAAACACAGGATGATTGTCTGTCTGGCCTATTTTTATTATAACCTTTGTTCTTGTGTAAGATTCCAAAAATGATTTGGACAAGCCCAAACATGCATTGTTTATGCTTATTGTATCTGCAGTATGGCACAATTTCTCCTGACTGCAGCAGACTGATGCCTCCGTATTGAAATGATTATCTTTTAGAGATAGAATAATAATTCTGAAACTGTTTAGACTTTAGAGACACATTTGATGATGGTGTTCCTGATATGACTTGTTGAATTATGAATCATGTGTTGATACACAAACTGTCTGAAGAAGTCTTATGTGAGGTTTGAAATGAATTAAACACATGACATTTCTGTTGTGTTGCTGATGAACAGCAGGACTATCATGATGTGAAATGATGGTGTGTGTTTATGGGGGGGGGCAAACAAGATTGTTCAATTATGTTTTTTTGTTTTTATCTGTAACATTTAATTTGTGAGGCAGACTTTGCTCTTTTGATCTGTGTTCAGTGGTTGTCAAATATTTGTTATTTTTCACTTTACCTCACAGTAAGAACTGTTATTACCTTGAATGACTTTAAGTAGGATTCCATCAATCATGTAACTTAAACTAAAACTACTTTTAGAAATCTGAGTAAAAGTTGTTAGTAGCACTCGTTTCTCAGAAATGATTGAGATAGAGACAGAAGAGAGAGGAGCAACAATATGATCAGTATTAAACCACAAATGACTGAATCCTCTCGCCCTTACACTGCAGCTGAAACGGAGTCATGATGTTTCTGTTTCTGAGGCTCAGCTGGAGCTCATGTTGTCTGGGCTCTCACTGAACGCCTGCTCCCACAGCTGGTTGACACCGAAAAGTCTTGAAGCACTACAGAGATGTTCTGTTCCGCGTTTCATCTTAAGTTTTCTGATGGACACAAAGGAACTATTTTCCTTGATGTCTCTCATTTTTCTCCGAGCTGGATGACCCACACGCTTCTCTCTGGGAGAAGACCACTGTGGTCCAGCGCTTTGAGTCGAGGTGAGGAGAGTTTTCATCCACTGAACCTCACGTCAACACATTTAAAAAAGAGACCAAAGAGGAGTCAAAGGTGGAACAAAACCTACCATATGATGTCACGTGTCGCGGCTGATCCCTCAGAGTCTGCACGCCTGCGTTTTCGTTTGCCTATCACTACGTTTTGCTTGTGATTTGTTCATAAGAAATGCTATCTTTAATGTACACGTTCCTTTTTTCAAAGAAAATTATCTAAAATCTATTTTTGTATTTTATTGCATGAAGATGGACATGCTTTTCTATGATTTTCTTTATCTTCCACAGTTTGAGTTCAGCTTTTTGCTTGGTTCTAGGTCACACAACGTTCAACATTACATTTGGATCTCGCAGGGTGATAAATGAAAGCCTATAAAGCAGCATGGTAAACATTATGTATCAGTGAGGCATTCACTGAACCAACACTGACTTTCTCTCTCTTTATGTAGTTCACACATATCAGACACACAGCGGATACACACCTGTGAGGCGGATGAATGTCAGTGCAGCGCTGAAGCCCCTGTGTGTGATGCTGCTGTCGGACAGGAAGTGAAGCACCATGACGTTGTGGTAGGACAGGACCGGAGGGGGGGGGCTGCCCCCACACAGCACCACTGAACAAACAACACACACACTCTGACTGAAGGTCAAGCTACTTTATGGTATTTATTTTGTCCAGACTGAGAGGGATCACACACAGATAGCTGAGGTTTAAACAGAGAGAGAGAGAGACAGAGAGACAGAGAGACATTCATCCATCCTACCAATCTCCTCTGTCCCCTCCACATCTGCCAGCACAGAGAGGGAGTCATACAAACATCCGTCCGACTCCTCGAGGTGAAAATCAGCAAAGTCCAGCTGAAACACAACACAAATATCCCAGCTGCTTTGAATGTGTCATTCAATGCCAGCCCATTGGGTGGGGGTTATGAGTGCTGGTTACCCACCTTCCACACCTCAAAGGTCCAGAGACTGATATTTTTTCCATTGATTCATCAACAATATGAATGCACAGCAACACCAACCTCCAGGTGCCCGTTATCAAGAAGGGGGGCAGGGTGGAGGGTTGGGAATAAGAGATTTTCTACCAGGAAAATGCATCTTGTATCCTTTGTGAAACCAAAATACATTCAAACAAATTAGGTGATATAATGTATTTTAACGAGGGCTGCCAACGTTACGCATTTATTCTTGTAATTCATGTGAATACCATTATGCGTAAAGAATATCACAAGAATGAATCACATTATTGTCATTCCAGCGTACATTTTAAACATGAGTTGCATTGCAGTGAAAGGCAAGGAAAGAACAAGAGACATGGAGACCACTGGGACTGGTGAGAACTAGGGGTGGGAATCACCGATACTATCGTGATACTGAAGCCACAGCGAAAGTATTGCGATTCCACGATATGTTGCGATGTGTGGGTAAAGAAACGCTGCGATGGACTCACATACCTGTCTTTAACATGTGGCAAAAGCCTTTGTTTTCCACACCACTGTATGGACGCAGGTCTTTGCACATGAAGTAGGTGATTGATTGAGTTATTTTTTTAGCTCGCTCAGAATTTGATGGTAGCTTTACTAAGCGTGGTAAGAGTTGGCTGACTTTTCGGTGAAGCTAATGTAGCGTCGGCCGTCAACGGTTAACGCTATCACTGGATGGTGGTGTGTGAGGCCTCATGTTTGTAGTGTTCCCAGAGAATTTCAATTCATACGACACTTCTTACAAATCACATGCGTCATATCCATGTCTGTCTTCCCTTGCTGGTAAATATAAAAAATAATTCCACACCTTTTGATTTAAACGCGTCAGGCGCATTTCTGATTTCTTTCTCCGCTTAACTTCCTGCCAATCATCCCACTGACTTTACCCATGGCCATGACCGCACAAGAAAAAGCTCAGCACCATCTAGTGGATTGAAAAAGCAATTGTTATAAAAAACTTTAATTTGGATTTGCAATATGAATAGTTTATTTAATAACATATTGATACTTGGCGTGGGTGTATCGATACAATATCGCCGCGCAAAGTGTCGCGATACTATGCGCGGCGATTATTTCCCCCACCCCTGGTAAGAACCACCTCAAAGTTTGGAGGACATGCATTTTGCTTTTTGATGTATCAAAGGAGGGTCATACTGGGTCACCACTGTAGGAACTCATAGTGCTCGCAGTATGATAGAGACAGATTATTCACCCTGTGTAGCACACATCATACAGAGGATCACAGTGGCTCTGTAACAGCGGCTCTGTTGATGCTTTACGTGGTTCAACCTAAACCCCCGTGATGGCCATTGGGAGCATCAGCATGGTTAAACCTCTGATAACAGCTTTCAGTGGGTTCCTCAGGTCATACTATCTGTGATTCACGTATGACAGTATCCTGCGTGTTAAGGAGTTTCAGTCACACACTGATTCAGTGAAAGATTTGGTGCATCACCTTGACAACATGACCCTTTGGAGCATAGACCACCCAGCGCAGGACACAGTCGTTGCTGTAGAATTGTGGGTAATTTGGGCTGTGGACAACCGTCTCCTCTTCCACTAGAACAACTGTCCCGCATCCTGATAGAGCGCGCACGCACGCACGCACGCACGCACACACACACACACACACACACACACACACACACACACACACACACACACACACACACACACACACACACACACACACACACACACACACACACACACACACACACAAAACACACAAACCAATTAAAACAGAAGACACGTCATTAGCAGCATACCGTGTGAGAACAGACAGCACACACACCTGTGTGTGACTGTACACACACTGGGCAGTCACAGCTGAGGGACAGGTCAGATCTGTATTGGACAGTGTATGTCAGCGTGCTGTATACATTGTGTGGTGTGTGTCCCACCAGGATTAGAGTGTCCCTGGACCGCTCGGTGCCGGACGACAAAGCCACTTCCTGCTTTGCTAATGTCAGAGGAGAAGAGAAGTGTTGCATGCAGGGAGTTATTTAGAAGAATTGAGCCAGGAAGGACACGCCCGCAGAAAATCCCTGTGAACAGAGAGAATGTCAGAGAGATAAAATCTATTATAACGTTTTATCTGAGTATGCTGCTTCAGTCTTTGTGAGACTGTTTTGTTGCTGGGTGTTTAGAGGAATCATTTAACATTTTGGTAAAACAATGATTTTCATTCTTTCCACAAATTGGATTAATTTACTGATATGATTGCATCCTAAAGTAAAGAATGTGTGCTTTAGCCTTTCACAGTCACTGTGTGCAGCGTCCAGAGACCCACAGTGGGGCCTTGATAGACAGGAAATGAACTGTTGTTTGTGGAGAAATAGTCTTTCTTACATTTCTGTTCATGTCAAGATCAAAAACAAGATTTAGAGAGATTAGGGATATTGGAACATTTATCTTTCCCTTTGGTCAGTCTTAATGCTAAGCTAGGCTAACCGTCTCCTGACCTAATGTTGCCTCTGTTTCTGAGCCTCACCAACCGGCCTGTGACTCCCTGCCGACACAGAGAGGCGATCGTAGCGACAGTCAGAGTCACTCTCCACATCCAGATGAAGGAAGTCCAGCAGAATGCTGGAACCTGGATGAGCACTGATGCTCCACACACACCACCTGAAGAGACACAGAGCCACCATTCATCCAGGGTCAAGTGGACGGAGGCGTAGAATAACTCGGGATTCAGGCTGGCAGACAACTCAATGCTCCATAGCCTCTCTGTGAACTGGACATAACATGCACACCATGACATTTGTATATTTCTCATTTTTACTCATTTTTATTTTTAGTTGTAATTATTTGTCATGGTTCTTCTTTTTGTATTTCTTTTTGTATTTTGCTGCTGCAATGAAAACATTTCCCAGTTTGGGATTAAGTATTTCTGATTCTGATTGAGGAACTTATCATTTAAGATAAGATTTATTGATCCCAATTTGGGAATACTTTTTCTTCACGGATGCAGTTTAAAACAATGCATTGCACATAATGTCAAATAAAAGAGTACACAATAAACAAACATAAACATCTAAAAATAGAAAATAAAACAGAACTAAAAAATTAAATATGTTGGCAGTGTAAGATACAAATCTGTAGACTAGCTGTGAAATAAACACTATTGTAGCGGCCAAAATCCTAGAAGCTATAACAGAAAATTCACTTAAAAGTAAACTGCCGCTGAGGCACCAGATAGCGAATCTTACGAAGGGAAAATGATCCAAGTCCAGCCCAGATTCACCTAATGTGCATTTATTTGCATGATCCAATATCATTTAACCAAAGAAAACAATGAGCAAAGTTTCCTTCCTTAAGCCTTTCCTATGGCTCTCCCGCTACCTTGAATCAACCTGATCAAAAACTATGTGCCTACTGGTGCTCTGCTCCCACCACCACCTGTCTCCAATATAAACAGTCACACCATGGTGCCCTAATCACCCAGTGCCCAAACATGCCTTCAAAATAAGAGCATAAGAACTAATTTAACTTAATTATATAACAACACTAAAGAACATTAATAATAACATATTCACTATAATCAAAAACAGCAAGTTAACAAATGATTAACTATTAAATAATACAAGACAATTTATAGCTCCAGTGAAGGGCCAAATTACAGTTAACAAAATTCTATTTACATTAAGTGTTCAAGGAATAGCATATTACATTAATTATAAATTTGAAATGTACAGTGTGAAGCAAAGTCCAGTTCTAAATTATAAATCCAGTTTAGTTTAAATAAGGGCTACAAAAGTGTTTATACTGCAAAGTTGACTTACCTTTCCCTCTCAATGGCAGTTGTTTGGATTAAGTCTTTTTGGGCCCAATGACAACCCCCGATATTTACCCACTACAAATTGGTCAAATTGTGGCCCTTGCAGTGCTGCCCCTAGTGGTTGTAATAGTTAACGTGACAAATGTAGCAGTTCATTTCAATCTGAGATAGAAAGGGTCCGGACCGAGCGTCCGTATGAGACGGCTTGGGAGACAACGCTTTTCACAGAAGGAGGTCACAGGTACAGTTACTACAGAAGGAGTACTCACTGGTTGTTGTCATAGGGATGACCGAGGAGGGAGGGGTTTCTGATTACACCATCACTGTCTGTTACAGGACCATCTCTCACACTGCAGAGATCTGACACACACACGCACACACAGACACACAGACACAGACACACACAGACACACACACACACACACACACACACACACACAGACACAGACACACACACACACACACACACACACACACACACACACACACACACACACACACACACACACACACACACACACACACACACACACACACACACACACACACACACACATACAGATAATCCTGAATACATCAAAGCAGCATTATGAAATATAGATGAAGAAGACTTGCTGTGATGAGAGGAAAACTACTCACTGGATAAAGATGGTCTCTGCTGCGGCTCATCAGCTAAAGAAAACACATAAACAGATGAATTATGTACAAGAAAAGATAATAATATCTCACTTTGACTGGCAAATGTCACACTCATACATTAATAAATTGTAGCAGAACTGTGTACCAACTAAAGTATTCACTATTATATAAAGAATGTATATCAAGTTTAATCTTAAAGCCTACTTAATAAAGACTATTTGATCACTATCAGCACGAAAATAAACCTTCATTTCAGGCACAGCACCAACGCCAAACACAGAGCTGAAAGTGGAGAGATAGAGTCATCAGGAGGCCAGACCCTCCGCTACAAATGAATAAGAATATATATCAGTAAATGAGATTGAGAATGTTTTTCTACCGGGAGAAACTCAGCTAAACGCTGCTGTGATTAAACGCCATATTATGTTCCAAACCACATCCAGCATTATTTCTGAAACAGTCTGAAGCTCAAACGTTTCTCTCTCTCGGTTTACCACAAGGACAGGACCTAGCGTTAGCTCTGAGTGTTAGCGATGCTTGCTAATGTAAACACAGACCATAATACTTCCAGAACATGTGGCGCATTGTTTCTGATACAGCATATAGCTTGTTTTTTCAGCAGTGTTTACCACTAGAACAGAGACATTATATGTATTATATATACAACTTTACTCTAAGTCCCTCCAGCAGACATCCTGCTGAACACACAGAGGTGCTGCAGAGGGGATTCAGCTTGCGACTGTATATGGGGGATGATAGGTTGGGACGTGTACCATGGGTGGGACTTTACCAGGGGTTCAATGTAAAGCCAGCCCACATTTTCCTTATTATGTCATAAGGACAACAAATCTGGATCAGCTCGTTTGTACCCCCGTTTTTAAAGATGTGGGTAAGGAGGAAAAGAGAGAGGGTTGTCTTTTCTGACACCTTGTGAGTCTCCTTAAACACCGGGGACACATATTTATGTATAGAAGACAGCAAAAAGTGCATTTAGGGGACCTTTAATGTATACAGTTCCAATCAGTCACTCTCTATTCTTTCTACCCCTAGTTTTATGATCCTAACCCACCCTGTCTCAGTTTGCTCTTGATCCAGGGCAGCAGCAGCCTGACATCAGTGAAAACCCCTGGAGATCCTCTCCTGGAGGGGGGGCGGCTGCTATTCTTTCCCCAGCTCCGACCACATCCCTTCCCCCAGGAAGTTACACCCACCGCTACCCAGCGACCCTCGCCTGAACCTGCAGGGCAAACCAAAGGCCCCCCCGAGTCCCCCTGCAGAGAGGATGAAGGGAGGAGTGAAGACATTATGTGATGTCAGAGTTCACAACTGGGGGGCAGAATAATGAAGAAGCTTCTCTTTATACCTGGCAGGCGTCTCTCTCCCCCCCCTCTGGCCCGGCACACAGAACTGTCATGGCTGGCTGAGGCCCGGCTGGTCTCTGGGGAAGAGTTGAGCTCCTGACCGTGTGGAGGACATATTTACATTTGGCCGGATCCACCAGGTTTAACCGGACCTCTCTCAGCACCGCAGGAAGACGGCCCTCTGGAACACGTCAGAATATATTAGGATTCAATCAAAGCAAAGGTCTGATTTATTTATTTAGTGGGGGAGTTACTCACTTTCCTTCATCCGGCCCCATCCACCAATGATACAACTGGTTCCAGGTTGGAGGCTGTCATCAGGCAGAGGCAGACATATTGGCTGAACATGGGTTCCTGTGGAAAATAAATCACAATTACATATCAGCTCTGTTTCCTCTTCCTGTCCCTCGTCTTTGTGTCAGATATGACCTACTTTCAGAAGATTGCTGTCTTCCCTGGAGGTGGTACAATATCTTATTCCAGAAATGTCTACCCAATTACTGTAATTACCCCACAGACCTTTTTATGAGCAGTGTCATTTAGGGGTTTTCTTTCTACCTAACTTGCCGGCCAACCGCTTCACGTGCACCTTATGATTCCACAATCACCAGCCTCTCACATGAGGAGATGCTCTGCGCTGTGGTACATTTGCTGTCTGTAGTTCTGTAGAAAGAAAATGACCCTCCTTTAAACTGCTCATAATAAGGTCTGTGGATTATCTCGAGTAACCAGAGGCCTGTACAATGAAGCAGGATTTGTGGTTAGCGAGGTAACTTCAGGGTTAGTTTTGGGTTTACCGTCCTACGACGATGGTTCACTCTTACCGGGTTAGATCTCCATGGCAAATTATGGGGAACTCCGGAGCAGGTTATGTTCCAGATAAGGGATCAACTCAGTGACCAATCAGAGCTAAGTATGTGGAGTTTAAATCTATCAAGTCATATTACAGGATAAAGGAAATACAGTTTAAACTGCCGTCTGCAGGATAGACGACATACTGTAAATCACCAACCTTGTGAACATGAACATTAATTGAACATTACTGCCCATATTCAGAGCAATTAGACTATTATTACATTTGCAGAAAGTACTTTTCATTCATTAAGTATGACGCTCTGCTGTCAGTTTGTGGTTGGTCAGGGTTAGTTAAGCCACATAACTCAAAGATATCCAAGGTCTGTTGGGCTGGCTTCGTCATACAGGCCACTGGTCATGAATTATTGGAAGAGACTTCAAAAGAAGACAGCCATCTTTACAAGCGATATCTCCAAACCTCTGCAACTTAAACCCTGACGGATAAATACTCAGGTAGACAAACATGTTGTTCTCTTTCACTCTGGAGTGAACTGGCCCTGAAACATGATCAGTGCTGAAGTAATTCGTCATTTTCTGAAACCTGCCCAGTACAATGTGCTGATCCAACTCCATCAGAGCTATGTCATAGTTCATCGGCAAAGCATGATGGTACTTCTCGTGGACTGAGACAGACTTGATGAGGTAGGCCTGCTCCTCTTCATCGTCTACTCTCTGGTCGAACTCTCCCACCACCACTCTTACCCCGCTGAGGAACTCTCTGTTAGGAGGAGAGAGCGTTTAGATTCAGGACAACTGGAACATCTGTTCAAAAAACATGATGCACTCAGCAGCAGAGAATGAGTCAGAGCAGTACTTAGAGCGTGAAGTGAAGCAGTGTGCGGCTGTCATTATCCAGCGCTCAGTCAGGATGGCCCCCCCACAGAAGTGAGAGCCCCTGTGCTGCAGGGACACCTGAGAGAAGACAACACAAAGCTCTCAGCAGTCCAACATGGTCACAGCTAAACAAGATATCTCATTACATTTCATTTGGCTGATGCTTTTATCCAAAGTGACTTACAGTAAGTGCAAAAAACAAAGAGAATCCAACTCCGAACATCAAGTAAAGTGCAGATATATTCACTCCAAGCAAGTCCTACCATAGTAAGTGCTGGTGAATTAGTAACAAGGCCTAGGCAACTCTATAAAGTGCTTTTTACATTTTTCCAAGATCTGCAGAGTTCCTGCTGTCCTGCTGTCAATGGGGAGCTCATTCCACCAATCAGGAGCCAGGATAGCAAACCGGTGTGTTTGTGAGGGAGACTTGGATCCCTTAGCAGAGATAGAGTCGAAAGCTGATCAGCTGACGCCGAGCGAAGTGCACGTGAAGGAGCATATGGACCAATTCCAAACCACACCCTACCCACTCCCACTCTGTGATGGATTGAACTCCGTCTGTAGTCACACTCGCAGCTGAACGAGGTTCCCTTCTCTCCGGTGGAGGGTTTAGATACAGTGGAAAGCTTTGGGAGGAATTCCCCTCTCTCCGGCCAAAACAGGAAATATTGTAACTTTTCGCAAAAACGGTTTCAAATCAGCATCTCTTGGTCAAAAAATTAAAATAATAGCTAAAATAAAACTCCAAAAATCTTTAATTGTATTTCTTTCTTTGCATTAAAATATGTTGTTCATAAGCTACTTGTTTTTTGCAACAGTCTTTATAAATATACACAACTTTATTATTATATTCACACGTTCCTGAGTAAAAAAACAAACGAGGTATCATCTGTAGGACGATATTAAATGTGTATCTTCTTATAAGCAGTTCACCAGTAGCCTAAATGTTTGCAGGAATTGTTTGTACACAGCGTGTTTCAAGACAGACACACAGTGGTGAGTCCGGTCAGGTAGTGCAGCAGGTGAAGTCAGGTGAGTGGCTGGATAACCCACCCCCCCTCCACACTCGTTGGGTTGGAACAGCACTTAATGTGGCGGTAGGGTGGTTTGGAATTGGGCCTATGGTTTAACTAAGGCCTGGATGTAGGGAGGGGCTGATTCCATACTGCAGAATTTAAATGTAAAAAGTACAGTTAGAAAGTCAAATGATAATACGGTGAGGAGGTAAACCATCACTCTGTTCTTTACAGCCTGCTGCTGGATGCTCGTGATGAACAGGAAGTAGCAGATACTAGTGGTCAGTTTGCATGAGTAGTGAGTGATTGCCATCAGGGCTGAACAGACCAAGAAACCCAAACTTCAACAGCAGAAAATACACTTCCTGGCCAAAAACAGGTCACACACTCTCATATTTCGTTGGACCGCCTTTAGCTTTGATTACAGCACACATTCGCTGTGGCATCGTTTCCTCAATCTTCTGCAATGTCACAACATTTATTTCTGTCTTGCATTAATTTTTCGCCAATATCTTGTATTGATGACGGGAGATTCAGACAAAGTCTTCTCCAGCACATCCCAAAGATTCTCAATCGGGTTCAGGTCTGGACTCTGTGGGGGCCAATCCATGTGTGAAAATGATGTCTCATGCTCCCTGAGCCACTCTTTCACAATTTGAGCCCGATGGATCCTGGCATTATCATCTTGGAACATGCCCGTGCCTTCAGGGAAGAAAAAATCCATTGATGGAATAACCTGGTCATTCAGTATATTCAGGTAGTCAGCTGACCTCATTCTTTGGGCACGTTGATGAACCTAGACCATACCAACTGCAGCAACCCCAGATCATAGCACTGCCCCCACAGACTTGTGACATTTTTTTGGCCGGGCAGTGTATAAAGAAAAAGAGGTTGCTGCAAACATGATTAATATGAACAAAACACCACAGCCAATAATTACTCAGCAAAACAGAAACTAAAAAAGTGCAAAGAAAAAGAAGCAGATACTGACCAGCCATGGATGTGATCCGTATGTAGCCTGGGCCCCTCCGACCACCCTCAGGGAGGGCCCCATCCTGCTCCATGAAGGAGGAACCCCACACTTTGGACCTGACACACAGGAAGAAATCTGTTTCATACAGAGTCCAGGCTGCATCAGAGATCCGCTCCCTGTTCAGTGTCTGTGTGTCACTCACCAGTGGGAGCCGCATTGATGCCAGTGTTGACCCAGAGCCAGAGAGACAGCAGAGAGGCCGGGCTCCTCATCTCACAGACACATCTGAGGGCCCCGCTGGAGAGCAGACTGCTTCACAGACCTGCGTGTGTGTGATACTTATTAACACGCCCCTAAACCCCTCCCGTGTGTTCCAACGTCACAACAGAACGACCCGGAGTCATACTGAGTCAGTGTGTTGACACTCTCAAGGTCAACTGTGTGGGGAGAACAGGCTTTCCAAATGTTTCTGTGATCCAGGGAGGGGGGGCCACCTGTTACTGTTGCAAATGTGAACCCATGCTGACAGGGAAGAAAAGCAGAGGAATAAAAGTGATGGCGTGCATGTCAGCTCGAGTCGGAAACCACTTGTATTTCCATTCCAAGTTAAAATAGACCTTTGTGGATGCGTTAACTGTGTGTGTGTGTGTGTGTGTGTGTGTGTGTGTGTGTGTGTGTGTGTGTGTGTGTGTGTGTGTGTGTGTGTGTGTGTGTGTGTGTGAGGTTTACAGCATCATGAAAAACTGACCTTTGGGGGAGAGCTTTACAGGATGGGCTGCAGGAAACAGAGCCCTCACCACATTCACTTTATGGCGAGTGTGTGTGTGTGTGTGTGTGTGTGTGTGTGTGTGTGTGTGTGTGTGTGTGTGTGTGTGTGTGTGTGTGTGTGCGTGCGTGCGCGTGTGTGTCAAAGCAGCCAAAGGGGTTCAATTGATCTGTGTCAGATTTTAGAAAATGTGTCATTGTGTAAAAACTAAAATGTAGGGAATCGTTACAATAACTGATTATTACTGACCAATTGATGGGAAAACACAACACTGACTTTTGTTCAACACTGAAAGTCAATTTGAGTAAAAGTAGAAGTAGTCAGATCTTGAGTAAAAGTAGAAGTACTCAGGTCTTGTGCTTGAGTAAAAGTAGAAGTATCTGATATCTCCTGGTGTTCCACAGTTTAGGAGCATAGTGGATAAAGGCTGCCTCACCCATCTTATTATGGAGGACTTTAGGGATGTTTAAAAAGCCGGCTGAGGAGGATCTCAACGCTTGTCCTGGGACATAAAACGAGAGTGACTCGGTGAGATATATGGGCCAAACCATTAAGAACTTTATAAACCAGTAAAATAATTTTCAAATCAATTCTAAAAGAAACTGGGAGCCAATGCAGAGCAGCTAAATCAGGAGTAATGTGCGCTCTCTCTTTCTGGTTCTTGTTAAAAGCCTGGCTGCTGAGTTCTGGATAAGCTGGAGCTTTTCAATCATTTTTTGGGCAGACCAGCGAAAAGAACATTGAGTAGTCCAACCTAATGGAAATTAACGCATGAATTTGTTTGTTGGTTTAAAAATGTGTGCACTTAGGCAATATTTATTGGGTGTAAGAAAGCTGTCTTGGTTATCCTGCTTATATGTGCTTCAAAAGTCTGAATCTAAAATGACTCCCAGACTTGCAACTTGCATTTTAGTTTGACAACATAGTTTTCCTAGCCTGGTTGAACGCTCGTCCCTCTTGCCTTTTGGACCAACTAATACCATTTTGGTCTTGTTATCATTTAATTTAAAAAGTTATTACTCATCCATTGAGTGATGGCAGATAGGCAGGAAGTCAGGGAATATAGTGCCTTGGTGTCTTTAGGCTCGACGGAAATGTACAATTGTGTGTCGCCAGCATAGCTATGGAAGTTGATATTATGTTCCCTGAGGATGTTTCCTAATGGTAGCATAAGAGAAGAGCAGGGGACCAAGACAGCGTCCTTGTGTAACACCTGAAGATACTTCATGTATATTGGACCCATGTTCTTAAAGACTGACATAAATCTGTCTCTCAGTAGCATATGATTTGAACCAATTGAGAGCACACTCAGAGAGACCAACCCAGTTTTCAAGGCGATTTAATAAAATGTGGTGGTCAACCGTGTAAAGCAGCGCTCAAGTCTCAAAGAATAAGGATCGATACTTTGCTGCAGGGTTAAGACGGAGATCATTCCTTATTTTTGTTATAGCTGTCTGTACTGTGGTTGGACTTAAAACCGGATGGTTTTTTTTTCTCAACCTTGTTTTTGTTTTTAAATCTGTTAAGCTGGTTAAAAAGGACTTTTTCAAGTATCTTACTGATGAAGGGTAAATTGGGTATGGGCCTGTAGTTGCTTAGCACTGTGTTGTCAAGATTAGTTTTTTTCAAGATCGGTTTAAGAACAGCTGTTTTGAGTGCACTGGGAAATACACCTGTCTCCAGTGATGTGTTTATTATTTTCAAAAGAATCTATTAAAATATTAATACCAATATTATATTAAAAATGTAATAGTTGCGTGGGGACAGGGTCAAGGCTGCATGTTGAGGTCTGTTACGGCTGTATGTATTCCCCTGTTTCTTTTCCCTCTAGTTCCTCTGCCCAGGAGGAAGAGGTTACAAGCTCCAGTTTCCAGTTCAGCAGCAGAAGGGAGAGGCCTCTCATCCTAGGATGCCTCTTTGAACATTCTACATGTTTAATTGTAATAAATCCTATAGATTTGATGATTTTAAAGGTGTCTTTTGTGTTGTATTTGGGTCAGTGGTGCGAGTTTGTTAGCCCCATAGGGCTACCTAAGGGTGGGGCATAACAAGGTCTTACTTTGTCTAACAACTGTACAGAGTTCAGCTTCAGAGATTGTGCTGAAGCATAGACTGTATATATTGATGGACAGAGGTTCGTCCGTTAAAAGTGAAGCAAGCGCTAGTCCAGAGCCCCCTGGTGGCTGGCTGCAGTACAATGCGTAGCTCCGCCCATTCCCATGTATTTTCAA
The DNA here is from genome assembly GCF_036324505.1 of Eleginops maclovinus. Classification (NCBI taxonomy): domain Eukaryota; kingdom Metazoa; phylum Chordata; class Actinopteri; order Perciformes; family Eleginopidae; genus Eleginops; species Eleginops maclovinus. Next base: position 27,819,817 of record NC_086350.1, read on the forward strand.
TGGGCAAGTAACCAACTTTCTATGTCACTTTTCTCACCTAAAACAAATTTTGCATCCACAACTTTTTATTCGAAAAAATAGCTTTCAAGGTGCTTCACATCACACCACTTTTCTTTTTCCCGAGAAATTATTTTCTTTAATGTTATTTTAATAAATATAAAAGGGGCGTGGTTACACTTTGATTGACAGTGCAGCCGCTTGCAACCTCCTTCAACATTTCATTTCATTCAGAGTAGCTGTAGGCTCGGCTGTAGGCTCAGGCAACTCATATTTGTTTTATTTGCTGTTATTACTTTACATTTATATATTGACAGTCATGTCGTGTTGTGCTGTTGATTGTACTAACAGGCCATCTCAGGGGAGCTCTGTGCAGTTTTTTCGGTAAGTGAATATTAACTTAATATTAGCTAGCGAACTCATTAAAATGACGGTAGCGATAGCTTAGCCGCTAACGTTAGAAAGTTAACTTAATTTGACAGTAATCTATAGATTTTCGGACATCCTTGAAAGGATTATGGTCATATACCAACGAAAAACAGATAGATTTGTATGTTGAAGACGCTCGGAACATCGAGATTTCTAATGAGAAAAAAGTTAACGTTAACGTTTAAATATTCTAGGCTGAATATTTAATGACAGCTGTCACAGCTGGCTTTGCGATGAGGGTGTTTGACGTGCTCTGTGAAATACATGAGGTGAAATTAACAAATAACATTATTCTTAGTGACATTAGGTAGAAGGATGGTTATTATTGTTATTATTTATGTATCTTATTTGACATTGTGCCAGGAATAGCGATCTAGTTGGCAATCTGTTACGTTACGTTACCAGGTTAATTTACCTCAGCATTCAGCGGTACTATGCATTATTAATTTAAAGATAGAACTAGTCTAATCATTGTCAGTATATTGTCAGTTTATTTTATGTAACGATGGTGTGATAGTTCTTAGACAAAGCCGTGTACGTGAAGGATTTCAAACTTTAACATTAACAGTTCTTGGTAACATTTAATGAGATTTAATGTTAACGTTATGACAGCTGTTTTCGCTATGAAGGCGGTTTAACTTCGCTAGCAAAATAAGCTGAGCCGGCAGACTTGTGTTCATACTTTATAGATACAGTCAATAGTCTATATATACAGTCTATGATACAGTCTAAGTGGGTGCTAACGTCAATCTTAACTTCACCAACTAGCTATCGCTACTATGAAGGTTAGCTTCTATGCTATCTAACGTTAACGGTAATGTCAATTAAGTTATTAGCTGGTAAACTGGTGTCTACAATCAAAAAATATAAGCTGTCTGAGGTGTATTTCACAAACACAGACAAGAGGTTTGTTTTACATACGTTACACTTACCGGAGAAAATCCAAATACCCAGACCGAACTGGGCACTGTAGTTTCAGCCAGTTTAGCCCCAGAGAGTCGGACTCGGCCTGTGTGTGTGGTGGGGAACGGACGGAGAAGGGGGCGTGTTTCACTCGATAAGGGGCGTGTTTCACTCGATGAGTGGGCGGGTCTGATCGCGACCTCCTCTTCACTGCGCATGCTTCAGATTCTACTGCGCAAGCGTACTTCGAACTGGCTCCAAATTTTCAAAGATGGCGTCGCCTCGGTTGCTTCAATTCTATAGAACACAGCTGAATGGAGCCACTCTGTCCATCTATATATACAGTCTATGTGCTGAAGTGATTCAGGAGTGCCCGCTTGTTTCTGGGACGCTTGTGGGAGTAGAAAGCGTGATTCAGACACTGACTATGGATTAATACATCTTTCAACCCCAAATCATTCTCTTAAAGGTCTCCTGTTATGCAAAATGCACTTTTTTCTGTCTTTTATACATACATATGTGCCCCCAGTGTGAAAGGAGACTCACAAGGTGTCAGAAATACAACCCTCTCTCTTTTCCTCCTGACCCACATCTTTAAAAAACGGGGGTACAAACGAGCTGATCCAGATTCGTTGTCCTTATGATATCGTAAGGAAAATGTGGGCTGGCTTTACATTGAACTCCTGGCAACATCCTGCCCACGTGACACGTCCCAACCTAACGTCCCTAATATACAGTCGAGTTTATTCCCCCCCAGCTGTGCCTGTGTGTGTGTGTGTGTGTGTGTGTGTGTGTGTGTGTGTGTGTGTGTGTGTGTGTGTGTGTGTGTGTTCAGCAGGATGTCTGCAGGAGGGACTTGGAGTTGTTGTTTATATAATACATATAATGTCTCTGTTCTAGTGGTTAACACTGAGAAGTGTTTCAGAAATAATGCTGGATGTGGTTTGGAACAGAATATGGCGTTTAATCACGGCAGCGTTTAGCTGAGTTTCTCCCGGTACAAAACTCTCTTCAGAGGAGAGATCATGACGCTCCAAAGGGGCGTGGCCAGCAGCTCCAAAGGGGCGTGACCAGCAGCAGCTCCAGGGGGCGTGGCCAGCAGCAGCTCCAAAGGGGCGTGGCCAGCAGCAGCTACAAATGGGCGTGGCCAGCAGCAGCTAGTTCATTTAAAGCTACAGTCACAGAATCAGCACTTCAGGAACAGGGCTGAAATAGCGGGGGATGAGGCATGCTACACTGGGGGATCTGTTTGCTATTTTGAGCAAAACACTTCAGACATGTTTTGTATAGATATGGGCCTTCAATATGTTGTTAAATTCTAGCATAATAGGAGACCTTTAACATAGAGCAATGATATAAGGCGGCTGTGGCTGTAGTTGTCTACCAATAAGAAGGTTTGTATTCGATTCCGAGCCCCCACAGTCAAATTATCAACATAGATAATTGACCCCAAACTGCTCCCTAAGTCCAACGCTGTGTGATGGTCTCAGTGAGCAAGTCCCACCTTCTATGACAGCCTCCGCCTCAGGTGACTTATGTAAAAGCATTTTGAGAGGGTATGAAGACTGGAACACCACTAAATAGATAAATAAATATATTGTATAAGGTGCAATGTCTAAGCTATAGAGGGAATATTAGCCTCAAACATAGACAAGGTTATTACTCTGTCCACTTCCACCCAGAAATATATTGCATCACTTCCTGTGAGTACCAACAGAGACTTACCAGAAAATCTAAAGCCTTCATGGACTAATTATAGATTGATAGTTTGTAGCAAAATGCACAGCTGTGTGTACAAAGACCCAGAGTGTGACTTTAAGTGTTATATTGCTCTCTCGGTAACACATGTCGTTATTCAGTGAGCATATCGGTGTGTGTGTGTGTGTGTGTGTGTGTGTGTGTGTGTGTGTGTGTGTGTGTGTGTGTGTGTGTGTGTGTGTGTGTGTGTGTGTGTGTGTTTATTGCATCTGGGCAGACTTCCTGTTTATGCAGCACAGGGGCCCCGGCTGTGACTCAGAGGTTGGCATGGTTGAAGGACCACAGTTGCCATGCATCTGTTGCCAGGTGTTGCAGAGAGAAACACTGAGAGCTTCATCAGGGGACCCTCACTGAAGAACCTGTTGGGAACTGACACCATGGGACTCCATTTCCCAGGGTCCTTTAAGGATGTCATAACCCCCCTCACTTCCTGCAGCCTGGTATCACTAAAGGAAAGCCTCAGGTTGTAGTGTCATTTATAGAATGGAAAACTCTAATTAAACAGTTTTGTTTTTCCAGAGTATTTTACTCAAAAACTCTCTAAACAAGATCTTTAATTTAGTACATTGTTATTTTTGATTTACAATAATTATTTGTATCACCTTTAACCTGGTCGTTGTCCTGTTGTCCTGGCAGAAATGTCTTTAACTTTTGTTTTACCACTTTTGAATTTGTATGAGATATGCATAACATCTGTTTTGTATTTCATATGAAATTATGTTTAATGCATTTGTCCCTGATCAATATACGTCTAAATAAGAAAATAAAAATAAAGTACATCTTTATAAATACTTATTATAATGCTTTTTTCTATTAATGTTCTGTTTTTATAGAGCTGTTTTGTACAGATGCAGTGATAGATGACAGAGTATGAAACTCTCTAAAGTCATCTGTGAGCGCTGAGAATAAATCCTCTCAGGTGTCAAACTATACCCAGACACAGTCTCAGCGTCAGGTTGCTTAGCAACCAGAGTTAAGTGAGGACAATGGATCAAACACAGCAGCATCACGTGAACCTGTGTCATGGTAACCACTACATCAAACCCACCCTCACAAAAGTGTTAGTCTATTTATTTTACAGTTTTATTTTGAAATGTTTCCCCTCTGTTCTCTGGTTTTCCTGTCTTCAGTTTCCCTCCTGTCTGATGTGTTCACCTGTTTCCTGCCCCCCCCAGCTGTGTCTTGTGATTACCCTCCTCTGTATTCAGTCTTCCCTTTGTGTTCCTGGTTGTGTCGTGGTCTTTCCCGTGTTTGTCCGTGTGCGTCGTGGTCCAGTCAGTCTGTTTCCCGGTTCTGTCTGGAATCCTCTCGGCTGCCCTCCCGTCCTCCCGGTTTGTTTTCAGTTTGTTTGCTACTTCTCTTTGGTTTCACCTAGCCTGCCATTGCAGTGTTTTTATGTTTTGTTAGAACAGCTTTTGTTAAAGCATACCTGTAAACTCAGAAGGGCTGAAAAAGGTGACAAACTAAACCGTTGTAGGGGGGTCTGGGGTCTCCCCCCCCCCCAGCCTTTGTACACGTTGCCTAGCAACGTCGCACATGCGCATTATATCCTGCTCCGCTCCGAGTTATAGTAGTAGGCTATACATGCGTTTCGCATGAACAGCACGTTAAGATCTCGGCCAAGTCGTAATTAAAAGCAGTTCTTCATTATTTAGGTTAAGCGGCGGTAACGCCAGTGTTAAACACGGTGTTAAACACGCAAATGCCGGTTGGTGTGCGTACGGTACAGAGTGTTTATCGGTCCACGGCCGTAATGAACGTGTCGCATTGGTCCATATGTAATGCGCACGTTCTGTTGTTCCCATTGGCATAGAGCTATTGAACATTAACTTTAACAAAGGATACGGATAACATATAGCCCACGGCAGTTTTGTCATTGTATGTATAGCCTATATTTGTATTACCTATCATCATTCAACATGTAGAATGAACGTGTAATCTATAGAGTCGATTTACATAGATAATTCACAACCATGAACCTAATCTGGATCTTAAACCTGCCAATTGCCAACAATTGTTACTACATATAAAATGTGTTTTCGTTTTTAGATCGCGTGTTTCAAAGGCATCTGCGTCTTGTGTACATAACACAGCGCAATATGAATAATGTCATTTCCAACAGTGAAGCGTTATATGTGCTTACTGTAAACAAAATCTACACACGGTTGCCAGGTGTGCACTGATGCGTTCAAGGTCTTCATCAGTGGGCGAGCAGCAGTTTTTAAGAGAAGATTTATTTTTGGGACTTTGGTCGTGATGTTTTCTGTCCGTGCCATACAAAGAGCCGAAAGATTTCCCATGATGCTCTTGGCCGAGCAGCGGCCTGCGAGGCGTAATGCTGGAGGTTTGGCGTCACCTTTGACCTTTTTAACTTTTCGTAGCTACTAAAAAGTTGATGAATGCGAAACCGAAATAATTGATCCGAACGGATCACGGATCAAAGATGATCCGTTGCACCACTACTAGCTACTCACTAAACCACACGGATGTGTATTTGTTCATTACGTGTTCGTTTTCATCCCTCTCAGATCTGACCACAATGACATAGCCGCCAGTAATATCAGGTAACAGGACGGATGCTGTGGAGATCAGCCTTCACAAACGTATTCTTTTCGCATTGAACGAGGTGACGTAGAACGGGTCTAGCTAGGCTAACTTTAACACAATTCACTGAGGTTAGCTAGCAACCTAACAAGCTGATAAGCTAAAGCATGTCAAAACACTTTATTTGGCTAAAATAATTTTACTTCAGCAACGTTAAAATGATACAGCATACAATGTTTTTGCCAGAGTACCTGCTACTAGACTTACCTCAAAACTTGTATCTGTAACGTATCCCAAAAATTGTCCAGAAGAACCACTCGCTGACTACTGAGCACTCCACTCCAAGAGGGACCGATGGGTAAAAAGACGCGCGCTGTGGTTTATCTTGCTTATGATTGGTTGGTGGTCGTGGAACGCGAGTCATTTGAACAAAGATTTTATTTATTGTGAAGATAGCAAACTTGTTTCTTGTTCATTATACAGTCCGTTATACAGTCTATGGTTGGTCGGTCAGTCGTCGGTCAGTCGTCGGTCGCCCCCCCCCCCTAAAAAAAAAACTCTTCGGATCTACACGATTCACGTCAATGACATATTTTGAGTTGAAAACGGCGAATTTCGCCGAAAGGTGACTAGTTTGCAGGTATGTTAAAGAATTTGTTATACGCCCATACCTGCCTTGACCCCAACAATGACAGTTAGAATGCACACCACATATGAATATGAAAACCTATCTGGGTATTACCCAAGGCTGCCTCTCCACTAAAGGAAACCTGTGCCATGCAGAACAAGAAGGGGCCAGCATTCGCATGCATTCATACTGAAAGGCAGCAGACGTCTTCCTGGCTTCCAGCAGCCCTGCAGTGTGAGGGCAGATCTGCAGCACAGACCTCAGGTCAGCTGCCCACAGCTGGAGTACACAACTCAAATACAGTCCAAATAGATCTAACCTTTTAAATCAGATGGATTTAAACACAGTTGATGACTTCTGTTGTCTTTACAAACTAAAGGGCATCTATTGGTTCAACTGTTGTTGGAGTTTCATTGACAATGGCAGCTCAGAGCAGTCCGTGAACACATTTCAGAGAGAAAGTACACCGAATTCAGCGTGAGCATTTGTACACATGCTGTTGACCATGTAAACAAGTAAAAAAAAGGAAATGCACACAAGTAACATTTCTATATGAAAATAGTGCATCAACATCTTCTAACAAGATATTTGAATATCTTTCTATTAATATATACCTTTTAAAAGGTATAGCATTTGTTTTATTATGTATATAATGGTAAGATTAATAAGCCCTAACACTATTTTCTCAATCATCTTGTTGAGGCATATGGTTTGACATGGTCTAGTTTGTTATTTCTTATGAATTCTGTTGTTTTCACACTGATTTGAAGTGGGCGGAGCTTGAAGGTGATGTCATTCTCTGAACCAATCTGGCAACATTTCACCCAGAGACCCCTCCCCCAACAACCCGGAGTCAGCATAGCCTCCGTTCAGCATCACGATACTGACCTACTCACAGCAACAAGAACATGGAGGAACAGAGAAAATGTATCACTCTGAAAAAGAGACGCCCAGCATTCAGAGTGTGTGTGTGTGGTTCAGGAGTCAAAGAGAGTCAGTGTTTGCAAACAAGTCAGGCTGTTATTCTGTTACATTCAGAGACAAGCAGAGTACAGGAACATACAGCACAGATACAAGCAACCTTTAACAGTTCAGCTCTACACATACTGAACTCATGTTTACATATTTACCTATTATTATTTACAGATCCATAAGCTTCTGGTCAGTAAAATATCCACGCATGCCATCAGCATAAAAATACATCTGTCATTTGAAGTCTACCTAAATAGAGCTGTACACAAAATAATTACAAAACAGATCTAATTTCACATTGTTAGAATATTAAAAAAGGTTCAGGCACGATTCACACATCTTTCAGAGAGGGTGCATCCTTCCACCAGGTCACATGATCCTCTGTCAAACGGCTCATGCTGCGAGGATGAGAGATACCACATGTAGGCGTGTGTAGCTGCTATGGCTAAGACACTTTGAGACATGCAAACAACTGGAGAGGAGCACATGGTCACACCCTGCGGGCCAACACCTCTGCTCCAGGACAGGAAACATGGAAACCTTGGGCGTGATAAGACTCAATATGGCAACGATGGTAGGAAACCCAGAGAAACACACCAGTGCTCCTCCTCTGAACACAAACAAAACTAATATCTTATGCAACAAGACAGGATGAAGAAGGCAACAGAGCGATCCCGGAGTTTAACAGCAGGTTATAAATAGCATTAGCAAATCCTGCATATTCACAGAACTAATATAGAAAATGACCCATAAAAATGACAAACACCAGAGGAATACACTTCAACAGAGTATGAGCTACTGTTGGAGCTAGTGTAAAAAAAAGTATTGTATAACAGTCTATAACAGAGCTTTAAGATGAATGACTTCAGAAAGGAGGCAAAATAAACCTGTAGAAGAAGAAGCTTCCTTACGCTCCTTTACCACCAAACCAGTTCCAGCTCTAGCTCCAAGCTAGGGCTTTTATGGTTCCGAACCCAGTAGTGTTTCCACCGCCCAGAGACCGACTGGTGCTGCGTCATGACATCACCGTTTACGTCGTTGAGCGTTTAATCTCTCCCCTCCGAACGAAGTGTGGTGTATGGGTTCTTGCCGGGCAGCCGAGTGGTGCCAGCTAAGAACCGGTTTTCGGTGATTAGAACCGGCCTCGCTGCGGTGGAAACAGAAGAACCAGAGCTTAATCAGGCTCTAGTCCTGGAAGTGGTTTGGTGGAAAAGGGGCATGAGCAGGGTCTGCTGATGGAAGTACAATCAGTGTGTAGGCACAGGGGAAAGCCGCCGTATACAATTCTGCTGATTATGGCTAGCCACTGACGAACAGGGGGGGGGCGGTGCCTCTCCCTGAACAAGCCTTCACTCAGTCAGTTCCCATAGCTGCCTCAGACTCAATAAGCAAACCCCCCCCAGAAGCTGGCAGCAACCTATTTTTTAAAAACAACAAAAACATTCTGACTAGAAAACAATCACGAATGCAAAGGTAGAAAAAAAAGAAATGGAGATGTTTTCAGGTGACAGAGAAATAGGGAGGAAGAAGAAGAGGAAGACTGGAAGGACTGAAAGCAAACGGAGTGGTTCTGCAGCTGAGCGTCATCCGATGCATAGCTTAGTTTCAGGCGGCAGGCAGGCCAGGTGGAGCGAGTGTGAATGCGTGGGGGGTGGGGGTGGGCTCCTCGTTCGAAGGTTGTTAGTCTGAGCACTGTAACACAGATCCATGCTCTGTGTTATTAAATGCTACAGATGGCTGTGGACTCCAGGAGTTCTGTTTCTATCTGATCCTCCAGGCAGAGCGGGGACAGCGAGAGGCCTTGAGCTCAGGGACCCTTCATCCTCCACAGCCAGTGTTTCTTCATCAATTCGCCCCACCCCCCACCCCCCCGTCTCCTGGATCATTATCTCATGGTGGAGGACGCTCTGAAGTAGGACAGGAACTTGAAGCAGAGGCTCACCACAAAGTACCAGATGTTCCTGGCCATCTGGGATCGGGCGATGAAGACGCGCCAGATGAGCACCACGAGGACGGTGTTAAAGGTGTAGCGGATGTTCCTCAGCCTGGGGAGGAAACACAGTGAGGTGTTCATGGACTTCTAAAAGGAGGACTCACATTTGAGGTTTGTTATGGTAAAGAGAGGAGGTGTCACGATCAGATCTAAAGTTCAGTACCATCTACATCAGGGGGATCCAAACCACGGCCCGTTGTCCATTTTGAATTGGCCCGCACCAAATTCTTATAGTATGTATTTCTTAAATATAAATGTAAAGATATATCACACAGTAGTATTCATGTGTTAATAAGTCCACTCAAAGTATAATAAATCCAAAAAATGTATTTAAATAACAAGCTTGAAATAGACCCTTCATATGTCTCCTTATTATCAGCAATCTGAGGTTCCTGTTTTAAGGGATGAGCAGTAAACTCAATATATGAAACCCTACGGAGAGCTGTGATGTAGGGTGTTCATTTTCCTAAAGCCTTTTGAAGTATCAATTGACCTACATTTAATTGGTTTTGCTAACTTATGACTTAACCTAGAAGGCAATATACCTAACGTTTAGTGAGGGGCCCAGCCATTCGTATGTTTTTCTGTATGTGGCCCTCAGTGAAAAAAGTTTGGACACCCCTGATGTACACAGATATTTAGTTTGTAAATCCTGCCTTGTTTTAATTACTTTATAGTCTGCATGCTGAATCAAGAGCTTTGTGAAGCTGAGAGGATTACTGTCTCTGTACTGTCCACTACAAATGATCATCTGAAAAATTATTGGACAGAATCAGTTGTGAATGGAAAGACGCAAAGCAGAGGACACTCTAAAAGATGTGCAGGTCCAGCAGAGATGACCTAGAGGAGCGCTCCACAGTATGTCTTGCCGTCCGTCTTACTTGTTGAGGTGTTTGCGTGCAGCAGGCAGGCCCGACAGCTCTTCATTCAGGACGTATTTTTTGGTGCCCATACAGTAACTCTCCATGTATTCCGCCCAGTGCAGCTGACGCACATCAAAATTGAAAACCTACAAAAATCAAACACATTCTGTTAAAATGTAAACTTTGCAGTGACTGACCAAAGATGCAGACTACAACAAGAAGGACACCATCTGGAGATTGATGACTGGCTGGTTCCCTAAATATTTGACATTTTTGACAGGGTACAAAATAAAAACGAGAGAAACTCCCTCTGGAGGGAACACAGAGATTTTGGCCTCTGCAGACCATTTACATGCACTAAAACCAATAGAACACACTACAGGAGAGAGAAACCCCAAAAAGCACATTAAGGCCTCTTTAAATATGAAACACAGATTTACTGAGATGCCACAGCATTAGCATTGATTTAAGGTTAGTGCTAATGTTAGCATGCTGACAGTCTGTGACATCCAAGCTTCCAGGAAGTGCTCCGGACTCTGAGGAAAATATTCGTAGTGGCCAAATGGCGGTACTACATCTTCCAGTCCGTGATGTCACCAGGCCCAGAAAGACTTTTTCCCATTGACTTACTTTGGGAAAGAGACGTCTGTAAATCGGTGGATAATGTTATTTAAACCAAATAAACTACCCAGTACGAACCCTTTTATAGCCCTTATTGAAAACATTAGGTCCTTAAAGTTGTAAAATGCTCTAAAAGCTGAATCCAGATCTATTTTCCCTCTCCATTCCTTTTTCTGGGCCGAAGCGGGAGGTCGGGGGCGGGGCTTAAGGGGAAACTCAACTGTGATTGCTCTAGGCTCTGACAGTCAGGAATGATGGGTAATTTGTGATATTTTGCTCTGGAGAATCTCAGGCCATTTTGTCTTCCTGCGCCAATGAGCAGCTCTCGTAGGAATGAACGAGGCCCCGCCTCCAACGCTGGATCCAGCTCTGATCATACATCCATGATGACAACGTCATCCTGCCGAGTTTAGCAGATAAAATGTATCATGTTTACAATCTGAGTTTAGCCTGATACCTTCCCACATATCAGTGGTTAAGACAACATTTGGAAACACTCCTGGTCCTATTCCACTGAACTCATACCAACTTTAAAGGTGACATCAGCAACGAGGGAAAGAGTTCCATATTTCGGTGATGAAGCTGCAGATGGCATTGGTCTACTTTAAACCCCAGTGGTCTCCCCCACACTCAGCGGAGTATTATCATTAGCTAGGAGGGGAGGACGGCACCGTGGTGTGAGGCGTGTTCGGATCAGGGAACAGGGAAGTGGAGGTAACATTGGCAGCCTTTCAGTCAGCACTCAGGGACCTTAAGGTTGGGACTCGACTGCCGAAACTCGACTGACTAACAAATTGCTTTCCAGAAAGGCACCCCAAAATATATATATATTTTTTCATTCGACAATATTGTGGAAATAAACTATTAAAGGGTATTTTTTAATATGAACTTAATATACTTCCGTCAAGATAATTAGTGAGTGTCTCATAGCACAGGAACAATAACTCTAATGTGTGACACAGAGTGCTTCACTTCCTCCTCACCAACACCCCCAGACGCAGATTTCAGCAGACAGTCATCTCTCTGTTCACCACACTGACGTCAGCCCTGGATGAACGACTCTCTATTGCAGCCACCCTACTGTCAGACATTAACTCACTGGGGGAGAGGGGGAATCTGCCCTGTCCTCAGTGTTTACAGCCCTGTGTGGCGGGCATGGGCAGTAGGGTTTATAAACACAACCCCATCATCTGTGTCCTCCCACCTTCTTATCCTCTTGGCTCATCTGGCCAATCAGCATGGCGACGTTGTCGTTGCTCCACACCCAGGAGTGACTGGTGAAATACTCCAGGACCATCATGGCTTTGTGGAGGCGTGTGATTGTCTTCATCATCCTAAAATAAACGGGCAGTGAAAGCAAGACAGAAAGAAAAGAAAGAAGAAATGATGTGGAGGAAAGAGACAAAGAAGATTGGAATGGAGAAAGGTGAGCCAGAGAGAAGGAGATGAGCAGTGCAGGAGGAGGAGCAGAGGAGAGAGGTGGGGGGAGCAGGGAGTAATGGATGAAGAGCCAGATGGGGCCATGGTGTTGGAGGAGAGAGCAGAGACAGAGGATTAGGTAGAATAATTCAAAAGTCACCTTATGGCAAAGTGCTTTTATACTGCACAAGATCTAATTCAGTCTGAAATTGATTATTTGACACCCTGAAATATGCAATTTTTTTTCACAAGATATGAACAAATTACAAACATCTAGTAACGTATTTTTAACTCCATTCTTAATATACGCAGGAGGTAATATGAGCTGTACCGTGCTGTGTGTTTGTGCACCTCTTGACATTTAATGATCTCAACTTAGCGCTTTTAATTCTTTATTAATATTAAAGTAGTGCAAACAAATTGTTTTACAGGTTCAAACATTTTCAAAATAAATCATTATTCTTTTAACACATTTTCAAGATGGTCAAAGGGGGGACAGACACTGAGACAGCACTTCAAGCACTAAATGAGACTCCGGCCCTGAGGACAGGGAGTGGAGCATCAGCTGGACACTAATTGGATTCACTCCGCAGGTCAGGAGGACTCGGGACCAAAAAACACATTCAGGTAAGATGGATTCAATATGGATTTAAATTGGATGTGGTGCCAGAGGGACAGAGAAAGCCCTCCTGTCCATACAGGGGAATCCAGTCAACATCCTTTAGTTTAGTTAGTTGAGATGTTAGCGATAATTATTCAGAACGAGAAACCATCAGTGGTGTTCAGGGCGGAAGTATAAAAAAGCAGCATTAGGGTTAGAGGGTCTCTGGGTCTCAAACTGCACGTTTTTTGTAATTCATTGAAAGTTCTACATTTTACCAGAATTTTAATTGCATGGTTGAAACTTTTTAAATTAGTCAAAAAGGCCCTGATCCAATAGGCCCGTCATTCTGAAAGGACATTAACAGTAACTGAGGTGGATTGAGACTCAGATTCCTCCTGTCTTCATTCCGGGGAAGTACATGCACGGCCGATCAGCACACAGAGGCAGACACACTGACAGAACAGCTGCTGACAATCCCAATCACATCACAGCTAGCTACTAAGCCAAAGGAATTTCAGACAGCCAAACAGGAAGTGAGACTCAGCTAATTAAGCGGTAACTGCAGCTCACATCTACCGTCTGAAACACCTGAGGCCCGTAGAGAAGAGAGAGATGTGGACATCGATCATTTCACATGCATAGGAGGTGTGTTCAGTGGGACATGATTCATCTCTGACTGGACACCATTTTTTCAAGTCCCATGATGCCTCAGGATTTCCATGATTGGGTGAGAAGTGGGGGGTGGCAATAATGGATGTCATGTTCACAGCATGGCTTGTTTACAAAAAGTCTTCCTTAAATTAAAAAAGCATTCCCAAAAATACAGAGCGCAGCTGAAAACATGCTCTGATAGAAGCCAAATCGTGTTGTCATGACAACCTGTCTTCACATACAAGTGCAGCTGATGCCATGAGGTCGATTAGAGACACAGCTGCCCGGACCCTTCCCTTCCCTCCATCCCACAGAACCAGTCAGTCAAAAAAAAAAATCAGACAAACAGTAAGGCAGGGTGGGGGGGGGGACTGTGGGTGCTGACTGGCAGGTGGGAATGTGCAGGGTGGGGGGTGCCGTTGCAACCTTACCGGGGCTTGCGGCCTGTCAGCCTGAGATAGCCGTCATACAGCAGGGCGGGCAGCGTGTGGCTGAGCGCGGTCCAGCACTGATTAGTAAGGGGGTTGGAGCGCAGATTGACATTGGGCCTTCTGAAAGCCTGCTCTAAGGGATTGGTCTTGAAGGTCATGTTTATACAGTACTCTGTAGAGAGAGACATATGACAGGACAAGGAGGACAGAGAGGACAGAGAGGACGAGATGAGGCGAGTTTCCTCCTCTTCTGAAGAGCATTGCAGGCCCAGTGTGAGACCCTGCTGTCATAACAACAGAATGATATCTGAAGGCTCCAGACATTCAAATATCTGGATCTTAACTTTATTTAGAAAATGGCCACATGGGTTGGGTTCCCAAAAGCATCTTCATACTGAAATCCACCAGAGTCCAGTATGAGCTGGACTGAGAGGCCTTCAGGGCTGACGGTTTGGGAACCCAACTGAGGACACCAACATAGTAAATAGCAAGCTCTGAAGAGTGCAGACCCCAGCAGAGAGCAGCGGGGGTCTGCACTCCTCCAACACAACTGCACACAAGCATCATGTAACACGTTAGCACCGCAGTTAGGCTACAACACTACAGGAAAGTGACAGACTAAAGCAGCAGAGGTGTGTGGGTGTGTGAGGGGCGTTAAAACAGCACGTCCAGGTCGGCGGTGACGAGGTTACCTGGGCTCTCGTCCAATCAGCCTGAGGTACAGATCATAGAGGAAGGCCGGAGCCTTGTGGCTCACGGCGATCCAGTACTGATTGATAAGGTGATTGGATGTGAGATTAACATTGGGCCGACGGAAGGCCTGCTCAAGGGGGTTCCTCTTGAATGTGGATATTACATGGTACTCTAAAAACACAAGTAGTTCAACACATCATCAAATCAGCAGTTACACACAGTTTCATCTGCCTGACAGTTTCTGCACTGCTGGCCCAACCATTACATAACTCATCTAATACACTTGTGTTTGACTCTTGATTTTCTGCAGATAAATGCTTGTACATTGCCTTGTTTTTATGTTGCTGCAACAAAAAAAATGTCCCAAATTGGGATCAATAAAGTAATTCTATCTATCGATTTAGTTTATCAAGAACATCATGGTGTACTAAAGGACATAAACTCAATAAACAGCAATACAATATAAGGCAAATCCACTAGATGTAACTCACTCAGCTTAAAGTAACTATTAAATTCCTCTAATACTTCTCGGATGCTGCGTATAGTACTTGAGGTTCACAAAGGAATTCATATTTGGAAAAACAATTCCACTGACATGGACTGATCACATCTGTCCCGCAGGAGCAGCTGGAGTCCAGTGCTCATTGAAATGTAGACGTCTAAGTTTCAATCGTCTTAAGATTAGTCAGCTACTCTACCCATGGTGAGTGATTTCATAGTAATCACCTGAACAGCTACTGAAATGGAGCTTGTGGTCGACTAAACCCTGAGTTAACATCGTATGAAACAGATCTGCACTACTGCAGTCTGGAGGCTGGCAGAGGAACAGAACAGCTAAACCTTGAATCAATTTGACTGTGTCAGCAGTATTTATGCACTTTTCAGACAAAATGTGTCCTGAATCCAACATCAGCTCTCTTTAACTCTTCCTGTACCCACCCCGAAGGATGCATCCATTAATGCTTTTCCTAAGCGAGGTAAAGCCTTGCTGTGACACAGCTGAAGAAGAGGTATGGCTGACAGACTTCACTGTGTTTATAGTAAACCCTCAAACTGAAAGATAAATACACTTTGTTCAGGTGTAAATATCAAATCATCTGTGTGTAGAATGACTAAAGGGCAGGAACTGTGATGTCTGGGAATAATGTGTTTCTTCGGTGTGTAGGATCCTCATAAGGACCCGGCTCTAAAGGGTCCATAGGGGCCAGCTGAACTGAAGCTCTTAGTTTGGGTGTGCCAGACAGTGGATCATATTACAACTAGACCATGTCATTAGACAGTAAGGCCTTTACAGAGCCTGTGTTTAGCAAAGAGAAAGAGGAATCATACCAACTTCTCCCCAGCGGAACGGGTTGATCCCTCCGGTGGTGCAGTTGTACACCATGAGGTTTTTAGACCTGTGATATGGAGGCAGTAGTTCAGGGTTTCATTTTACTTTCAAAAGCACATAAACATTTCCTTAGAAGATGTGTGTGAGGAGTGTCTCTCCGACCTGTTGAGTGTCTGAGAGCCAGAGTACCAGGCTGCAGCCAGCGTAGCGTTGATGACCACGTCCACCGGCACCAGGTCAGCCACCGCATCGTTGGATGCTCTCATGGTACGCAGGATCCCCTTACCGGCCTGCAGAGGGCCAGAGAGAGAAACTGTGAACTGCTCATGAAAATCTAGCACCATGTTCACAGGGCTCTGCAATGTCCAACCAGTTCTAGAGCGAGGAGGATCACCCTCTCACTTTAGATTTCATTCACTTTATGGCTCTTTGACAGAATGTGAGTGGCAGATAAAAGAATGGCTGCAGTCAGAGGGTAGTGACTTTCAGAGAGGGAGGAGTACTCAGATCTTGTACTTGAGTAAAGTAGAAGTACCAGAGTGTAGGAATACTCTGTCACAGTAAAAGTATTCTAAATGTTCCTCCAGTGAAAGTAGAAAGTACTCTCATCTAAATGTTCTTAAAGTAGCGACAGTAAAAGTAGTCATTGTTTGCCATTTCAGAATAATATCTCTGATATGTTTTATAATGATTGATCATTACTCTCCAGCTATCAGCTCGCTCCATTTTTTTGGTCCAATCGAGAGGTGAACCGGTGACCCTTTGGACCCAAGTCCAAGCCCTTACAGACTAAGCCACTGCCACTCCCAATACAAATAGATTTAGTGGAGTAAAAGTACACCATTTACCTCTGAATTGTAGTGGAGAAGAAGTACAAAATGTCATGACATGGAAATACTCAAGTAAAGTACAAATATCTCAAAATTGTACTTAAGTACAGTACTTGAGTACCCAGTTACTTTCCACCTCAGATGACTTTGTGAACTGATTTTGTTAGCGCTCTAGCTCCACAGTTCATGTTTACACACCACACCCACAATATTTTCTGGTCCCCCTGTTTTTGCCACAGGACATGAGTACATGTCTCCAGGAGGATTCTGGCAAACAGCAGCAGTAAACAGGCCCACACCCACAGGAGAACTGTCATCTTTAAAACAGGTTTGTCTGTCATTAATAGGAGTTCATGCTGCAGTAGATGTCCTTGGATGTAATAAGGTAGGTAGTGCTGCTGCATTTGTCAAACAACTCCCTGCACGTTTTCACATCCAGGCGGTTCCTCTCAGTGTTAATGTGTGTGTTTATCCTTCTGTCTTTAGTGGAGCTGAGCCACCATGCTGTACTGATCAGTTCATCTGTCTAAACATTGATATGACCCAGGGTACGGGGGTTTCTGTCAGTACTTACGGCAATGAAGATTCCACTAGGTCCATTGAAGTTATCAATCCAGCCCTGAGAGAGCAGTCAGAGGTGGGTAGCATCACATTAGAAGTGAAACATCAACAGGGATTCATGCAGACACTTTTACTTTTTCTTAGTTACCAAATTACTTTTAGAAATGTAGTCATTTTGGCCCCTGCCGTGGAGCAACTGGCTGGGGCACCTGCACCGTACACCGGCGACCCCGGTTCGATTCCCGACCCGTGGTCCTTTCCGGATCCCACCCCGACTCTCTCTCCCACCTTCCTGTCACTCTCCACTGTCCTATCTGACTAAAGGTAAAAAGCCACCCCCCCCCCCCCCCCAAAAAAAACAAAAAAAACATTTGAACTATTTTGCAGCATTTGCTGGCTATACTGACTCGTTTGCAAGGAACTGCTTGATTTCTTTACAGTTTGCAGAATAACACAGCTATGATATAGGCATTGGAAGCAAAAGCAGGTTCTGCATGCTGTAGCCTGAGGTTAGTATCGGTGCAAGCAGCATCTTGATGGGTGCATACAGCCGCAGAAAACATTAAGGGACCGCTTCAGCGTTATCATTTTCTCTTGTTTTATTATTTATAGTTGTGTCTTTGAGTTAAATTATTTTGTATTTTATTGTATTCTCTAAACTACTGACAATTTCTGACAGTCTCTTAATTTTTTCCAGAGCTGTGTATACAATGCATCCGGAAAGTATTCATACCCCGTCACTTTCTCCACATTTAGTTATAATGCTGTCTTATTCTGCATCTTACCAAAATGGATTAAATTGACTTTTTTTTTTTTCAACATTCTACACGCAATACCCCATAATGACAAAGTGAAAAAAGCTTTTTAGACATTTTTGCAAAGGTATTAAAAATAGATAAATAAAAGATCACAGGTGCTTAAGTATTCACACCCTTTGCCATGACACTGAAAATTGAGCTCAGGTGCATCCTGTTTCCACTGATCATCCTTGGGATTGGAGTCCGAAGAAGAAAGGGAGAAACTGCCCAAAGACAGGTGTGCCAAACTTGTAGCATCATACTCAAGAAGACTGGAGGTTGTAATGGCCGCCAAATGTGCATTAACAAAGTATTGAGTGAAGGGTGTGAATACTTAGGTATATGTGACATTTGAGAGTGTTATTTTTAATACATTTGCAAAAAATTCGAAACAACTTTTTTCACTTTGTCCTTATGGGGTATTGTGTGTAGAATTTTGAGAAAAAAAAGGGAATTTAATCCTTTTTGGAATAAGACTGTACCATAACAAAATGTGGAAAAAGTGAAGGGGTTTCCGGATGCGCTGTACATGTACACTTTGATGAGAGGGAGTCCTTCTGAAAACAGAAACGTCCCCTTAAAGATCCTGATTTTTCAAACTCTCCTAAACCAGAAACTCAACAGGCCCTCTGCAGTGGTTGGTCAGGAGCTAAGGGTGTGCAGAGCTGTTCTTCCTCACACGCCTCACTCCTTTGTTTGCAGCATTAAAGAAGGAAAGCTTAAAGACTAGACAAACAGCTGGAAATGGACCTTAAAATCTGACTATTCAAATGTTATGTTGTGTGTTCAATATAAACAAAAAGACCTGACTTCTTTTGTGCTACCTGCTAAGCTAATTGTATTTTCTTCCCTACTGTAAAGTGGAGAAAGCCTTGTTTCAAACGACCTATAACTCCTGTGAAGCAGAGCTCTGTCAACATGACCCTTTTTTTTTCTTTTAAAAGCTTACCTACCAAAAACTTTAAAATGAATGAACACAATCCTACTGCATTATTCAGGAGATTTTGAAAACACATAATATGACAAGAGCCCCACAGTTGGTGTAGGTATTACGGTTTACCCTTTTTTAGTACATTTTAATATCAGAACCTAAAGTTCATCTGAGGTGGAGTGGACGACTCCCATTGGACGATTCCTCCCCCTCCCTGACTCTCCCAGGACAAAGCAACACCAACAGGCTGAGGGACTCACAGGGAAGGGCTCCTTCCAGCTGGCTCCCACGATGGAGGGTCTGACGATGGCGACGTTCAGGTCTCCGGCCTCCTGCTGCACCATGTACTCAGCCAAGGCTTTGGTGAAGGTGTAGGTGTTGGGACGCTCCCCGATGAGCTTGGGAGTCAGAGCAGACACCAGCTCATCATCCATCCAGCTGGACCAAACACAGAGAGATAAAGAAAGTTATTCATTAAACCAGAGACAGTTTTAATAAGGAGCAATACACGGGAAATAAATGCAATAATAATAATGAAATAATATAATATGACAAAGTGATATACAATAGTTGGAGAAATTCAACTCAAATCCTGAAATGTCAGAGTCATGGTGGCACTGGAGGACAAGTCTGTAGGACGCATTACCGTGGAACCATGGACATTAGTACAAAGTGTGTCCAAAAATGTCAACGTGATAACTCAGGGGATTATTAAGGCTGTTGCAAACGTGCATGGCAATCCATTCAGCAGTTTTAAAAAAACTTTAATCTACAGCAAAGTGGTGGACCGATGCCGCTGAAAGATGTAGTCATTAAAGGTTTAAGTGCTGGCCCTGCAGACACAGCGAGGAACACATGGTAGAAACATATAGAGGAGCATGATGGTGCTAACGTCTCTCATGAGAAATCATTGAAGTTTCTGAAAGAGCTTACATATTCTCCCAGGAACAAACACACACCATACTACACACCCCTAAGTCCACACCCATGTTGTATTATCCATTGTGTGTTTTGGCCAGGCTTGGTATTTTGTCATTTCTCCTTTCTACTTACTTCAGAAACTCTCTTTTGTGTGTATATGTGACCTCAGCTCTCCTGTAATCACTCAATCACTGACCGTTGGATCAAAATGTCTAAAAGTGACATGTTATTGAACAGGTAACAGAGCAAACACAGTGTGTGCCAATTTCATAAGAGTTTCTTTAACTTCATCAACAAGGGATGAGGTACACACAGAAATCAGCAGAACCTCAGGTAATGTTATATGACACTATAACAGGGGATATTTGCCCATAAAACAAAGTATCTAAAAACGCACCTTGAATTTTTTACTTCTTTCATTAAAATAGAACTGCTAACCAAAAACATTCAACACACAAAGTTGCCCACATTTGTTGGGATTGTGCCAGAACTAATTAGAAGCTTCTAACTTCTTCTGTACATGAGTTAAGACCATTCTCATGAACAGTGTCAATGGGCCTTTTTAAAATGTACGTCTTAACATGATGTATATCATGGCAGTTCCGGTCCACAGTCACACACAGGGACACCTGGCATGCTTTGAACCACAATGGGTATTCATGGGAGTATTGTGTCTCACAACACACATTTCCCTGTGGAGAATGTAGCTGTTGGTAGTGGATACACCCAACCCTCTGAATCAGACACCCCGATTGGCTGTGAAGGCATCCAATCGGAGTGTCCGATTCAGAAACGTGACTCCTACACTCTATACTCACCAACAAAGATGGTGGATGAGAATATCGCGATAAAACATACAGAAAACAATAAGCAATGCGTAAAGAAAAAAGGTGACACTATCCCCATCTTTTCAGACTTTATGCATCCGTTTTACCAACGCAAGTAAACTCACAAGGAAAAACTTGATATTGTTGTTGAGCGCTGTTTCTTTAGTTTAAGAGGAACAAACCGGTTTGCTCAAACTGCTGACAAGTTATAAAGCTTTGGATTACTAATCAAAACATTAAACTTGCAAAAAATTAAAGAGTTATTTTTGGTTCAAAAATCATAGACAGGCAAAGCAAAATGAAACCTGCATAAATCTGGATCAAACCTTCTCCACTCTATGCAAAGAAAGGCCTCATTCAACATTCCAGTCCGTGTCAAACCAGGCCGCTCTGCATCAGACAGGAACACATCTCACTGCTAAATGTCAACTTTGTTTCATTAATTCCACAGCAGAACCTAGCATGTTTGCCTCAGACTTCTCTACACATACATCCCTCAGAAGCATGGCACTAATCTCCCCTCACTCTGCAGGCTGATGCTTCACTAATCTACAGCAGCAGCTCAGACTGGCAGCCTGGACAACATGAGTGCTTCTGAAGCAGCCTTTCCTCCCCGGCCCTGCTAAGCTGGCATGATCAGTGTATCCCCGACATTAATCTTCAGGATACATTCTCACTGGCTCTTTATGCATCCATAATCTGAGGAAGTGAAGAATCCTTTTGAAACTCGCCCCATAAACCCAATCTATGATGACTGATGACACCGTAGAGCACGAACACTACCGGCACCACCACAGCTGAGCAGGGAAACTTACTCCAGAGAATCGATGAGTCTGCGGTAGTCTACGGGGGGGGTGTATACGACTTCCTCAATGAGCTCTCGGTCACAGTTGGCGTAGGCGGTGGAGACGTGAAGGAAGACCTCCAGATGCTTCATCCTGTGGGCCAGGGCCAGCATCTTCTGAGTAGCCAGCACGTTCAGCTGCATCGCATCTCTGGAAAGGGAGAGAGAGAGTTACGATTTTAGTTCACCGACCCAACAGTACGCCTGGGGGGGTTCAAGACAAACATTTTGGAGTTGTCCTTTCTCATTTCTCTAGCTATGATGTGGTTAGCCTAGTTTAGCATGAAGATTGGAAACAATAGCTAGCCCAGATCTGATCAGCAAGTGAGACCCCTCCCGGAAGCTCCAAAGCGTTCTACCTACCACATCACATCTGTATTAAAACAGCAATGAAAAGTCACACTGTGGATCCATTTCCTGAACAACAGTCAGAGCCCCACAGTCTTGTCGCAGGGAGGTTGCCAGGTTTGGTAACATCATGCAGTTACAGCCCCCCCCCCCCCCCCCAACCCACGGTTCGCAGACGCTGCACAAAGGGACTGCTGTTGGTGAGGAAATAGTTCCAGCATATAACCCCACCTTAAACCACACTCTAAAAGCAGGCACAGTTTAAACAAACAAGATGCATCATGTAAACTGCTGAGCTTCAGATGTGCTGGTGGGCATACTTTCCCTCTATGGACGGAAGAGGGAAAATCAGAAAAGAATAATAGGGTATTATCTTTAAAAATGTAGAAAAAGTATCTTTAAGTGTTGGTAAAGGCTTGTGAGGGGTGGTATAAAACTGTAAAATAAGTTTAAAATAGCTGCAAATATTAAATCTGAATGATAATGTGTTTATAAGATAACAGTTACCGCACCATTTTGTATTTTTCTTTTTTCCAACACACTTGTTTGCCAAAATTTGTAATGATTTCTTTAAACACCATTCTCAGTACTGACAGAAGACACACAGATGGCATCAAATATGACAAACTCAATCCTACAGGTCTCAAAGGTTTTAGGGTTAGATAAGTTAGAGTTAACTTTCTATTTCTGTGTACTTCTAACTGAAGAGAGAAAGATCTGTGGACACCATGTTGTTTTCTCCCTGCCGAGTCAAGCAAACACTCATGATCAGCTGACTGAGGACACAGCACTTTAGTTAAGTCAACTAGATTCCTACTGACGGTTAGTTAGCAGGCTATATGACACAACCGTTTCACAGGATTACACTCAAAACAGTTGCCCACCTGTGATACAAAGACGACATTTAGCCTTCCATTCCCAATGCTGCTTTTAATATTTAGCATGTTTTTACATAGGATACATCACATAGCTGTACCAAACTGGCAGAAAGAGCGGATTGATAAAGGCCTGCTTAACGCTCAGAGAGAATTAGCCGGGGAAAAGATGTCCTTATCCCAAGAAATGTATCAGAGAGATAGAGGAAGTGGAGCAACACAAAGCAGGCTCACTTGAGGGGCTCGTTGAAGCGGATGGTGGCGGCACAGTGGAACACAACGTTGATGTTGTCGGCCAGGATGCTCTGATCCTCCTTGCTCAGGTCCAACTCGGGCCGGATCAGGTCGCTGCTCACTGCTGTGATCTTCTCTGCAAAGCCGGGCTGCTCGCCCTGCAGCCTTTCGAACAACTGGACGAGAAAATGATCGAATCAAAAACACTTCTTACAACTGTGCAGTAATAAATTGTAAAGAATAATGTGGTATTCGTTTCAGAGTTCCATTTGTTTGCCAACTGTTGTCTCATGTTGGATGGCTGCTGGCTGTTGCTTGACTGCTAGCTTAACTGATCTCAGCTCTTTAAATACAGTCCTCCTATCATCTAGAAACCGATAATTAGCAAACCTACAGCACTCTGCAACCAATGTGAATAAACCAACATATGGTACGCATGATTTTTCCTCATATATAGTTCAACATTGATGTTGAATCAACATCAAGTTGAATTGCCTCCGTTGTGGTTGATGTTTTTCAGTAGGGCTAAATTGTCTGTGTCACACATAATTAGGGTGTGGGTATCAAACGGTACCAGTTCTTAAACGGTGCGTGGACCGATACTTTTTTTTTTTCTAACTCCGGTCGACGACATTATAAAACAGTTTTCCTTTCTTTTTTAAAAATGTTTTATTTGAACTTGAACAACATATTAACTATAAACAGTTGAAAGAAAACTTAAATATATTAACTAAATAAATAAATACAAAACACAAATTCACATAATAAATAAACCTTAATCCGACTACAATAATTTAACACTAAATAAGATTTACAGCTCTAACAGCAACACAGGCCTGGCGCCAGGATAAATGAGTGAGGTGGCAGCTACAAAATCAGAGTGGTGATTTTTTTTTTTCATAAAATAAAAACAATTAATGTACCCATGCAAAACAACGGAATAATTAGAACATACGGTTACTGTTTCAACATTTAAAACATTTATTAACCAAATCACATAAAAGAAATCGCAGAAAGCAGAATTCCTACAGTTAAGCGGGACAGTGAAGTGCTCAATCAAGATCAAGAAAACACAGCGAGCATCACCGTTAAAGAAAGAGTGCCAGTTTACCGAGCAGATGAAGAGAAACAGAACCACACAGCTCCAAAGGGGCGTGGCCAGCAGCAGCTGCAAAGGGGCGTGGCCAGCAGCAGCTACAAAGGGGCGTGGCCAGCAGCAGCTACAAAGGGGCGTGGCCAGCAGCAGCTACTTCATTTAAAGCTACAGTCACAGAATCAGCACTTCAGGAACAGGGCTGAGATAGAGGGGGATGAGGCATGCTACAATGGGGGATCTGTTTGGTATTTTGGGCAAAACACTTCAGGTATGTTTTGAATAGATATGGCTCTACAATATATTGTTCATATACGGCATAATAGGAGACCTTTAAGCAAATGCTTCATACACAGGAACACTGATTGAATGGAAGTACCTGTACAGCACTGATGGTCAGTGTGGTTCCACAGGCCCACAAACACATCTGCTGGGGGGGGGGGTTGTACATTTGAAGTGGCATCTGAACAGTGTTGCAGCCAGCTTGTTTTTAAAGGAGCTCAGACTAACCTATGTAGGAGCAGGCTTCTCCTAACACCTATCATATCATGCCCCCCCCCTTCTCACCACTCACCTTGCAGTTGATCATGTCAGCGATGCGAGCCTGGGGGCTCTGACCGGCTTTGGACCGGACCAACACATACACACTTTTGACTTCTGGGCAGGAGCGCAGCAGCTTCTCCAGCAGCACCTGAACAGAGAGGGAGAACATGAGCGCCTCCTCTCCGGACCTTGCTGGAGCTGCCAGCACACAAGGAGCGCCTCCTCCACAACCACTATCAGGTTTGCTGCCAAGTACTTTTACACACAAGGGATCTGCTTTAGTGTATGATGATGCAAACATGACAAAAATAAAACACAAGTATTTACACCCAATTTAAATATACAAAATTGATTAAAAATAAAAAACTTACAGTACAATCAATATATGACAAACTGCAGTGTGTTATGTTTCAAAGTGGAGGGCTGTGCAGAGATGAACATGGCTCACAGTATTAAGACAAAAGAACAGAATACAGCAGCCCAACCCCCCCACCCCTCACTCAAGCTGCTTCTTTTTAGTCAGAGGAGATGTATTCTCCTTCAATGGATCTCAGACTCGGTCCCCATAGTGTTATGGAACTTATTCCTTTAGGCTATAAGCTTCTGGCTCAAGGACAAACCCTTTAACTTTTTTCCCATATGGAACCCTTTTCTGGACTATATTGGAGGTAAGGGGGCCAAAACCTTCCGAAATGGTTTATATGGACGAGCATGGATGGAGATATCAAGGCATATTTCCATATAGCTTACAATGTATAACAAGCCTTTATGTAACTGTTGTGTTTTCATACATCTGTATATTCCTTCTACTGTTGTGCTGTCTTTGTAATTTTCTTGATATATTTATTTACTTAATTTGTATTATTCTTTTTTTCCTTTGACCTAATCTATTTATTTTTACTTTTTATTATTTTACTGTATGTGTGTAGAGTGTGTTCTGTGTTTGGGATAAGTGGAAAAAATGGAGTACATATTGGTATCATGCTCCTTGTTTGGGTTACCCTGTGAAAATTATGAATATTTAAGACATAAGAAGAATGTTTTTTGGAGAAGTGGAAACAAGTAAACCTATGTGAGGCATCGGTCTTCCATTACAACTCCAATCAGAGTAAGGAACATTTGACCTAATAAATCTCTCCGCTCATAATGTTGATGAAATGAATTTCCTCTAAGCCTGATTTCACAATGACTTAGTACCCTCAGTTCTTCAGTAAAGGTCACACTGAATATTTAACCTGAATTTTCCCATTTTTCAAGACATTGAAACACTCCAGGACAAACTGCCCAGCATACTCTTCTTCCTGAAGGACAGCCTGACTATACCTCATCTAAATCAAACAATGGCTGCTGTGTTTGGTGTCTGAGCGAGGCAGTGAAAGGACAGTCATCTGAATTCCTTGCGACTGTAACGCCTATCAACTAAAAGGTATTTGGATACCTGATGATAAGTGTACATGCCATCACATCATCATCCCCAAAACACAGTCATGTTGTTGGCTTTGGTCGCGTCTGATTGGCTACTACTCTACCTTGCCCATGAAGCCTGTTGCTCCACTGATCAGCACCGTCTTCCCTGCAAAGTATTCTGGGATGTTCACCATGATGCCTGTCGGTCTGTACAGTGAGCTCTTCAACACCACAGCGCCTGCAGGGTGGGAAACAGAGAGAGGACGCAGTGTGAGACGTGGAGACAGAGAAGGGGGATCTAACAGGACCTTCATAGACATTGACAATGGGAGAGGATGTTAGGATAGAAGGAGGTTCAGTGAGGGCATAGAACACAAAATGATTTGATAATGGTTGTATTTTTTTTGCATTTTAAGAAATTATTGACAAAGCATACATAACAAAATAAACACATCTATGTACATGAATTAACTACATAGCAGTCGACAAATCCAAAATTAGTTTAATAGTAATAATAATAATAATAATAATAATAATAAAAGAATGGATATAATATTTATACTGAGGTATACATTAAATCTCACTACATTTCCTCCAGCATTCTGAAGTGAGGTTTTGTTTGTATTTACTTTAAATTGGGGGTGTCTTAAAGTAACAAATTACAATCTTCCTTGTTAATTTCATGAAGGGTTTTCAGAAAAAGCTATCAGGATTCAGAAATGTTGTCATCCAAATATGGGAACTGTTTTTGGGTCTATAATATATTTATTCTGTATTGTGTATTATACTATCTTATTTATACCTGATCCACAGTGTATTCATGTTCTACACTGCTGTCAATACTGCCTATACTAACCCTTTTCTAGACTATCTTGGAGATGAGGGGGCCCAAGCCCTCCGAAGTGGTCTCTATGGACGAGCATGGACAGAGATTTCAAGGCATATTTCCATATGGTTCACAATGTCTAACATGCCTTTCTGTAATTAACGTGTCTTGTCAACCTTGGTGTACACATCTTTATAATCCTTCTACTGTTGTGCTGTCTTTATAATTTTCTTTATACAATGTATTTATTTTATTGTATGTGTGGAGAAGTTGTACTGTGTTTGAGATGATTGAAAAAAGGGGGTACATATTGGTATCATGCTCCTTCTTGAGTGTGTTACCCTCTTAAAAATCAATTTTAAAAAATCAATAAACAAAATACTGCGTACACTGTTCGTAATGTAAATACTGTCAGATTTATATATTTATATTATTCTAAACATCCCTCTGCACTCATTGTTCCCTTCTGGTTGGATGCTAACTGCATTTCGATGTCCTAGCACTTAATGACAATACAGATGAATCTAATCTAAAATGACCATTTTCTTTTATAAACAAAAAGGTAAAAATGATGTTTCTGTCGATTCACTAACCATGAGTGTAAATATGTGTAGTGGACTGTTTGCTCAGCAGCTCTGTATGGGCCTTATCAGTCCACTGATGAGGGTTTATCAGTGCAACGACACTCTGAGCTGATAACAGTTCAGGAGATAACTCATCTGATCATTGACTAAAGGACTTTCTCTTATCAGCTGTCGTGTGACCTGGCTGCAGTCCAACTCAAAACAATATGAAGAAGTTCTATTCAAAGCTACAACAAGTATGCTAGCACAGCTCAATCGGGCTCTTCAAACTGTTAATGTCTAAGGCTATCATCTTCCAAATGACAACATTACTAAAAAAAGATTGTCAAAATAACAGGAGCATTTATTACGCCTTTGGAATAATGATCAGGAAACTCTTGACACTAATACTGGTGTCAGCGTGGGTTTACAGCTGACATGATTTTAACACTCACTGCAAATCATTTAGTCATTCTAAAACCAACCGTCTACATTTACCATCTGGGATTATGTAGGTTAGTGAATAAAACAAAGATAGGCTGGATGAAAAGCTAAGAAAATGTCTGGCAGTTATTTTGAAATCATAGCAGAGCAGCATACTTCACACTACCTGAAGTTAAATGGATAATCTTTTGTTATTCTTTGCCCGGGCAGTGGCAGCTCAAGCACCTCTCAGTGAAACCAGTTCTTCAGCTCTCACTGATGGACTGCAAAGCTTCTCAGCGCAGGCTCCAGGTTGATAGTCAGTGTTCAGGAGATATTTATTCATGCAACTCGGTTTTAACTTTTAATGTGTTCAATTGGTTGATGTCTGGATCCCTAATTACTGAAAACATGTAGGCTTCTCCTGAGGGGACAGCGTCTGGGAATAATGATCAGAACAGGGGGGCACTTTTTGAAATACAAAAGGCAATGTTGCTGCTCTTTCATTTGCTCATTTTATATTCCTAACGACAGGTGGTTAGACTTCTTCCAGTATGATGTAGCTTCCCCAGCACCGTATGATAAATAATAAACATGACCTTTTCTGAATATAATCTAACTTTATATGTGTATGTTCAATTTGAATGACAAATTGTGTATCAATGAGCCAACAGGCTACATGACAACCGATTCACATGATTACACTCAAAACTGTTTCCCATCTGTGATACAAAGAAGACATTTAGCCTTCCATTCTCAAAATCCTGCTTTTAATATTTAGAATGTTTTTACATAGGATACATCACATAAAGTGATATATTTCATTCAAGCTTAGCTAGCAAGTCGAGAGCACACTATATAAACAATAGTATTTGTAGATTGAGTGATCCTTAATGCTTAGCGTGACTCCATTGCAAAACCTGTCCTAAACCCAGAGATGAGTGAGCATTTTCTCCCTTGTGTCGAACATGTTTTTGGTTAGAAGCCTGAAATAAGCTCTGTGGTTAAGTAGACTGCAGGCTGAAGAGATTTTAAATGTTGTTCTAAGACAGAAAATACGGCAGAAAGGACCCCACTGGAATGTCTGAATGTGTCAGAAGTCGCTGATGAATGGTGGAACTTCAGGAGAGCTGACTTCATTTCTGCTGTTGTGACTTCCCCATTGGGCTCTCCAGTGCTGCTGGCTGTGGACACCTGCACAGACTGGGCCAGCGCTGCAGAGGAGCAGTCTGCAGCAGCACATCTGAGCCAAGGGCTCCCCCCCCCCCCCTCATATTTATAATGGTAAACACAGCCAGAAGCCTGCAGTAATGTTTTTCGTCATTGATGTTATGGCAGTCCATACTGCTTATTGTTTTTCGAGAATGCTCCTGTTTGTTATACACGAACTTCACACAATAAATAATCAGAAATGCTGACCTGTATGCCTAAAGCCTAAAAAACCGATTGTGATTTTTTCAAAAAGTGACAGCCCCTAGTGTGTGTGTGTGTGTGTGTGTGTGTGTGTGTGTGTGTGTGTGTGTGTGTGTGTGTGTGTGTGTGTGTGTGTGTGTGTGTGTGTGTGTGTGCTGTCCTGCACAACCTGATGTTGACACACGGTCAGTACAAACATGTGACCACAGTCCCCTACCATGTGCTACTCAATTACTGGGTTTTACAAAGATGCAAACAATACCTCAGACAGGATGAGAGCAACCCAAATTAAACGGATCAGGATTATTTCCACTTCTGTTTGTCTGGCTGTAGGAATGAGCACTTGACTCACAGCAAAAGGTAGACAACGTGTTTTGGTAAGAAATGTATACTGTACATGTTCTCGGACAAAAACATAGGAAATAGGACACAGGAACATTTGAATGGATCAAGAATTAGTGCCCGTTGTTAAGGTAATGTCACATATTCGAGAAAACAAACACAATGTTTAGAGGAAACTTTTGGATTTACCTTTAATTTTGTAATTAATCTTAAATAACATAAATCACTTAATCATCATAAATCCTGAAAAACAAACTGGTGTCCTGCCCTGCAGATTACATTAAAGCTTATCAGTAAGGACTGAAAGGGAAATTCGTGTTTAGTCTCCAAGATATCAAACTGTAGGATCTGGAATCTTAAGCCGGAGCAGGGACCTGCCTTGGCCTTCTTCCAGTGCATCCTCCATCAGGTGTCTGGGTAAGAGCTCCTGCAGCTCTCAGGCAGGCAGCACTTGATCCCTGATGCAACATATTCACTTTAAATAACCGATCAGACAGATTAAAATGCTTAAATTGAGCACCTGTGGCTGAGGTTAAATGCCCAGCAGGAAGAGTCTCACAGGAGCAATCTATCCCCGCTGAGCGAGAATACCCACCGACAAGCAAAGGGATGCAATGTGATATTTCAAACCTTTGTCACAGAGACATTTCCTCAAATCTCCACATCAAAACTAAATATTCAGATTCAAGATTCAATCTATTTTATTAACTATCCATCTATTACGTACAAAGATGTATCCAGCAGAGATAACTCAAAGGCAACAATGTGAGACCATGGCGATGGGTGTATGCCCCACAACTCCAGAAAGAAATGCCTATAGTGATGTCACAATGCACCATCTCTGGTGGCTTGTATGGGCTTGTTTTCCAGGTCAAATCACGCACACAAGTTAAACAGTACAAGAGGAAAGTCATGAGACACCAACAGTAGCAAAGACTAGAGACTGAGCAGTGAAACCCAAGAGCAGAGACTCTACTGTCTGTTGGGTGTGGATCTGACAGTAAATAAAATAACCCCGAGGGTGTAACAGTTATCTGTAAGCAGGAACACACAGCTTAAATCTCTGAGACTGTACAATGTAGCATGTTGAATAGAAGAACAATATCTATTCACATTCAACTATTAACTTAGCACCCTAACCCTGATGATGGCACCATTTACCATTACCGCCCCCCCCCCCCCAACATAATGCAAGGAACATAATGCTTCCTATTCTGCCAGCAGTCAGACACCCTTCATTTACAGCTCAAACTAACTACAGAGGAAACGACAGGCTGGAAAAAGGAGAACCATTGCAAATTAAGATAGTTGTTTAACACATGAACCCCATGTTGGCTGGGGGGTCACGACTGACTCTATTAGTGACAGTAATAGGTGAGTAAACGGTATTATCCACAAAGTGTAACTTTCTCCCTCTATCTGCGTATATCTGCGACCAACACCCCTCCCTCCCTCCTCTGCATCTCTTCCTACACCCCGTCACACGCTGGAGCCTCGCGGCAGTTAGCTTTAGCAGACCGGGGTGGCTACTCAGTGACTGCAGATAGTGCACATTGATTGAGGGGGGGTACGTACCCGAAATGTCGATGTGTCCCGGTTCTGGAAGTTGTGAGTTGCTGTGCGGCGGAGCGGCGTGAGCAGAGACAGAGGAGCTGAGCAGGAAGAGAGCCGGGGCGGAACCATCAGCCTACCGACGTGACGTCAGCGAGACGGCGGCCCCCGGCACAGATAGGGTAAAAAAGAGGCCCCACTCCTCCGTATTTCTATGGAAGCCAATTTCCGCAAAAATATGACCCTGTAAGTCATAATTATGTCTTACTATCTCAAATCAATGAGACATTTTAAAATGAATTTAAATCCAAATAATCAGATAGCAAGCCATAATTACGAGATGGTAACTCATAATAAAGAGATTATTATTATAATTATGAGTTATGGGATTCATTTTTTATTTTAAGTTGCGGAAATGGGCTTTCCTTACTTATTTCACAAATGATTCAGGTAAACTAGGACTCAGGCAGGCTGTTGTTGAGGGCCTGTCAGGGGTGTGAATAAACATGAACTGGAATCGAGTGATCATTAAGGGTTAGCTCACTAATTGCCAAGGTTAGTGAGCTAAAAAAATTCCCACAACCATAGACAACCAAGTCTTATTCAGAATTAGTTAATCCATTCAAGGCATTGCTACTATCAGGGTAGGGAAGGTTACTTTAAACAAGTTTTCAGTTACAATTAGTAGTTAACAAAAAAAATGTATCAGTAAACTAATCTTATATCACAGTATAAAGTAATGTAATCCGATTACTTTCCTTTACTTTCGGATTACCTCAACACCTTAAGCAATGCAAATAAATTAAATAGAACAAAATAAATATCAATGAATTGTTTTTTACTGAAGTGTATTATGTAAGACTTTACATTTGACTTTGATACAGTTGATTACATGACTTTACAAAAGAAGAGACCAAGATAATCAGGATCAAAAAAGTGTTTTAGTTTTAAAGGTTTAAAAAAAGACGAATAAAAGAAGATTGGCCCACATAAACTAACACTGAAGTTAGATTAATCAATCATTTGTGTGATAATAAACTGTTTATATCCCCCTCTCCATTCATTTTGTGATATCAGTGCCTTGAGCATGGGCAGACATAGAGAGGCCAATGGGTGGCCCCAGAGCTGAACATGTTCTCAGGAGCCCCCACTGCCAACCCTCTGAGGAATGTTTATGACTACAAGAAGTCCATCCAACAATCTGGTCTCAGGTTAATACTGGACTGTGATGCAGAGCCTCTCTGAAAGCAACTCTGGCCCGGATGATGGACCTTGGACCCCTGGGCGCCATAATAAAAAAATATGGCGTCGCATTTCATTTTTATGCAGATGATTCCCAAATCTACCTGCCCCTGAAAACGAATGACTTCGATTATATTCAACGACTGTCTGATTGTGTGCAGGACATCAGAGCCTGGATGGCCTTGAACCTTTTAAATTTGAATGAAAATAAGACAGAGGTGATAGTATTTGGACCTACTGAAACCCACTGTTACAAGTCTTGGGGTACAGATTGATCGCGATTTTAAATTGGATAAACAGATTAATTCTGTAGTAAAATCCAGCTTTTTTCAGCTGCAAATGTTATCAAAGGTCAAGCCTTTCCTTTCTTTTAATGATTTGAGAGGGTGATACATTGTTTTATCACAACTAAGCTTGACTACTGTAATGTCCTTTACGTTGGAGTTAGCCAGGCTTCCATCTCCCGCTTACAGCTAGTTCAAAATCCTGCTGCTCGCCTATTCACGAAAACATGCAAGCGCAAGTAAATTTCACCTGTTCTGGCATCTTTGCACTGGCTTCCAATAAAGTTTAGAATTGATTTTAAAATGTTATTGTTTGCCTACAAAGCGCTTAATGGTTTTACCCCACCTTACCTGAAAGAACTCTTACAACCATATACTGTACATCATCCCGGTCACTGAGGTCTGTTGACAAGTTCCTCCTTGTGGTCCCGACGTCGAGGTTAAAGCAACAGGGCCTTTGCTGTAGCAGCTCCCCCCCCCCCCCCCAGATTTGCTTCCACTTTGCCTGTTTTTAAATCTCGTTTAAAGACGTAGTTGTTCTCTCGTGCTTTTACAGACCATATGACACGTGTCAGTCTATGTCCTTTAAATTGGGGTTTCCTATTTTGTTGTGTTTTACAAATGTCTTTACATCGTGTATGAGGGTTTTCAGTCTGTGGACATTTTTCTGTTTCTGTTTCGTCTAATATATATTTATTGATGTACAGCACTTTGGTCAACTCTGTTGTTTTTTAAATGTGCTATATAAATAAAGTTGGATTGGATTGGATTGGATCTACCTTAGCGGATTGGTTCCCTTTCTATTTGCAATCTAATAACCAAAACCAATTGACACTATGGGCAGTGCTTAATTTGTAAATCATAAGGTGCCGGAACGCAAAGTACATGACAGCTCAGGGATGACGAGACGCGTACAGGTCCCGGAACGTATACATAAAAGGTGCTGAAAACAACATGAAAATGTCCACTTGCAACGCTGTGGGACATACAAGCCTCGATTTCAAATAGTATCCATGGTATAAATGTTATGACGATAATTTACAATTATTTTAGGATAGTACGCACAACGCACAACAACAACACATCACCACAGGTGGGACTTCAGTATACAGCCAGCAATCAATTTCTCAACAGGTTTAACGTGTAAAAAATATATTTATTATTCAAAGATTGGCACGGCGGCCTATTAATAGACAGTATGTTTGCTCACCATATTTAGTTGTTTAAAACACCCCACATCACGAGCATGTCCGGATTGTCCTCCATCTCTTTTTTTCTACTTTTACTGCGTGTGTCTGTGGCAGTTCTGTGTCCTTTGGCCACCCAGGACCTCACGTACGGGACTGGATTGAATTTAGCCAGGGGGGGTCCAACAAGATTTAGGAAGAGTAAAGATGACATGGTGGATGTGAGCAAAGAGCTACGGTTGGGAGTGCAAATCAAGTTCATTTGTGAAAATCCGCGCTCACATTCAGCACTTGCAATTGGAATGCTGTTGACAGCAAGTAACTCCATCAGCTCATCGGGGGGGTCTTTGCCATCTGAGTCTCTGTACCTTCTGTAGGCCCGTATGACTGCGCGCGGGTTGGCAATGTTGAAGCGCTGACACAGTGACTCGACCTCAGTCTCTCCATACAGCGCACCTGCGTCCTCGGGCCAGTATTGTGCGTAAAGCACCTTCAACTCCTCAATGAACTTGTTATATCCAGTTTTATCTGGCATCCGGCCTCCTTGAGATAACATACGGTCCTCCAAGTTCTTGGCCACAGTTAGAAAAAACTGCTTGGGGTCGAGTGATCTGTCGCTTGATTTTCCTCCATTCAGCGTGATGCCATGGAAAGAGTTTTCCTCAATTCCCCTTTGGCTCAGTTCAGTGTAGCGACCTGGCCGATCCGACATGGCCTCAAGTACCCTGATTTCCCGACAAATTGACTTGTGTGCTGAAATGATGGTAATGTCTCGTTTTTGAAGCTCGACTGAGAGCTCAGATAATTCTTGCAATGCATCGCACATTATGCCTAAATTGTTCACAAACGCATGCGAAGATAAGCGCATAGCAAGCCCACTGTATGTTTGCTTTGTGACACTGTTACGGGAGGGATCTTCTGATGCAGTTTTGAAATGCTTGTAAAGTGCTGGGTAGTTCTTCCACACTGCTTCAACGGTTCTAAAACTTGATGCCACCCATCTACTGTCTAAAATACGACCTATTTTGCATAGCTGGACATCCAAGCTCTCAGCTGACTCTCTCAGCTCCATTCGATTTTTGTTAGATGTGCTATACAGTGCATATATCTTGTCCATCAATATTTTAAAGTGATTTATAGCACCCATCTCTTTCACTACGTCTGCGACTGCAAGCTCAAGCCTGTGGGCTGAGCAGTGCCACACAGTAATGTTGGGAAACATGGCCTGGAGCCGACTCGCCACTCCGCTTTTTTGCCCTAACATAACCGAAGCACCATCACAAGTTACTCCAATGAGGGTCTTAGAGAGAAAATCCTGTGTCAAATGCAGGCACTCCAGAGCAGACAACAGTTTGTGGACAATACCTTGAGCAGTTAGATCATCTAGCTCTACGAGTTCAGTAAAAATGTTTGTAGGCTTGTCCATATCGGGCAACTGAGCCCTAATGTATATTATCAAGCAGCTCTTTTTGCTTAAACTGGTTGACTCATCCAGCATTACACTGATTTTGGGAGTGCACTGTACTATTTTTTCAAACAGTTTTCTTTTCATTTCTTCAGAAATATGTTTCTGTATGTTTCCACATGCAACATTGGAATGTAAAATTCTCCCCATATCGAGTCCATTTAATTCTTGGCAATCAATCTCCTGTTCGAAGCCATATGCGGGACGGTGGCGTTTAGCCTCCTTGTACGCCGTGCGAAATACGCGAGCTGTAGTGGCCATCTGTTCAGACTGACTATTAATTATAGATTGTCCTAAAGTGTCCACTTTTGCCTTTTCGAGAATGTTTGCTGCTGCTAGGTGAGCCTTGGTACGGGCATGTTCAAATACCTTTTTTCTAAGTGCGCGTTGCTGTTTTATAATATCTGAAGCAGATGAGGTTACTGTGCATAAAACCCACTCTTTTGCCAGTTTCATCCCCGACGTCTTCTCTGCCCCCAAAGTCCCCACCGCCTTACACGTTGTGCAACCCAAACCTGATTTTCCCCTAAAAAGCCAGGGATAGTAAGTCTGCTTCACTTTTAGCTGAGCTTCTGTCCAAGCAGTTGTGCATCCCATCCCTGACCTGTCGCTGGACGTCCCACACTCCTCTACGCTCTCCTCTCCTACTGACTCTTCCTGCTGTAAGCCTGATGTCGCGGTTCCACTTGCCTGCTCCAGCTGTTGTACCGGGCTAGTTGATGCCAGGGTACCCACCGGTTGCTGTTGGTGGTCCACCTGGCCGACGGTAGCTGGCTCCTGCTCCGGCTGGCGGTGAACCTGACCCGCTGCTGACACGGTGCCAGCCTCCTGCCCGGGCTTGGCTAGCTGTCGGTTAGCTAGCTGGCTAGCTGTTGCGGCGCTAACCTCCTCCTGGTTTTGACCATCAACATGACCGCTGCAGCTGCCCTCGTCGCTGCTTGTGGAGGCTTTTCTGACTCGTTTTGAAGTGTCTATTACCTCTTCCTTCTTTTTGAAGAAAGACAGTAAATTTAACTGTCTTTTTGACATGCATTTAATTAGTTTCTTCCTCTCTGCGAAGTGCTCCTCATGTGGCGAATTTCAAAAGTGAACGCGTTTGTCCGTTGGTCCAGCTTTTCAGTGCGTCAACACAGATCTCCGACTCTTTCAAATCTTAATCTTAATAAACGACATGAAATTCTTGGGATTTTTTTCTGTAAATTAATATCTGTATATTTTATTTCATTTTAACCATTTTTTTATTTTTATTTTTTGTGAGAGGTACCGGATCTGCCCAAATAGGTGCCGGAACACAGGGTGGCCAAAATGAAGAGGTGCCGGATCCTGTTCCGGCAGGATCCGGCTCAAATTAACCACTGACTATGGGACATTTGAGGCCTCTATGGGTCGGGGGCCTTGCACTATTGCTAATGAACCATTGTAATTGTCCTTGAGCACAATTGGGCAGAAGTATAATTTACAGAATGTGTTTTCATCCAGAGGAACCCTGCACATCTGGATACAGATATTATACAGTATGTGATTGCGTGTGCGTTACCCTTTTGTGTCACTGCTGTGTTTTTTATGTCTCAGATTACACTTTCTGAAACAGAAACCCACTAACGTTTCTCTCAAGTGGTCGATGCTCTGAGCAACTGTAGTCTCCTCCACCTCGTTAACAGCCCTGAGTGGGAAACCTGGAATATGTCCTGGATCATGTGTGGTCAATGTGCCAATCTGTGCCAAAAAACACATATTGCGTGTTGCATTGGAAATCCTGAATATTATAGGACTTTAAACGCAATGAGTAATTGAGGATTAGTTGCTCTGTTTCTTTTGGAAAACTGCAAGGATGATAGATGGATAGATGGATGGATGGATGGATGGATGGATGGATGGATGGATGGATGGATGGATGGATGGATGGATGGATAGACAGAGAGAGAGAGTGGTAGAGAGAGAAAGACAGAGAGAGAGAGAGGGAGAGAGAGAGAGAGAGAGAGAGAGATGTGGTCTCCTGTCTTCTTACATATGTCAGATCCATCAAGCTAAAACAACACTAACAAATTGTATGAATTATGCTCTGGATTTCTCATCCAAAGTTTTACTGATCTATTTCAATCACTATGAGACATATACAGTGCATTTGAGTGTCAGCCAATATATTCTGTAGTAATACACCGGTGCCACAAGATGGAAGAAGCTACATTTGAAGTTCCATAATATGGAAACTATGCAAGTGTCTGATTTTTCCAAACGTTCCTGCAAAGTGGGAAGTATTTTATCAGCTAATTCCTATCTATTAAGATTAACATACATTAATATATTTGTACAGCAGACTTAATACATATTTTGATATAAAAATGTATTTTTCATGTTAGAAATCCTTTCAGTAGGTATTAACAGAAGTGGGAGAAGTACTCAGATCTTGTACTTGATTAAAAGTAGAAGTACTCAGATCTTGTACTTGAGTAAAGTAGAAGTACTCAGATCTTGTACTTGAGTAAAGTAGAAGTACTCAGATCTTGTACTTGAGTAAAGTAGAAGTACTCAGATCTTGTACTTGAGTAAAGTAGAAGTTCTCAGATCTTGTACTTGAGTAAAGTAGAAGTACTCAGATCTTGTACTTGAGTAAAGTAGAAGTACTCAGATCTTGTACTTGAGTAAAAGTAGAAGTACTCAGATCTTGTACTTGAGTAAAGTAGAAGTACTCAGATCTTGTACTTGAGTAAAAGTAGAAGTACTCAGATCTTGTACTTGAGTAAAGTAGAAGTACCAGAGTGTAGGAATACTCTGTTACAGTAAAAGTCCTGCATTCAAAATGTTCCTCCAGTAAAAGTAGAAAGTACTCTCATCTAAATGAACTTAAAGTAGCGACAATAAAAGTAGTCATTGTTTGATTGGTCCATTTCAGAATAATATCTCTGATATTAGAACCAGCACCTTATCGTGGTGGAGAGGTTTGTGTGCCCCGATGAACCTGGGGGCTGTGTTGTCTGGAACCTTGTGTTCCTGGTAGGGTCTCCCATTGCAAATTGGTCTCAGGCAAGGGGCCAGACTAAGATTGGTTCAAAAAGACCTCATGAATAACACACGTGAAAGCGAGGATACCCGGCCCGGAGGAAGCCCGGGGTCCCCTTCTGGAGCCAGGCCCAGAAGGAGGACTCGTCAGCGAGCGTCTGGTGGCCGGGCTTGCCACGGAGCCCGGCCGGGCACAGCCCGAAAAATCAACGTGGGCAACACCTCCGCTTCTCCGTCCCGCGGGCCCACCACCTACGGGAAACAACGATGGGGTCGGGTGCGCTGCCAGAAGGGTGGCAGTGAAAGCAGAGGGTCTCGACGGACCAGACTCAGGAGCTTGTGCGGGAGGTGGAGCGTTACCAGTTGGATGTGGTGGGGCTCGCCTCTACGCACAGCGTCGGCTCTGGAACCTTACTTCTGGATAGGGGTTGGACTCTATTCTTCTCCGGAGTTGCCCAAGGTGTGAGGCGCCGAGCGGGTGTGGGGATACTCACAAGCCCCCGGTTGAGTCCTGCTTTGTTGGAGTTTACCCCAGTGGACGAGAAGGTCGCCTCCCTACGCCTGTGGGTCATGGGGGGGGAAACTCTGACTGTTGTGTGTGCTTCTGCACCAAAAAGCAGTTTGGAGTATTCGGCCTTCTTGGAGACCCTGAAAGAAGTCCTGTATGGGGCTCCTGAAGAGGACTCCTTAGTCTTGCTGGGAGACTTCAACTCACACGTGGGCAATGATGGAGACACTTGGAGGGGCGTGATTGGGAGGAACGGAACCCCCTGATCCGAACCGGAGTGGTGGTTTGTTACTGGACTTCTGTGCTAGTCACGGATTGGCCATAACAAACACCATGTTCGAACATAAGGATGCTCATAAGTGTACGTGGTACCAGAGCACCCTAGGCAGAAGGTCCATGATCGATTTTGTTATCGTATCATCGGACCTGAGGCCGCATGTTTTGGACACTCGGGTGAAGAGAGGGGCGGAGTTGTCTACTGATCACCATCTGGTGGTGAGTTGGGTCGAGTGCCTGAAGCCTCTGGACAGACCTGGTAAGCCCAAACGTGTAGTGCGGGTGAACTGGGAACGTCTGGAGGAGTCCCAAGTCCAGGAGGCCTTCAACTCACACCTCCGGCGGAACTTTTCAGGCATCCCTGTGGAGGCTGGGGACATTGAACCAGAGTGGATGGTGTTCAAAGCCTCTTGCCGAAGCTGCGGCGGAGAGTTGTGGTCTTAAGGTCTTAGGTGCCTCAAGGGGCGGTAACCCTCGAACCTCGTGGTGGACACCGGTGGTCCGGGAAGCCGTCCGACTGAAGAAGGAGGCCTTATGGGATATGTTATCCCTGGGTACTCCTGACGAAGTTGCAAGGTATCGACAGGCCCGAAGGGCAGCAGCCTCAGCCGTGGCCGAGGCAAAGCAGCGGGTGTGGGAGAAGTTCGGAGAAGCCATGGAGAAGGACTTTCGGTCGGCACCAAAGAGGGGGACGCAGGGAACCATCCAATCTGTGTACAGTAAGGATGGGACGCTGTTGACCTCAACTGATAGTGTGTTAGGGCGGTGATAGGAACACTTTGAGGAACTCCTAAATCCGACAACTCCGCACTCTATGTTAGAGGCGGAGCTGGAGTATGAAGGGGGATCAATTCCAATCTCACGGGAGGAAGTCACTGAGGTAGTTAAACAGCTCCACAGTGGCAAAGCCCCGGGGGTGGTTGAGATCCGCCCAGAAATGCTGAAGGTTCTGGGTGTTGAGGGACTGTCATGGTTGACACGTCTCATCAACATTGCGTGGAAGTCGGAAACAGTACCGAAGGAGTGGCAGACCGGGGTGGTGGTTCCTCTTTTTAAAAAGGGGGATCAGAGGGTGTGTGCCAATTACAGAGGCATCACATTACTCAGCCTCCCCCGGAAAGTTTACTCTAAGGGGCTGGAAAGGAGGGTCCGGCCGATTGTCGAACCTCAGATTGAAGAGGAACAATGCGGTTTTCGTCCTGGTCGTGGAACGACGGACCAGCTTTTCACTCTCGCAAGGATCCTGGAGGGGGCCTGGGAGTACGCTCATCCGGTCTACATGTGCTTTGTGGATTTGGAGAAGGCGTATGACCGGGTTCCCAGGGAGATACTGTGGGAGGTGCTGCGGGAGTATGGGGTGAGGGGGTCTCTACTTAGGGCCATCCAATCTCTGTACTCTCAAAGCGAGAGCTGTGTCCGGGTCCTCGGCAGCACGTCAGACCGATTTCCGGTGAGGGTTGGCCTCCGCCAGGGCTGCGCTTTGTCACCAATGTTGTTTGTGATATTCATGGACAGGATTCGAGGCGTAGTCGTGGGGGAGGGGGTCTGCAGTTCGGTGGGCTAAGGATTGCACCACTGCTTTTTGCAGATGATGTGGTCCTAATGGCTTCATCGGTCTGTGACCTTCAGCAATCACTGGATCGGTTTGCGGCCGAGTGTGAAGCGGCTGGGATGAGGATCAGCACCTCCAAATCTGAGGCCAT
This sequence comes from Eleginops maclovinus, assembly GCF_036324505.1. Lineage (NCBI taxonomy): Eukaryota > Metazoa > Chordata > Actinopteri > Perciformes > Eleginopidae > Eleginops > Eleginops maclovinus. The sequence goes on from NC_086350.1 coordinate 27,860,647, forward strand.
GGTTCTCAGCAGGAAACCGATGGACTGTCCACTCCAGGTAGGGAATGAAGCCTTACCCCAAGTGAAGGAGTTCAAGTATCTCGGGGTCTTGTTCTCGAGTGAGGGAACAATGGAGCGTGAGACGGGCCAGAGAATCAGAGCAGCGGGAGCGGTACTGCAGTCGCTTTACCGCACCGTTGTGACGAGAAGAGAGCTGAGCCAGAAGGCAAAGCTCTCTGTCTACCGGGCCATCTTCGTTCCTACCCTCACCTATGGTCATGAAGGATGGGTCATGACCGAAAGAACAAGATTGCGAATACAAGCGGCCGAAATGGGATTTCTCCTCAGGGTGGCTGGCAGCTCCCTTAGGAATAAGGTGAGAAGTTCAGTCATCCGGAGGGACTCGGAGTAGAACCGCTGCTCCTTCGCGTTGAAAGGAGCCAGTTGAGGTGGTTCGGGCACCTAGTGAGGATGCCACCTGGGCGCCTCCCTAGGGAGGTGTTCCAGGCACGTCCAGCTGGGAAGAGACCGAGGGGTAGACCTAGGACCAGGTGGAGGGATTATATCTCTTCACTGGCCTGGGAGCGCCTTGGAATCCCCCAGTCAGAGCTGGTTGATGTGGCCAGGGAAAGGAAAGTTTGCGGCTCTTTGCTGGAGCTGTTACCTCCGCGACCCTGACGGAAAAGCGGGAGAAGATGGATGGATGGATGGATCTCTGATATGTTTTATAATTTTTGATCATTAGTGTGTTCTTAAGTGTTCTCAGAGCTGGTAAAGGTGCAGCTAGTTTTAATGGCTTTGTATACTGCAAGGTAGCTGCTGAATTTACTCCAGGTGAACTAAAGTCTGATTTAAGGGCTGATTATACAGTTTCCTGGCCAAAAAAAAGGTCACACACTCTAATATCCATTGGACCGCCTTTAGCTTTGATTACGGCTCGCATTCGCTGTGGCATCGTTTCCTCAAGCTTCTGCAATGCCACAACATTTATTTCTGTCTTGCATACATTTTTCGCCAAGATCTTGTAGTGATGACGGGAGATTCAGACCACTGCGCAAAGTCTTCTCCAGCACATCCCAAAGATTCTCTATCACAGTGATTCTTAACCATAGGGCCGCGGCCCAAACTTGGGCCGCTAGCGCCACCTAGAGGGCCGCAAAACACTTTTAGTTTTGAACCTGTGGGCCGCAAGGGCCGCGGGACTGCATAGGTTATCAACTTAAGACACCAGAGATATGTTATCCATGAGAAGCTCAGTTACAATGCAGCTTTCGACCACGTGGTGGCGGTAATGCATCAGTCAGTTGTTTAACAAGCTGCAATAGACAGAGAAGAAGACTCTCTTCTTCTCTACGCTAGATATATAGCGATATATATATATATCAGTGGTGGGCCGTCAGGGCCAGCAAGGCCTTCTCTGCTGGCCTAAACATCATCAGAATATAAATTAAATTTTGATATATTTTTTCCACAAATACGTATTAAATTATTCCCCATAGTCTATTCTCTTCATTTTATAGCGTTCGTCTGGGCTGCGCTGCTTCCAGCCTCAGAACGAGATTTGGAGGGCTGTCCTTTATGTTAGAGCTTTTATCCAATCATATTTCAGCCATAATGTGTTGCTAGGGTCAAAGAAATCTGCCCTTAGGCCTTCAGAATCAACAGTGCGGGCAGCTATAGCTTAAAGTGAACGCAAACAAAACTGTGGCGTTAACCAATCAGATTTCGAGGTGGCGACAATGGGCCAGCTAGCAGGCGTACGCTAACGTTAGCACGTGCACATCTTCTGATTGGATACGAGGCAGAGCTAGGCAGTAGGCAGAGCCAAACAGTCTATGGGCAAAGCTAGCAAACAGAACTAGAACTTGAGCGAGCTAATTTGTGTAGATTTCTACAAGCTATTTTTTTCAACCCACAATGGCTGAAGGAGGAGAAGAGATCAATTTGGTCGAAGATATAATTACAACGCCATTTTCAAAACGAACTTTTCATGTAAAGCTACACATCTTGAAAAGGGAACGACCAACTCCAACGCTAGCGAGCCTAGCACAGCAGGGAAACTACGAGCGGTACCCCTGGCTAGCACTGCAAATTGTACTGCCGGGAATGCCTGGTATTTGCAACTGATCGATTTGGTGTTTGGAGCCACACTAAATTTGCAAACTTGAGTTGTCTAACCAAGGCAGCAACGAGACACCAAAGCACAGCTGGGCACTTGGAAGCACTGGTGCTTTTGAAAACCTTTGGGGACACCCGAGTGGATCTACAGCTCAACGAACAAGTGCGCAGGGAAACGGAGCTCCACAACGAAAGGGTGAACAAAAATAGGGAAATATTGAAAGACTGATTGATTGTGTCCTGTTTTTGGGTAAACAGGAACTTTCATTTATGGTACACGATGAAAGCGCCGAGTCCAGAAACAGAGGAAACTACGTGGAGCTTCTTTCTTTTCTTGCTGAGAACAACACAGATTTGCATTACCACCTGTACACAAACAACATGTTTACTGGGACGTCAGGCAAAATACAAAACGACCTGATTTATGCTATTGCTGAAGTGATGGGAGAAGAGATCAAAATGAAGATTAAAAAAGCACCCTTTGTCGCTGTTATGGTGGACGAGACGTCAGATGTGGGTAATGATGCACAGCTGGCACTTGTTCTGCGTTATGTGACAGACACAGGTGTCAAGGAGCGGTTTGTCAGATAATCTGATTAATTAAGTTAACTGTAAATGCTGATGTATTGATTATAAATGCTTCAGAAATATTAATATAACTCTGTTGTACTTGACTATGTTAAGGTGATGCAACGCCCGGTTATACTGCGTTTCTGTCTAAATGTATAGTTTCTAGAGCCATGGCGTCATAATGATGGTATTAAGAGGTGGAATAATTCAGGTAGGACTGTGTAGGACATCACTGAAGGCCTAGGTGTGAAATGCACGGCCCGCCACTGATATATATATATATATATATATATATATATATATATATATATGTATCAGTGACGTGCGGTGAGGGGAGGCAGGTGAGTCATCATGAAAAGTAAAATGAAGAAATAAATTTAATGACCAGTTTTACATTATTTTGATCCAAAATCGCTGAATTTTCATATTCACGTTCAAACACTGAGAACGGCTGCTCGGTGAGGCACCAACCTGCTGACATGCTATACAGTGAGACTGTAACTGCTGTCTGTCTGTATGTCGCTATTAAAATGTTCAAACACTCTGGCTATATTAACTAATTTCCATACTTTAGCTGGTGTATATAATATACAGGGTTTTTGTCAACTGTATGTCTGTAACGTGTCTCTTGTGCTGAGCAAAACCGCTGCGAAGAGAGACTAGGTGAGGCACGCAGTTCTCCTGCCTCATGGCAGAGGGTGCTAGTGAGTCCAGTGATTCTTCGTGCGCTGCAGAATAAGTGACAGCGAGCTAAAATGTACAGTTAAGTCAAGTGCAGTCGTTTGCTTATTTTTTCGTCTCGCCTGACCCTACTTTTAGAATGGAGGATTGCATATCCAAACTAAAACAATTTTCTAAGATGGACTTCATTTATAAATAAAGGTAATATCGCAATAACGTTTTTAATTACATGTGCTTTATTGAGTGATACAGTTTTTTATATGTGAAGACTGCTGATTTGGGATTTTAAACATAACACCATAACTGCTGCCATTCAAATAATGAATAAGATGCTCTAAGGTTCAAATCTGATTGTGATGACGTCAGTACCTCACCAGCCATGAACATCACCGCACGTCACTGATATATATATATATATATATATACAGGGTGCGATTTGTAGGGGGGGATGGTGAGGATTTCCCCCCCTCTGGTTTTCCTATCCCTACCTCTGCTAAATTATTTTTATCTCCGGTGGGGACAAGGATTTCCCCCCCTTGATAGCGATGAATGCAACTTAACTGCTAGACTACTTAAACTCTTGAAATCTAACGATCTTCAGTGTCTTTACATCAGAGTAGGCTATTCAGCAGCCTTCTGGCAGACGGTGCATATTTCTGAACGTCATCGAAGACAAAAACATTGTAACATTTTTGTGCGGGAACTTCGCAGGAAAAACAGCGCTGAACCAAACATGAAACGCGTTCAGAGCAGCATATCATCTTACTTTAGCAGGGGTTTTCAACCGGTGGTCCGCGGACCCCTGGTGGTCCGCGGCGGCATTGCATGTGGTCCGTGACAAGAGCCTATGTTGATCAGTTCACCATTGTTTTTTTTTAATATAAATTCGCTTTGATATTTCAACACATTTCCAGAATACCGTTACATATCGTGAAAAATATGTTTAAAATAATATAAAGGAAATTCAAGCTGACAGAATGTAGCCTTGCGCCTATCCAGTCTATGGTAGCCTGTGATTCGCTAATGGTAATGAGTTGCGTCGCTAACCTCACTTATTATTCATTACGTACAGTCTTGCGAGCAAAGTTGACACACATTTATAAGCATAGCCGACGAGAGTATTTTAAGATAGGTTGTAGTACAGCAAACATTTGTTACATATGTACTAGTCTAGCTATATATCTAGCACCAATGGATCGTTTTGTAGTGAGGAAAGTGCCAGAGGGACAGGCTGCCATGACAGAGGGTCAGGCTGCCACGACAGAGGGACAGGCCGCCACGATAGGGCAAGGACAGGCTTCCGAAGCGTCAACTTCGCAAAAAAGACGAAAAAGAAAATACAATGAGGAATATGTTAAATATGGATTCACAGTGACGACAGACAGAGCAGGAGAGGAGGTACCACTGTGTTTCGTATGTTCAACAATTCTCTGTAATGAAGCTATGAAGCCGTCGAAACTTACGCGGCATATGGAGACGCATCACGTCCACTTGAAGGCCAAACCCGTTGAGTACATGCAACAGATGTTGCGTGATTTCAAAGGACAGCAGGCTACCATGAGGAAGAGTGCAAAAATAAATGAAAACGCACTGAAAGCATCGTATCTGGTCGCTCTCAGGGTTGCAAAAAGTAAGAAGCCCCATACCATTGCAGAGCAGCTTATATTGCCAGCAGCCATAGATATGTGCAGAGCTATGGTAAGCGAAGAATGTGCCAACAAATTAAAAACTATTCCGTTGTCAGACAACACAATCGGAAGACGAATTGGGGAAATGGCAAATGATGTCAAAGACCAGCTGATGGCAAAACTTCAGACAGTTCTGTTTTCCCTTCAAATCGACGAGACGACAGATGTTACTAATGATGCGCAACTGTTAACATTTGTGCGATACGAGGACAGTGGCACTATGTGCGAGGAATTTCTTTTTTGCAAACCACTGCCCGGGCGAACTACCGGTGTAGAAATATTTAAAGCACTGGACGATTTTTTCACGGAGCACAATATCTCGTGGCAGAGGTGCGTTGCATTATGCAGCGATGGGGCCCGAGCCATGAGTGGCAGCAAGACTGGACTGTTTGCGCATGTAAGGAGGGTGGCTCCGGGGGTAATTTGGACACACTGCCTGATTCATAGAGAGGCTCTCGCCTCCAAAGATCTCAGTGTTGAGCTCAGTGGTGTGTTTGATGTCGTTGTCAAGACGGTCAACTTCATAAAACGAAACGCATTGAATACACGCCTGTTTTCATCCCTATGCCATGACTTGGGAAGTGAACACAGCTCTCTCCTTTATCATTCAGAGGTGCGTTGGCTGTCTCGCGGCGCTGTGCTCGCCCGTGTGTTTGAACTACGCGGAGCTATCTACGAGTTCTTGTGCGAGAAGCATTCTGATCTGGCTTCCAATTTCAACGATAGTTACTGGTTAACTAAGCTGGCGTACCTCACAGATGTTTTTGCAGAGCTGAACAAGTTGAACAGCTCCATGCAAGGGAGAGATGCAAACGTCATGCAGCTCTACGAGAAGCTCGACGCATTTGTGAAAAAAATGTCAAAGTGGATCGAACGAGTGGAGAGCAATAACTTGGCGATGTTTCCTTCAGTTGAGGAATACCCTGACAGCACTGACATCAACGACACTATATGTGAGCATTTGAGGAAGCTTGTGCGTCAATTCGCAAAGTACTTCACTGATTCGGAAGAGTGGCGCCGTGACAGCAAGTGGATCCTGCTCCCATTCAGTGACGATGCATCAGTAGGGTCAAGTCTGACGGCTGTGGAAGAGGATAAGCTGATTGAGATGTCCACAGACTCTGTCAGGAGGCATATGTACGACACACAGCCCCTTGTTAAATTCTGGATAAGTTGCCAGACAGAATTTCCACAGCTTGCTGCAAAAGCAATGAGGTGTCTTTTGCCCTTTCCAACCACATACCTGTGTGAGAGTGGTTTTTCTACACTGGCGTACTTAAAGAATAAGTACAGGGCTAGGCTTGATCCAGAGAATGACATGAGACTGTCTCTGTCTACCATTTCGCCACGAATAGACAGGCTGTGTGGACTTCACCACGCCCAGATATCACACTGACAGGTAGGCCTAATTCTCCCATGTTTTCACTGTTACGACCCTGGCGGGTTTAGGCCCCGCCCTGTGTTAATGGTAAGCCTGTTCTCTCTCCCTGCTTTTCTCAATCTCTCTCTGCTTTTCTCAATCTCTCTGTCTCTACAGCAGGTGATTGGTGACAGGTCTGTCCTGGCTGGGTTATAAAAGCCCTGACCAGCCAGCAGTTGAGGCTGCCTTGGTCTTCATTTGTTGGATTTTGGTTCTCCGGTGTTGTTGGATTTTTGTTCTCCGTTGTTGTTTTGTCACACACCTAGACTGACTTTGCATGACATTTTTAGTTACTTTTCCCAATACTGAATTGCACAACACTTTATTATTCTTTATTCTTTCTTTAAAATAATCTTTAATTTAATTTAATTTAATAAATCTACTTTTATTATTATAAAATCTGCGTGGCCTCTCTTTCATGTTTCATGCATTGAGCTATGCATGTAACACCAAATACACACGCGCACGCGCAGGCACATCAGTGGGCCGCGGATTGCTTTCTAGTCCGAATGGTGGTCCCTGGGACAAAACCAGTTGAAAACCCCTGCTTTACAGGACCCATTTGCAGAATTGTGGATAGAAGAGGGCCGAAATGCTGCAGACAATGCCCCGATAGGAAAAACGAAAAAGCCACCACAAATTTGTCACCAGAGCCGACTGTTTACTTTGTCTAGTTTTCCAGACCTGTCCCTGAGTGTTGACAGCACGTTGTGCTATTTAGTGAATTATTTTGAGTGTTTGATTTAAGTTAATTGGAGGGTCTTTTCATGGAGAGCATTGATGCTGTTCTATGGTGCTTTCTGCCTGTTAGTGCGTACGCATGTTTTTGTGACGTTGAATAGAAATCCATGTATGGGTTATTAAAAGTTTTGCCATGTTGTGATGGGGACTAATCCACGGACCCGAAAAAAGGGCCTGTCTACTTTTTGCGTTTTTTTCTCCCTAGTTATGCAAGTTAAAAGTCCAATGTTCTTGTCTATGAATAAATTAAAAAAAACATCCCCCCCTCTGTTTTTTTGTCAAATCGCACCCTGTATATATATATATACAAAATTATGGAGAAGTTTTTAAAACGGAAAAATTAGGAACATCGTACCGACCCCCCACAAAAGAGTACATTTTTGCGTCGGTACAATCCCGATTATATAAAATACGGCTTCGTAAACGGAGGTACCGAGGCAGGGCCGAGAGCCCAGTGTGTGGAGTGTGGGCTAACGCTGTCAAAGGCACTAAAGCTGTCAAAGGCACTAAAGCCCTCAAAACTACAGCGGCATCTACAGACCAAGCACCCGACGCTCGTGGGAAAGCCGGTGGAATTTCTCAAAAGAAAAGAAAATGGGCTGCAGATGCAGAAAAGGTCGGTCGTGTCACTGACTGGCAGCTCCAAATGTGCACTGAAAGCCAGCTACCTCGTAGCCAGACGTGTGGCACAGAGCAAGAAGGCGTTCACCATAGCGGAGGAGTTGGTTCTGCCTGCCGCTGTTGATATGTGCCGTGAGATGATCGGAGAGGCCGCTGCAAAGAAGCTGCTGACCATCCCACTGTCAAACGACGCTGTGAGTCACCGTATCGCGGACATGGCCTCAGACAGTGGCGGCTGGTGGAGTTTTCTCCAGGGGGGGCTATAACTCCAAAATGTACAAAAATAAATAAATAAGCATGCATACATGTACTAAGGTATCAAACGAGTGTATTTACATAAATGAAAACAACAAAAACAACATTATAGATAGATAGATAGAAGTGCAAAGAGAAACAAGTGCGATATATAGAGTATGTACAGTATATGCAGTTAAGAGTGATTATGTAAAGATAAGGGCAGTATAAAGAGGTGGGAATAATTGGCATAGTATAAACAGATGTAGTATGAACAAATATACAGATGTGCTATATTACTATACAGATGGCCAATATACATATATAATAAATATCTCTCTATCTATCTCTCTATCTATCTCTCTATCTATCTCTAGATATATCTCTATATCTATATATTTAAATAATATATATCATATATAACATGGACAATACACATACTATGACAGAAGGCTGTGACGTCAGCCCCGCCGCCAAATCCAGCTGCATTCAGCTCGGGGCGCAGGAGAGGTGCGCCCCAACATTGTCCTATCTCTTGTATTGAAGAGGAGCTACTGCGCATGTACAACTTTTAACGAGAGTCTATGGGCAAAGATTCCTGCGCCCCAGGGCGGAAATACGTCACCAATCAGACAATGTCAACGAACGAAACAACTTTACTCATCATTAACTATGAAATATTTATCTTGCACATCTAAAAAAATATATACATATATTTTGAAATATTTTTATTTTATTATTTCATTTTTATTTCATTTTTTTAATGTCTTATTCAAGGAAATGTGGTGAGAGGTGAGTGGTGGGGCGGCGCCCTAGCGCCCTCTATTGGCCAGCCTGGCCTCAGACATACAGCATCAACTTCTTGAAAGAATAAAAAGTAGCCAGTTTTTCTCTTTACAACTAGACGAGTCCACGGATGTCACGAACGCTGCACTGCTGCTGGTTTTTGTTTGCTATCGCTGGGACAGTAGTTTGCACGAAGACGTACTGTTTTGTGGAGAGCTACCAACACGTACCACGGCTCAGGAATGTTTCCGCTGCATGGATAACTACTTCCCTGAGAAGGCCAGGACTGGCAGAACTGTGTCGGGGTGTGCAGTGACGGTGCAGCATCAATGACTGGCAGGCATCAGGGTGTCATCAGACAGATACTCGATCGTGCACCAGAAGCTAAATGGACACACTGTTTTCTCCACCGTCAAAGCCTTGCAGCAAAAAAGATGTCACCAGATTTCCACCAGGTGATGGATGTAAGTGTGAAAACCATAAACGTTATTAAAAACAATGCTGCGAACTCCAGATGTTTTGCTAAGCTTTGCGAGGACATAGAAGCAGATCACATCCAGCTGCTGTATCACAGTGAAGTGAGATGGCTCTCAAGAGGACTGGTCCTCAAGCGTTTGTTTGAACTGAGGAATGTGGTCTTCTCTTTTCTCCCTGAGAAAAACAATCATCTTGCACAGTACTATGCCAACACAATGTTCACAGCAAAACTTGCCTACCTCTGTGACATTTTTTCACTGCTGAACCAACTGAACATCTCACTTCAAGGAACATCTGGAATCCCAGCTTCTGGAAGTTTCCACTGACAGCACTTTAAAGTTGCAGTGGGGCAAACTGGACCTGGGCTCCTTCTGGATTGCTGTCTCAAAGGAGTACCCATGTCTTGCACTGAGGGCCGTGAAAGTCCTTCTCCCATTCACGACTACATACCTGTGTGATTCAGGATTCTCCATTGTGGCCACAACCAAGACCAAAGCCCGAAACAGACTCAGAGCAATGCTGGAGGCTACTCTGAGAGTGAGCCTTTCCCCCATTCCACCCAGACTGGATCTGATTATGTCTCAGAGGCAGGCCCAAATGTCTCATTAGGAGGTGAAGATAAAAAAGGGAGTTGTATTACTGTTGTTCATTGTTGTTATTGTTGTTGTTATTGTTGATTTGTCAGATATAAAGATTCTTCTGGTTCTGCATGCCTGCTGAAGCAATTGTCAAATGACTTCACAGATTATAAGGCTATAGTTTCATTTGCACTTTATTTCAATTTTATTTACAGTTTATTTCATTAAAAAAAATATTCATTTTATTTGAATGTATTTATTTTGTCACCTTTTTACTGATTGATTGATTTATATATATATTTGTAATTTTTTTATTATAAGTCAAATCTAAATATTGGTCCTTTTTTTATTAAAAAGCCTGACTTGATCCTTTAAAAAAATGTCTTGTCCCGGTTTGATATGTGCCAGGAATTATCAGCCTGTTCAGTGGCTTGATGTGTGTGCAGGTTTACATACACATGTCTAATAAAAGTCTTTGTGAGGATCCCATTTTATCATGTCATTTTATTTGACAAGGTTTTTACTTGTTAAACTGTAAGTGGATTTGGTTTATTATTGAATACAAATCAAACCGTGAGTGAGGTCAATTAAACCTATACAGTGTAAATATTTAATGGGTAATAATGCGTTGGACAGTTCTTAACCCCATTTTAGTCGTTTCAGCAATCTCCTTAGATGCTTTCTCTGCTTGATGCTTGCCAATAATGTGACCCTTCTGAAACAGATTAACATCTTTTCCACGACCACAGGATATGTCTTTCGACATGACTGTTTAACAAATGAGAAGGGACTCACTACATCAGTTAGGGTTCAATAACTTGTTGCCAGCTGAAACATAATCACCCATGCAGTAATTATCCAATGGGAGGCTCTTACCTATTTGCTTAGTGAAATCCAGTGGTGACCTTTTTTTTGGCCGGGCACTGTATTTCACATCATTAATCCAGATCTGTAAAGTAACTAAATGTATTCAATAAAAGTATCTCAACATTGTACTTAAGTACATTACTTGAGTAAACTGAAATTGAGTTAGTTACTTTACACCACTGGGTATTAGATCACTGCTAGGTCACATCAGGCAGATAATAAGAGCTTTGATGCCAATCCTAATGCTCAGGTCTGAACAAACTGATACATTTATGGTGATTAGAATGAATGATATATTTAGACCCAGGGAGAGGTTGTCAGAACTGATGATGTCATACAGTATGAACACTTCTCTGTGTGCTGTTTGCATTGTCATTTCTCTGGCAAAATACTTAGAATAAAGTTTGTCAGACATCAGATCAGTCTCCAGCTTCCTTGTTTTCCAGTTAATGGTCCAAAAATGATTTCCATCACACAAGCGATACATTGAGTTTATCCTTACAGTTTAATGTAACACAACTTTACAAGGGCTAACTGGTTCAGATCAGAGGGGGAACTTCACTCTGTAATTCACCGATCAGCCATAACATTAAGACCACCTGCCTAATATAGTGTAGGTCTCCCTTTTGCGGCCAAAACAGCCCTGTCCCGTCGAGGCCTGGATTCCACTTGACCTCTGAAGGTGTGCTGTGGTGTCTGGCACCAGGACGTTAGCAGCAGATCCTTTAAGACCTGTACGTTAAGAGGTGGGGCCTCCATGGATCAAACCTGTTTATCCAGCACATCCCACAGATGCTCGATGGATTGAGATCTGGTGAGTTTGGAGTCAACAACCAACCAAGTCAACACGTTGAACTCGTTGTTTTGTTCCTCAAACCATTCCTGAAGCATCTCTGCAGTATGGCAGGGAGCATTATCCTGCTGAAAGAGGACACTGCCCTTAGGAACATCGCCTCGATGAAGGGGTCAGCATGATCACCCTGACCGGTCTGTGGCTAGAAAGCCCCATACGCAACACGCTGTGATGCTCTGTGTGTTCTGACAGTTTTCTAACAGAACCAGCATTAACTTTTTCAGCAGTTTGAGCTACAGCAACTCTTCCGTTGGATCGAACCACAGCTTTCCCTTCCCATGCGCATCAAAGAGCCTTGACTGCCTGTGACCCTGTCGCTGGTTCACTGTTTTACCTTCCTTGGACCCCTTTTTAGGTACTGACCGCTGCAGAACGGGAACCCCCCACAACATCTCATATTACATATGTGAATACCACAATAGTACATTACAAAACTAAAAACAAGTGTTTTATTGGCTTAATGATATACAATACACATTGATTGCAAGGCATAACTATTACAGTGCAAGTCCTGTTTTGACGCAACATCTTATTTTCTAAACTGTTGGTCAGCAGGTGTGCTTGGACAGCTTTCATATTTATCTTCTTCATGTTCTCTCCGTCTCCAGTTACTCTCCACAAACAGATCCACGTCTGAGAACAAAAAGAGTTTAGATAAACATTTTCAGTAACGCTTTTTCTTAATCTACTCCCCCATGTATACCATAGCTCTGTTTTATGAGAAGTTACAAATTCACAAATGTCACTGTCACACACTAACACACTTGTAATCAGACTCCGTCATTTATCAGTCTAAAAGTTTACTATGTCCGCCTCTCACCCCTGGGGTTGGCACTGGAGGTTGAGGGCACAGGGGCAGTGGTCCCGGGGCCCCTCCTGGTCCCAGGCCAGCATGTCCACCAGCAGGTTGGGGTGGCTCCAACAGGACTCCCCCTTCTCGGGTTTGGGATTACACACTGGAAACAGCAGCTCTGCAGGAAGCAGCACAGAGGAAACAATGGGAGTTTACTCTGTTCAGCAACCGTGGCCATGGCTGTTCCGCACCCGTTGTTTGCTGTTTCCCCGTAATTTCTTGGATCTCCCTTTTTCAGTCCTCCCTTTAAATAAAAGCTCGCCCTTTGTTACACATTTGTACCCCTGCTCCTCTATTGCTTCTGCATCTGGGTCCTTTCCCCCAATCCTGGCAATACCCCAAAGCATGTATTTTGTATACATGTTGAATATAAACGGGAATGTGACAATGTATTTGCTCACATGTCCAGGTATTAATGGAAATGGTTCATTTCTGTACATGGGACTAGCTTTTTAGGAAGCTGTTATTATTACCACAGACTCAGATAACAGGTGGAGCAATGTTTGAGTGGTTTTAGGGAATGTACTGTAACAAAACAGTGAAGAAATAATTTTGATGTAAAAAAATGTTTAAACAGCTATCAAATTGCAGTTTTATTCTCTGAATAATGAAATACAACTCATACAGCTGAGTTGCATCCTTGTTGTTTCCAAATTCAGATCTAATGTGAAGACACCAGAGTGTGAAGAGCTTCTGAGGACCAGGGAACCAGGTTCTCTTTCTGGCACATTCTCTGAGGTGTCCCTGATGCCACTCACCTCTCTGGAAGGCGCAGCAGAGGTCGGGCATGCAGTCGCTCTGACCCTGACAGATGGTCCCCTCTGCTCCTGAGGTGGCGTTCACTGTGCACTGGCCCCACACACACATCTGATCAGAGCAACACTCCTCATCCTTAGTGCAGGGCTGAGTGGGCACACACACAGATATGCAGATTATAACACAAATACACGGTAAAAATATTTCTGTAACATCATAAACCTTCTATTGATCCCTTTTAATATTTCCAGCAAAAGGCACCATGTTAGCTTTTAAACATCGATTTGTTATATTTGATGTTTTATTTAGGGTTTCTTTTACAGTTGAGGTGACAATGTTATATGTATATATATATGTATATATTTTGCATAACTGAACCCCCCCAGCTGTTTGTGTGTGTGTGTGTGTGTGTGTGTCTGTGTCTATGTGTCTGTGTGTTTGTGTGTGTGTGTGTGTGTGTGTGTGTGTGTGTGTGTGTGTGTGTGTGTGTGTGTGTGTGTGTGTGTGCCTGTGTGTGTGTGTGTGTGTGTGTGTGTGTGTGTGTGTGTGTGTGTGTGTGTGTGTGTGTGTGTGTGTGTGTGTGTGTGTGTGTGTGTGTGTGTGTATGTGTTCAGCAGGATGTCTGCAGGAGGATGAGGATGTTCCTTTACTGAAGCGGCTAGGAGTAAATGTCGAAGGTGCATATCATTCACGTGAAAGGGGCACACGGATCATGCAGAGCATCGCTCACACCATCAGCTGGAAGTTACGAGCCAAGTTGCAGTCTGCTGATTTTTGAGGGCTGCTTTTTGATGGATGGACATCACAAAAACTGAGCAGGAAATTGTTTACTTTGTGTCTGTGTCCAGCAACCGAGAGTTTAACTCAGACTTTATTGGACTGATTGAACTGGCTGCTGACCGAACCGCGCAGGCCATAACAGAGGGACTTGTGAGACTTTTCCAGGACACAGGCTTGGATGACTGGACAACAAAGTTGGTCGCCTTGTGAAACTGGGTAAGTTTCATAATATCAGATGGTCTGCATGGAGGCATGAAACACTGTTAAAAATATCAAGACTATTGCCAGCCATTAAAATGCAACTGGCTACGAGTGATAATAGTGACTTGCAGCATATCTGCACAGAGTGTTTTCAGTGCCAAACATGCTTGACATTGGCAACATTTTGAAGACCACATCCATTAGGTTTGAGAAGGAAAAGCTGACCATTGGAGAATGTAAGGATGACCTCATGGTGGCCATTGGACAGTTCACACTTCTGCTTGATGGTGAAGGCCACAGGGCACACACTGTTTCTAATGCTGATGCTGACAGAGACAAGACAAACTTACTCAGGGGGTTAATTCAAGAGTTTGAAATCAGATATGACTCCCTCAAGTCATGTGATAATTTCTTAGTATTTTATCCTTCAACATGGCCTCAGGAAATGCAAGACCTCCACAGTTTTGGAAACACAAGTACAGGTCTCATCTGTCACATGCTCGTCTCTCAGCCCTGATGCACATTCACCTGTCAAAGCAGACCACAGAGACATTTGACCCAAAGCAAGTGTTGACCAGTGGATGGAGACAGCTAATCGGAGGCTCAACCAAGGACAGGGAGGTGCATCTGCATCTCCATCCTCATCCTCCTTGACCTTTCTGCAGCTTTTGATACAGTCTCCCATACCATCCTCTCCACCGCCTCTCTGAGCTCATCGGGCTGGGTGGTTCAGCACTGTCCTGGTCCGGTCCTACCTCACAGACCGGAAACAATTCATCACCCTAAATGTCTCCAACTCTCACACAGCACCCGTCAACCATGGCGTGCCCCAGGGCTCTGTGCTAGGTCCTCTGCTGTTCACTATCAGATGCCACCCCTAGGTCATATCATCCTTAAACATGGACTCAACTTCCACTGCTACTCCGATGATACCCAACTCTATATCAGCACAAACCCTTCCTCCCAGCTCCCACCCTCACAACTTGTCAACTGCCTGCAAGAACTCAATTCATGGATGACCACAAACCTACTCAAACTAAACAGCAATAAGACAGAGCTCATGGGTGGTGGCCCCTGCACCACTGCTCAGGAAAGTTGGTGACCTGGCCTTGGTTGTGGATGGCTGCTCAATTTCCCCATCTCCTGAGGTGGCGCAACCTGGGCGTCATCCTGGACTCCACTCTCTCCTTCCCGGTCCCACATCAACAACATCACAAGTTTAACTTCAACCACCTCAGAAACATCTCACGACTCCGGCCTTCACTGACGCATTCAGTCACAGAGACACTCATCCATGCCTTCATCACCTCCCGTCTGGAC